>NC_142881.1:90259540-90564277 GCF_051225735.1 Oryctolagus cuniculus
ATATAAGTACCACTGAGATCACTATGAGTGACATCACCTTGGAAGAGTCAAAGTGCCCAAGGCACACCTGAGCTTTCCCTTGGTGCTGCTGTTCTCCCACGATTTCCCTGTTTTCATCAGCCTGCACTGTGTCTGGCATAGTGGGTGCCTCATAAATCTATGTTGGGCGAATACCTGAGTGAAGCTGGTGCCAGAGCCCTAATCTGGCTCCTGTGACCAAGGATCCTTCCAGAAGGAATGAGACTGCATACACCACATTCGTGTCTTGCTGGTAAACTTTTTAAGCTTCATTTGATTTATTTGAAAAGCAGAGATACAGAGGAGAGAGAGTGAGAGCAAGAGTGCTGGATCAGAGGTGGGGCAGCCGGGACATGGGCCCCTGCCCATAAGGGATGCTACTAGCGTCAGATGGCAGTGACTTAACTCACTTATGCTACATTGCCGGGCCAAGTAATTTTCTTGTAGTGATCACAAATAATAAGCTATATAGGTGGATAACACATCCCTAATTTGGACCCTTAGAGAAACTCTCAGGAGTCTGAGAGCCTCCTCAGAGTGGGATACAAAGTTAGGATTTCCTAGAAAAGAAGTGAGAAGTATCTGTGGCACGGAATGGCTGAATAGCCCTGCTTTACCTCCTTCAATGAGGCTGTGAAAAGAAGCAGAGGTGGGTGTCAGTCCCAGGCTCTGCAATATGGGAAGCAGGTGGTTTAACCTACTGTGCAATATATAAAAATAAATAATGATACAAAATGTCATTTTAGAAAACAATGACATTACTGCTGTGGCCTGGGAAGGCAGTGGAGGATGGCCTAAGTGCTTGGGCCCTGCACCTGCATGAGAGACCAGGAGTAAGCACCTAGCTCCTGGCTTCGGATTGGCGCAGCGTGCTGGCCGCAGTGCACCAGCTGTAGTGGCCATTTTGGGGGTGAACCAATGGAAGGAAGACCTTTCTCTCTGTCTCTCTCTCTCACTGTCAAACCCTGCCTGTCCAAAAAAATAAAAAAAAAAAAGAAAAAGAAATCCATGCATCACATTGTAGGAGGAAATGAATAGGTGTGAATAGGTGACTAAAGGCACAGTGTTGTGAATAGACATGAAACTACTCAGGGAAGAAAAGCACATAGGGTCAGTAATGATTATTATCTTGAAGAAAGCTGTACATAGTAACATAGATATTTATGGACATGGATTTTAAGTATTTTAGATTTCTTTTGATCAAAAAGGAAATGGATGGCTTATGCTTTTGAGCAGTGGAATCTTGGACATACTGACAAGAGGTATGCAAAGGAAGGTGAAGGTGGAATACAGATAACTTCAAAGTTGCTTGGGATGTGATGCTAATAAAAAAAAGGAGTAGGGGCAATTTTTAATCACATACCTTGAAAAACAGACAATGATATAACAGATTACAATATATGTGGAAAATAAAATAACTCAAAATCAAGCAGATTTTTTTTTTTAATTTTTTTTGACAGGCAGAGTGGACAGTGAGAGAGACAGGGAAAAAGGTCTTCCTTTTTCTGTTGGTTCACCCCCTAATGGCCACTGTGGCCAGCGCATTGCAGCCGGTGCACCATGCTAATCCGAAGCCAGGAGCCGGGTGCTTCTCCTGGTCTCCCATGTGGGTGCAATGCCCAAGCACCTGGGCCATCCTCCACTGCACTCCCGGGCCACAGCAGAGAGCTGTACTGGAAGAGGAGCAACCGGGACAGAATCCGGTGCCCCAACCAGGACTAGAATCCCGGGGTGCCGGCGCCACAGGCGGAGGATTTCCCTATTGAGCCACGGTGCCGGCCTTCAAGCAGATATTTGATGCAGTGGTCAAGTTGCTTTTTGGGGTGTCAACATCCAATATCTAACTGCCTGGTTCAAGTTTCTTTATGCTACTTTTGTCTCAGATTTCTGCTATTGTGTATCTTAGAAAGCCACTGCCGAAGGCTCATGTGCTTGTGCCCCTACTGCCACATGGGAGAGCTAGATTGAGTTCCAGACTCCTGGCTTGGCCTCACCAGTCCTGGCTATTGTGGGCATTTGGGGAGCAGAGAGTGAAAGATCTTTCTCTCAGGGCCGGCGCCATGGTGCACTTGGTTAAATCTCTGCCTTGTGGCACCAGCATCCTATATGGGTGCCAGGTTCTAGTCCCAGTTGCTCCTTTTCCAGTCCAGCTCTCTGCTGTGACCAGGGAGTGTAGTGGAGGATGGCCCAAGTGCTTGGGCCCCTGCACCCCATGGGAGACCAGGAGGAAGCACCTGGCTCCTGGCTTCGGATCGGTGCAGCGCTAGCCGTAGTGGCCATTTAGGGAGTGAACGAACTGAAGGAAGACCTTTCTCTCTGTCTCTCTTCACTGTCTATAACTCTACCTGTCAAATAAAAAAAAATTGCTGAAAAAAAAAAAGCTCTTTTTTTTTTTTTTGACAGGCAGAGTGGACAGTGAGAGAGAGAGACAGAGAGAGAAAGGTTTTCCTTTGTTGTTGGTTCACCCTCCAATGGCCGCTGCGGCTGGCGTGCTGCGGCCGGCGCAATGTGCTGATCCGATGGCAGGAGCCAGGTACTTACCCTGGTCTCCCATGGGGTGCAGGGTCCAAGTACTTGGGCCATCCTCCACTGCACTCCCGGGCCACAGCAGAGAGCTGGCCTGGAAGAGGGGCAACTGGGAAAGAATCAGGCGCCCCGACTGGGACTAGAACCTGGTGTGCCGGCGCCGCAAGGCGGAGGATTAGCCTAGTGAGCCGTGGTGCCGGCCAAAAAGCTCTTTCTCTCAAAGTCTCTCCGTATCACACACACACGTACACACACACGCACACACACACACCTCCATTCAGATAAAATAAAGATAAATAAAAATTTAAAAATGAAAATAATTGAAAAGTATGAATAGGTTAGCAGAACTAAACATTAAAACTTAACTGTGTCAGTGTTTACATGTTTCCATTATTAATTAACATATTTTGTGATTTCAAGTTTATTTTCCAAATGAATTAGGTATTAGAAAGCAGAATGAAGTCTTGAAGATGCTGATGTTATGGGTTAGAGTAAACGATTATTTTGGCCACTTTATCTGTTTTGCTGGTTGCAAAGTGGTAGGAGAAGCTTCACACTCCTCCCTTTGAAAGAACTGAAAGAGTCATCCACTGCCAAGGTGAATTCTTACATAGTTGAATTCAAAGCTTGATTTTATCATTGTCCACAGGATTATCTGTGGTACACAAATTGAGCTCTGCAAAGGTGAGAATGGCATCTTTCCGGAATTTAGGGATAAGCAATCCTACTTCCTTATGGGAAAATTCCAGCGAATGACAACAAACAGAAAATCTTTAGAATGAAGAGAATGCAGGAATCCTAGAAACTTTGTCAGGATTCTCTCTCTAGGTTTTAAATGCTTTACCCAGGTATGCACGTAAATATTGACTAAAATGCCTAAGTTCAGAGTTCTGGAAAACAGTGGGAAGAATCCAAATCTAAACAACAATAATTACAGCTAAGGCAGCACAGGCCATTACCTCATTGAAACAGTTTTAATATTTGATAAATGTATTTGATTGCAGTGTTAATTTGAAATCTTAAAGAATAGATAATAGAAGAGTAAATATGCCAAAAATTGAATTATGCTATCATGAAACTACTGTATAGCCATCACAGTCAGCTAGAATATTTAATAGCATGTTTAAATTCCCAAGTTTAGTTAGTCAAAAAATTCTGTGATTATGTATATTATGTTTTTTATAAAACATACATCTCTTCACATAAAGCAAAAGTACAAGAACATATAGAGGTGTGGGATTTATCTGAGTGCTTAAGATATTAGTTGAGTTGAGCATGTCCCACACTGCAGTGTCTGGGTTTGATTCCTAACCCTGGTCCTTGACTTGAGCATCCTGCTCATGCAGACTGGGAGGCAGCAGGTGATAGTTCAGTTAATTAGGTTCCTGACATTCATGTAGGAGACCTAGATTGTATTCCTGACTTCCACCTGTAGCCCAGCCCTCCTGCAACTGCTGTGGGTATTTGGGGAGTTAGCCAGCAGATAGGGACTCTGTTTTGCTCTCAAATCAATTAACCAATACTTAAAAAAAAAAAAAAAAAAAAAAAGGCGCCACCTACAGCCTGGGAGGGTGAGCGTCATGGCGGCTGCCGGTCTTCTCCCGGTGACCCAGGACCTGCCCACTCTGCATGCTAAGTTGCAGGGGCTGCTATGGTTCCTCAGGGACGCCTTATCCATTTCGAATGCCCATACGGTGGACTTTTACACAGAGTCCCTGTGGGAAGAGCTGGTCGACTTGCCCCCGGAGACGGTGCTCGCAGCGCTGAGGAAGTCGGCACTGGTGGCGCAGGCCCGGCTTGCAGAGTCGCGCCCCCTGCTGGAAGCAGAGATGGGGTCAGGTATTACTGATTTTCCCAAAATATGTAGTGAAACTTCTCAGAAGCTGGTGAGTGCAGAAGCCTTTGCTCTGGCTGCAAAATGTTTTTCCATGCAGAACTTGGGAATATGTACTCCTTTTGAACAGTTGCTTGTAGCCCTTCAAGGAAATCAAAAGCAGAAAACTGGTGAAAATGTGAAGCCAGTTGAGTTTATGAATGTGAAAAAATCTCATGAAGTTCAGGCAATGTCAGAGCTGATCAGCAGTATTGCTGATTACTGTGGAATCAAACAGATAATTGACTTGGGTTCTGGTAAAGGCTACCTAAGCTCCTTTTTGTCCTTGAAATATGGCTTAAAAGTGTATGGAATTGATTCCTCAGATACTAATACTCATGGAGCTGAAGAGAGAAACAGGAAATTGAAGAAACACTGGAAACTCTATCATACTCAGTCAAGATTGGATGTCAGTGGACTGACATTAAAAATGGCAACAGAGACCAAAGAACGAAATGAAATGAAATATAAAGCAGATATTGCGGAAATTTGTAACAACAGACCGGCAAATCAAGAAAAAATATCAGCCTCAAATTTTTTGCCAGCTGTTTCAGAATCTGTAATTTCTCACATCAGAAAAAAAAATGGAAAACCTACATACTCAGTCACATCTAGAAGAAAATTTTTGTTTTGATAATGCGTTGTCCCTTATAGACCTTTTGCCTGTTAATTCCTCGGAGCCTACTTCTTCATCACAAATACCTAGCAAAGAAATAGAAATGCTTGAAGAAAATAAAGAGAGAAGAAAAATGACATCAAAGTCACATGAATCAAATATATATTCACCTTTAACCTCTTTTATCACTGCTGATTCAGAACTACATGATATTATTAAAGATCTGGAGGTGATTTCTGTTTTAAATTTCTCAATTTACTTTGAAAAATATTTTAAACATAGAATTCAGTTTTAATAGCTTACTTAACATACATGTCATATTTAATCACATTGATATAAAAGATTATGATAAAATCATAAGCAGGCTTTCATTATACCCACGGCTATCAAAATCTGAGAAGAGCATGTTTTAGAGTAATCTGCTAATTTCAATCCTCCTAAATCAAACACAAGAACAAAAGCTAGTACTTAAGCTAATTTATCATTTTGCAACTTAGGCTTTGTTAAGATTACAACACAAGAAAACTCTAATATCTTAATGTAAATTTGAAGTAAAGGTATATCTAAGGCAAGTTGTGTTTACTACTTAATGACCACATAGGCAATTTCCTTGAGCAAGAATAGCTTCTTGAGTATTCTTTAAAGCTTGAACTTTTTCTAAATTGCAAGAATTTCAATTATATAACTGAGAGACAGTAAATCATAAATACAAGTAGCGTTATATGTTGAAGCAATATTGTATAGAAGTTCCTGGATCAATTGACCTAACTCATTGTTTCAAAATACAAGATAGCTTTTGGAGTTGCCTTTTGTACTCTTTTAAACATTTCAAAAATTCTTTGGTGAAGAAATAAATAAGCAAAGGATAGAATTCTTTTATAAGTTTTAAAAAAATACATGCTATGTTACCACTAGGTGGTGATCTTGTGGATAATTCTCATTTCCTACTTTATTCTTCTACATATTTTTGAAATATTTTATGATGAGAAAAGTCTTATTTGTATAAATAGTGCTCTGAAAAATACTCGCAACTGTGACTTCCAGAATGTTCACAAATCTACCCATAAATGCACTGTTACTACTTTTCATTCAGAAAAAATTTCTAACATACTTAGTGGGTTTTTTTTTTTTTTTAGATTTATTTATTTATTTGAAAGTCAGAGTTATACAGAGAGAGGAGAGTCAGAGAGAGAGAGAGAGTTCTTCCATTCCACTGGCTCACTTCCCAGATGGCTGCAACGGCCAGAGCTGTGCCGATCTGAAGCCAGGAGCCAGGAGCTTCTTCCAGGTTTCCCATGTGGGTGCAGAGGTCCAAAGACTTGGGCCATCTTCTGCTGCTTTCCCAGGCCATAGCAAAGAGCTGGATTGGAAATGAAGCAGCTGGATCTCGAACCGGCAGCCATATGGGATGCCGGTGCTTCAGGCTAGGGCATTAACCCGCTGCACCACAACGCCGGCCCCAACAACAACATGCTTAGTTTGATATCTCAGAGACTCTGAGCCCGAAGGCATTCAGCAATAGTCTTCCGAGCCATTTTCCATTCTAAGATGATTTCGAAGTATTTTTCTTTGCTAATTACTCTTAGTTCCATTCCAACAGTGTCTCCCAGCCCTAATGATTAGAAGCACTGTGCTATTAATCAATGGGTGGGAGTTCTCTATGTCTCTCTAGTATCTACCTTTGAAATCGATAAACAATAAAAATAGGAGGCAAAATAAGAAAATATAACTGATTTTATTATTCACTGGATTAGAAGTATTTGGAAATATTTAATGCATTTTTAAAGATTTATTTATTTATTTGAAAGTCAGAGTTACACAGAGAGAAGGAGAGGAAGTGAGAGAGAGGGCTCCCATCCGCTGGTTCACTCCCCAGTTGGCCACAGTGGCCGGAGCTGTGCCAGTCCAAAGCCAGGAGCCAGGAGCTTCTTCCAGACCTCCCACATGGATGCAGGGTTCCAAGGACTTGGGCCATCTTCCACTGCTGTTCCAGGCCATAGCAGAGAGCTGGAGTGGAAGTAGAGCAGCCAGGTCTTGAACTGGCACCCATATGGGATGCCGGCATTGCAGGCAGTGGCTTTACCTGCTATGCCACAGCGCCAGCCCCTAAATATTAACATTTTAAAATAGGAAATAGGAAGAGGCGTGAAATTTTACAGAGTGCAGTAGATCCGCTTTCATGCTGCATTGGGTAATGAGAGTAACACTGGGAGCACTGTGCTTGTAAACATAGTCAAAGTGATTTCAGAGACTAATCTCTTCATTTATTTTAATCATAAAATCTACCTAAATAGTATTCTGTATAGTACCTGACCACAATTTCAAAAATATAGGCCAGGAACTTTATAGCTAATTTGATAAACAATTTTTAAGGAGGATAATTTATCAATTACAACATATTGTCTTCCAATAGTACCTAATAATTAAATCAGTCATTGTAACTCAGTGACAGTGTGATCAGACCAGATATTGTTGTTATTTTAAGATTTACTTATTTATTTAAAAGGCAGAGTTACAGAGGCAGATAGAGGTTTTCCAACCATTGGTTCACTTCCCAAATGGCTGCAATGGCTGGAGCTGAACCTGTCCGAAGCCTGGAGCTTCTTTCAGGTCTCCCACATGGATGCAGGACTTGGACCACCTTCTACTGTTTTCCCAGACCATAGCAGAGAACTGGATAGGAAGTGGAGCAGCTGGGAATCAAACCAGCGCCCAGATGGGATACCAGTACTGCAGGCGGCAGCTTCACCCACTGCACCACAGCACCTGCCCCTAATTGTTTTAACAGATAATTCAGGTAAGACTACTCGAATGTCAAAATCCAAGCATCAGTTATTTATTTTCCATGTATTTTAATCTTAACCATCTGCTAAGTGGCTAATAGAAAACTCAATTTAGTGTTACATCAACCATGATTCAAATGGTTATATATCCCAGGCCAGCACCGTGGCTCAATAGGCCAATCCTCCACCTGTGGCACCGGCACACCGGGTTCTAGTCCCGGTCGGGGCGCCGGATTCTGTCCCAGTTGCCCCCTTTCCAGGCCAGCTCTCTGCTGTGGCCCGGGAGTGCAGTGGAGGATGGCCCAAGTCCTTGGGCCCTGCACCCACATGGGAAACCAGGAGAAGCACCTGACTCCTGCCTTTGGATCAGCGTGGTGTGCCAGCCACAGGACGCTGGCCGCAGTGGCCATTGGAGGGTGAACCGACGGCAAAGGAAGACCTTTCTCTCTCTGTCTCTCTCTCTCACTGTCCACTCTGCCTGTCAAAAACAAACAAACAAATAAATGGTTATATATCCCTAATTTTTATTGTTATATAACTTACAGATGCACAACCAAAAGTAAGGAAATAATACTCCTCATGCAATGTGTGCATTTAAAAAATTTGGTAAAAATGAGATAGACATTTGACCTCATGTTCAAAATACCTGAATCTTACTTCAGAGTGCCTGGGTTCAGTATGTGCCTCCTGACTCCATTTTCTGCTAATGCCAACCCTGGGAGATAGCAGGGATAGTGTATGTAATTGGGGTCTTGCCACTCATGGGGAAAACTTGCATTGTGGTCTTGGCTCCCAGCTTCAGTATGGGCTCAGTCCTTGCCATAGCAGATATTTGGTACGTGGACCAGTGAATGACAGTGTTCTTGTTCTCTCTCTCTCTGTCTCTCTGTCTCTCTGTCTCTCTGTCTCTCTTTCTCTCTGCTTCTCAAGTTAAAAAATAGTAAGTTAAAAATTTATAACAAACCTCAATTACTAAGAGGGAGACTGGTTTATTGGAAACAAGGGAGATATGATGAATTTGTCTTACTAAGATTTTATCAAAATGTTCTTTTGGACTCCATACAGATTTTTATGAGATTAAAATTGCTGAAAATAGACATGTGATTCCCCCTTACTCCTTAGTTGAATCCTCTTGTCTCCCAGAAATGCTTCATGACCCTCTCCCAGCACCTCAAAATATTGGGTCAGTTGAACTTACTGAGGAAGCATCTACCTCGCCACCACACTGAGCTCCTGCTCTCAGCTGTGTCTCCTGTGTTCACTATAATCACTTCCATGTATAGTGTAGTGTATATAGAATAGTGCACTATAATCACTTGCATGTATAGTGAAGTGTATACAGTGTAGTGCACTATAATCACTTGCATGTATAGTGAAGTGTATACAGTGTAGTGCACTGTAACCACTTGCATGTATAGTGAAGTGTATACAGTGTAGTGCACTGTAACCACTTGCATGTATAGTGAAGCGTAAACAGTGTAGTGCACTATAATCACTTCCATGTATAGTGTAGTGTATACAGTGTAGTGCACTATAATCACTTCCATGTATAGTGAAGTGTATACAGTGTAGTGCACTGTAACCACTTGCATGTATAGTGTAGTGTATACAGTATAGTGCACTATAATCACTTGCATGTATAGTGAAGTGTATACAGTGTAGTGCACTATAATCACTTCCATGTATAGTGTAGTGTATATAGAGTAGTGCACTATAATCACTTCCATGTATAATGAAGTGTATACAGTGTAGTGCACTATATGTCCATGTATAGTGTAGTGTATACAGTGTAGTGCACTATAATCACTTCCATGTATAATGAAGTGTATACAGTGTAGTGCACTATATGTCCATGTATAGTGTAGTGTATACAGTGTAGTGCACTATAATCACTTGCATGTATAGTGAAGTGTATACAGTGTAGTGCACTATAATCACTTCCATGTATAGTGAAGTGTATACAGTGTAGTGCACTATAATCACTTCCATGTATAGTGTAGTGTATATAGAGTAGTGCACTATAATCACTTCCATGTATAGTGAAGTGTATACAGTGTAGTGCACTATAACCACTTCCATGTATAGTGTAGTGTATACAGTATAGTACACTATAATCACTTCCATGTATAGTGAAGTGTATACAGTATAGTGCACTATAACCACTTCCATGTATAGAGTATACAGTATAGTGCACTATAACCACTTCCATGTATAGTGAAGTGTATATAGTATAGTGCACTATAATCACTTCCATGTATAGTGTAGTGTATATAGTATAGTGCACTATAATCACTTCCATGTATAGTGAAGTGTATACAGTGTAGTGCACTATAATCACTTGCATGTATAGTGAAGTGTATATAGTATAGTGCACTATAACCACTTCCATGGTTAATGAGATTATTTTCTCACCAGTGCCATGAGATAGATGAGAAAAATAACATAAAAATTTCATGTTATAAAATACTTTGGGATTCAATAAACAAGTAACAGATCTGTTCTTCCTGAAATATTGGATAACTCTTATTGTCCAGCACCATCTATGCCTGAACATCTTTTATTTGAAACTGGGACAGTAAGTGAGATCTCTTCTCCATACAACTTAATTATTAAAAGATATCAGGACCAGCCGGCACCATGACTCAATAGGCTAATCCTCCGCCTGCGGCACTGGCACACCGGGTTCTAGTCCCGGTTGGGGCGCCAGATTCTGTCCCGGTTGCCCCTCTTCCAGTCCAGCTCTCTGCTGTGGCCTGGGAAGGCAGTGGAGGATGGCCCAAGTGCTTGGGCCCTGCACCCCATGGGAGACCAGGAAAAGCACCTGGCTCCTGCCTTCGGATCAGCACGGTGTGCCGGCCACAGCGTGCCGGCCGCGGTGGCCATTGGAGTGTGAACCGACAGCAAAGAAGACCTTTCTCTCTGTCTCTCTCTCTCACTGTCCACTCTGCCTGTCAAAAAAAAAAAAAAAAAAAAAAAAAAAAAAAAAAAAAAAGATATCAGGACCGATGTGGCCTGTAGCCCTGTAACTGCTACATGAGGGGGAGATTCTAGCCTTATTACTCTTGTGCTATTGGGCTGCCTTTTCCTCTTGTTTTGTGTGGGACCTCACAAGATCAGTTTCCATCATCTCTCTAGTATCTTCATCTAGTCATTCTGCTCCTACCATAACAGAAGGCTCTTGATAGATCCAGATCTTTACAATCTATCAAAAATGATCTCTGTACTCTGCAATTCACTCTACCATGCAGATTGGGAATTTTCCTAATTTTTCTAATTCTGGAATCGACTAATCATCAGCCAGATCTGAAGAGACTCATATCCTTGAATGTCTTTTGAGTGCAGGAAGATTCCAACCAAGAGAAGAAAAATGGCCATCTGATGATCACAGATTTCATTTTTAGGAAAAACAGGCCTCTATCCCTGGGGATGCACTGCCAAGAACTGAGTTACAACCTGTGTTCCTCATCCTTATTCAGAGACGTTTCAGGCTTTGAGCAGGCAGAGCAAAAGACAGAAGCCTGAGGTCCATTTTTGTTAACACTTCCCCGTTTCAAGACACACCAGACAGGCATTCCCAAATCTTCACCTAAGATTTATCCCTTCCCATCCCACATGCACATCGAGAGTGCTCCAAGAAACACGGGGGAGCCCTCTCCTTTCCCACTTTCCAAATTCAGAAGGTTTGAGTATTGCTGCTGGTAGAGAATACATACTATCCCCGTTCTATATATAAGAAAGTGAAGACCGTAATTTTATATGATAATTGTTCTGAGTGTTCAAAGGTATCACTCACTACCTACCTCTAACTGCAAACCTAGACAACCTGATACATGTCACATGTGGACACTTGTCTCCAGATAAAGGGAGTTACCCTGTTCTTTAGATTTGATTTTTCTTGGTTTGGTACACTAACATTCCACTCTCCTTCATCCATCCTAGAGCTCTTCATTGTCAAACCCGCTACACTCCGAGTTGCTTTCTGATCCTCTGAGAACAGGTGGCTTCACTTACCCTGAGTTTTCCATACTGGTGACTAAAGTAACATTGATTCCTGAATTTTGACCAGTGTCTCTACTCCCTACTGCCGTGTGGTTAGATTTATGCCCAGGCAACTTTGGAGTTTATCTCATGGTTAGGAAAAGCATGTTGGAAGAGTCAGAGATTTCTATCGGGCAAATGTAAATCTAAATTCTCTTGCACATGAAGAACTGCGTTTTGCAGAGCTTTTGTAATTTAACAACATTATCAGGCTAAAATATGACAAGGTAAGAATCAGAATTTAGGTCTGCCTGTTTTCAGTGCTCAGATTCCTAAACATGTTCATCTTTAGGGTGTGTGTCAGACCTGAACTTCATCTAGAATATCACTTCCAAGCTTATTCACACAACTACTCTACATGACTCCTTGGTCTTATCACAGGGATCTCTCCCTATTGTGGATCCACTTTTCATCAGTGCAGCCTCTGATTTTTATGCCTAATTCAATTCAGTTTTGACATATTCCCGAAGACTGCATATCATTCACCACATCTGCTAGTTAAAAACCTGAGCCTTATGACTCCAAATGTCTGCCTATGCCATGGTAACATCTAAAAGAGTCTATTATTAGGTTATCAGTCCTGAATTAAGTAGACTCATAATTTGTAAATAACCTTTTTTTAAAAATTTTTTTTTTCCTGGATTTCTGTTTCTTTTTTTTGGTGGGCATTTTTTAAAAAGATTTATTTATTTGAAAGGCAGAGTTACAGAAAGGAAATGACGGAGAGAGAGATCTTGCATCTGCTCGTTCATTTTCCAAATGGCTGCAATCTCCAGGACTGGACAAGGTTGAAGCCAGGAACTGCATCCGGTTGTCCCATATGGGTGGCAGGTGCCCAAGCTCTTGGTCTATCTTTCACTGCTTTCCCAGGAGCATTAGCCTGGAGCTGGATCAGAAGTGGATCATTCAGGATTCAAACTGCACCCATATGAGATGCTGGCACCATAGGCAGTGTTTTACCTTGCTTTGCTACAATGCTCATCCCTGTAAATATTTGTAACACAGATCCATGACTACTATTTTATCTAAGAAACTACATTATTATCATAAGTTACATTTGTATTCTGATTTTCTAATGCTATTCCCATTTTGCTACAAACATGGAATGAATAATTTAACAAAATACATCTGATCATGCCACAAAACTTACAAATATTTCTGTATACTCCTTTTACACTTATCATTATTACATTTAAACTCATTTAATAATTATTTTATAATAATATTTTCCAAGTTGGTATTTCAACTCATTCCCAAAGTCCTTTGTGAGGTTCCCCTCAATCAATAGTGATGCAGTAAAAACTTATGCCAATCCTGGTTCTCTCCTTCTACTCTGATATATTTGAAATATCATATATTCATTTGCTTTAGTTTTTCCATGTTAGATTATGATATCAATATTTAAGAAGGCATTTGAAATTTCCTTTATAAGGTCTAATGTCAACTTGTATGTATTAGAGGCCCCAAAAAGGTTTGATGTTACTTATATAGATCATTGAAAATTTATTAAAAGGTAAATTTAGGGACTGGCATGGTGGTACATTGGATAAGCCTCCTATTGTGATGCTGAAATCCCATATCAGAGTGCCAGTTTGACTTCCAGCTGCTCAGCTTCTAAAAAACTCCCTGCTAATATGCCTGAGATTGCAGTGGAAGATGGCCCAAGTACCTAGGCTGCCGCCACCAATGTAGGAGACCATCATGATACTCTGGGCTTCTGACTTTGGCCTGGCCATGGCCTGGTAGTGGTGGCTATTGGGGGAGTGAACCCGCAAATAGATCTCTTTTTCCTTCTCTCTTTCAAATCAGTAACAACTAAATATTTTAAAATAGATAAATAAAATGGCAAATTCAGGATCAAGCATTTGTTCTGGTATTTAAAACATCATTTGGGATAGCTTATATCAAATATCAGAATACCTAGGCTCTCTTCCTGCTTTGCTCCCAATTCTAGTTTCCTGTTGATATAAACCCCAGGAAGCAACAGTTAGTGTGACTGTAGTGCTTGGATCGTGCTGTCCACTAGGGGGAGCCAGATTGAGTTTTAAGCTTCTGCTTTGGCCTGGCTCAGCCCCAGCTTTTGTGACATTTGTGATGCAAACAAGCAAGTGGAACGTCTCTGCCTTTCTGATTTACAGAAAATATTTTAAATATAAATATTTTTGTTAATAATGAAATATTTTAAATACATGACTATTTTTTATAATTTGCATATTTCATGGAGTATTAGAAGATCCCTTATATTCCTGGATTTCAAAATTTTAATGTACCAAGGTAAAGACATTCATTTTATTATTTGAAAGCCTGAGAGAAACTGAGAGAGATTGGTTCAGAGATCTCACATCCACTGATTTATTCATCATAAACCCACAACAGGCAGAGCTGGGTGAGGTCAAAGGAGCCATGTAGTCAGTCCTGGGCTCTGACAAGGTAGCAAGGTTTCAGCTGCTTCATCCATCACCTGCTGTTTCTAGGGTGCACATTATCAGGAAGCTGGAATCAGAAGCAGAGTCAGTACTGAAACCCAGGAACTCTGACCTGGATGCAGGCAACCCTAGTAGTATATCAACTGCCTCGCTGCACTTCCAAAAATGAATATTTTGAAGATGTATAAGGTTATGCTGGAAAAAATACTTTGAAGTCCATGATATTTTAAATATATATTTCTTGGACTTTCTGAAGGTTCTTTATCTTCAAACAATTCAAAATCTTGTACTAAAATAGTTTCAGTCTCTAATCTGTACATTTTACCTGAACTTTTTAACATGCTGTCGTATATCAAATCCAGAAGATCAAATTCTCCCCCAGATAAAAATCCTTTCACTGTTCTGCAGTCTTGGACAGTGGCTTCACTAGCTCTCCAGGCATTGTCTGTGGAATGAATTCTCAGAACCACACAAACAAGTCCAAGAGTCTTCTCTCCAGGAGCACTGCTGTCACAGCTCATTTCTACCCTGCTGTCTACAGATTTACTCCCACCCCAGGTACACTGTGCTTGAGTCTGAGGTTTAAGTGTCAACTCCTCAGAAATCCCTCATATTAATTTCTAGCACTGTGTGACCTCTCCTTCCTCCTCCATGTGTTTCTTTGAACCAGTCCACATCCCCAGTATCTCAGCCCATGTTTATTTGGTTGCTTCTTTGCTGGCTGTTAATTTCCATTATACCTAATATAGAAAATTAGCTTTAAAACCATGAGAAATTTTCCTTTGTTACTGGTTTGAGTGTAACACAGTTAATCTTAAAATAATGCTGTGAGTTTTAGAACACCTGCTTTCATTTTGCTAAAAATTTATTTGAAAGGCAGAGCAATAGATGAGAAAAAGAAGACACAGAGATTTTTATCCTGCTACTTCCCCCACAAAATGACCATGCTGGCTGGGATTGGGCCAGGCCAAGCCAGGAGTCCATTATCTCTGTCCAACTTTCCCTCTTCGTTCCCAGGGAACCAAAGTACTTGGCTATTTTCTACTATTTTCCCCGACACATTAACAGGGCACTGAATCAGAAGTGGAGCAGCCAAGACTCAAACTGACAATGCTATATGCGTTAGTGGAATCTCAAGTAGTGACTTAACTTTCTGCACCATAATATCAGCCCTTACATCTGCTTTTAATGTTATTTACATGTATTGAAACATTTTAGGAAAATGGAACATTATATGAAATAAATAAGGCTGTGTGATAAATCTAGTATCAGTTTTATTTAGGGAAGAATATGAGTGACATAGGCCACAGGGATGCAATACCAGTGTCTTTTATTCAGTCTTAGGAAATGTTCTGAAGTCATCTAGTCAGGATTTATTTTATGACAGTAAATTTGCATTTGTTGTTACACTTGAACATCTGTTAGTATGGACCAATATGTTCGAATTCATGGAGGTGGGGTAAAATTTTTCACAGATAGTAGAGTCCTTTGAACATTATAGCTTACAGACATCTTCACAGACCAATGTCTCAGGAAACAGGCTACAAAAAAGAAGACTATTAATTAATTTTAAGGATATTTTGGGGAATAAATAAGGAATATATAATGAACAAAGTGTTCTACAAGGTTGTAGAGAAATGAAAAGAGAAGGCCCCTTGTTGAGGATACAAGTCAGATTCACCTGCTGGATAAGAGGAAGCACTCTTCCTAGATACTTCCCTAGGCAGGTCCCAAGAGATGTTTACAATGAATGATAACATGTATACAGGAGGTCACATTTTTACTCCTTCTCAGGCTCCAGTGATTCCCAGCTGGGTCGGGCTACTCACTGAGAACTGCAAAGTTCTGATGCTCTTATAGTATGTCTTACTGTATGTTTGCCCCTTTATGAATTTGTTGGGATCACCCCCTAAACAACTCTTAATCTGCATAAAACACTACATCAGAATATTATTTATACTCAACCCTTCATTGTTGAGTACATTTTTATAGTATTCTTTTAAATTTTTTAAAAAATTAATTTATTTGAGAGGTAGAGTTGCAGACAGAGCAGGAAAGATGGAGAGAAAGGTCTTCTATCCACTGGTTCACTCCCAAAACTGCTCCCAAGGCTGAGGCTAGGCCAATTTGAAATCAGGAGCCAGGAGCTTCTTCATGGTATCCCATGGGGTTCATGAGCCCAAGCATTTGGGCCATCTTCTACTGCCTTCCCAGGCCATAACAGAGAATTGGATTGGAAGAGGAGCATCTAGGACACTAATTGGTACCCATATGGGAAACAGACACTGAAGGTAGTGACTTAATCTACTATGCTACAGCACTGGTCCCCATTGTTGGATAATTTTATAAAAGCACTGTTGCTTGAAACAGTGTGTGGAGATGTAATAAAAGATTTAGGAACATTCATGAAAATGGGATCTTTTCTGCTACTTAAGAGAAAGATCCAAGACAAGATACTAAATGCCATAATTTTGGAAGCAAAAGGGAGATGGAGCACAATCAATATCTCATGTTTTGATGACAGTAGATGGAGGAAACAAACAGTGCACAGTGTCTATGAATTTTCTTTATGCATACAGTGAGAAAATTAATTTCAGTGTTAACGGGAGGGTGGTATGGTCACGTCTGTTGACTTGACCGTACCCTCACTTCCTCTCTTCCAACATGATTGATGCCCAGTTGTCAACCCCTCAGTGGGTTTAATACTCATCTCTGCTTTCACATGGACTGGACCAAGGATCTGTGCAGCCCTTGTTGGACAAAGAATAGACATGTAGATAACTCAATGGCATAAATAGATCAGGTATATACTAAGTTGATTTTTGTTCAAAAGAAACAAGGGAATTGCATGCAGAATATGGGGTCTTTTCCACAAATGATGATGGTACAAATTGATGACCATGATGAAATAAATAGCAAAGACACTTCCTCTATACCTAACACAGACTCCCTCAAAATATTGACTAGCCATCTATGTAAAATTAACAAAGCATATTACCTTGGCTGCTCATGGCAAAGAGCCTTGGGTGATCACTGATGTCATAAACAAGAGTGTCAATAGTTAAAATCCACAACAGGAGACACTGTGCACTTACTCCCCATGTAAGAACTGTGTCCTTAATGAGTTGTACTATGAAAATTAACTGGAAAACTTGTTTTCAAACAGTACTTTATACTTTGTGTGTCTGTGTTGGTGCAAATTGTGGAAATCTTTAGTTAGTATAGTGTTGGTCTTCTGTATATAAGATAATTAAACATGAATCTTAATGAAGAAGGGGATGGGAGAGGAAGGAGGTGGGACAGGAGTGGTGGAGGGAGGGCTGATATGGGGGGAAGAACCACGATATTCCTAAAGCTGTGCTTTTGAAATTTGTATTCATTAAATCAAAGCTTTCTTAAAAAAACCATATTAATTCTAATAGAAAATATAGGAGAAAACTTCTAAGAATTGCGTGATTAGTTTTACATGTTAAATTGAATGCATGATTTATAAAAAGCATAATGTGGACTTTGAAAAATTAAGAAGCCTTATGATCAAAATACATTCTTCAGAGACTGGCACCGCGGCTTAATAGGCTAATCCTCTGCCTTGCGGCGCTGGCACACCGGGTTCTAGTCCCAGTCAGGGCACTGAATTCTGTCCCGGTTGCCCCTCTTCCAGGCCAGCTCTCTGCTGTGGCCCGGGAGTGCAGTGGAGGATGGTCCAAGTGCTTGGGCCCTGTACCCGCATGGGAGACCAGGAGAAGCACCTGGCTCCCGCTTCAGATCAGCGTGGTGCGCCGGCCGCGGCGGCCATTGGAGGGTGAACCAACGGCAAAAGGAAGACCTTTCTCTCTGTCTGTCACTGTCCACTCTGCCTGTCCAAAAAAAAAAAAAAAAAAAAATCTTCAAACTATAGAAGGAATACCTCATTCTGGGAGTTATTATTTGCAAAAACATGTATAATAGGAATTGAATGCAAAATTTATGACTAATTTGTAAAAACAGTAAGGTGATAAATTACCCAACATATGAACTGAATAAATAAATGAAAAGCTATTTTTATGTTGAATATATACATGAATATACTGAGCATTTGGAAATTATGGGATGAATAAATTTTATATTTAGGAAATGCAAGTTAAAACAGCAATGAGTTACATTACGTATCTATAAAATGGTATAGCAAACAAATATCCATGTCAGTGCCAATAGTTTGAGAGAAAATAGAGTATCCAGAAGTCTCATTCATTATTTTTCAGAATGTAAATGGTATTTTACAAAGCATCTGAATTAATGTTATTATAAAGTCTACAATAGTATCATCAACCCAGTTATGCAAAGATCTCCTTATATATTTATTCAGTTAGTGTGAAAACATGCATTGATGTTTAATTCAGCATAGAATTTTATACAACATATTTATGCATTTTTGACTGAACCCAGTATGAAACCAAGATTTTCTTCAGAACATGAACAGATAACAGAACTGTCACATTAGGTATGGACTGTTGAGGCAGAACCTATGAGGACCGAGAGACTGTTGAAGTTCAGAAATTGGGTAGATGGACACACACAAAAAATGCATGAGGCGGAATCTTGGGTGTTGCAAAGACAAAGGAAGACAGTGGCTATAGGTACACAGGTACCTGAAGGAAGCCATGGCTTTAGTAAAGGACATAGTGGTAACCAAATGCTGCCATGAGCTTAAAGCACAATGCATAAAATCAATCTAGGTTAGAAGTAAAGTCACTCTAAAGAGAAGTGGAGATGGCAAGAGTCCTGATATAGGTTGTATGGACCAGGGAGGAGGAACTTTGAGAGAAGGTCATGGCTATATTAAGAGGGACTGGAGACACAGAATTGGCATTGGAAACAGAGAGGAAGAGATACCTGAGGTAAAATATGCTATAGACAAAAGGGATGGAGACTTACGATGCTGGCACAAGGAATGGAGCCTTTGAAGAGGTGGCCTAGATGATATAAAAAGTTTTCCTGAAGATATATATTATTTATTTGAAAAGTGGAGTTACAGAGAGAGAAGTAGAGACAGAGGTTTTTCATCTACTGGTTCACTTCCCAAGTGGCCACATCAGCTGTGGCTGGGACAGGCTGAAGTTAGGAGTCAGTAGTTTCCTCCAGGTCTTACAGCTGGGTGCAGGGGACCTAGTACTTGGGCCATCCTCTGCTGCTTTCTCAGGCTCATTAGTAGGGAGCTGGATTGGAAGTGGAGCAGCTGGGATTGAACTAGCACCCAAGGGTATACTAGTGCAGCAGGTGGCCACTTGACCTGCTATGCCACAGGGCCAACTCAAGAAACACATTTTTTCAATTACAAAACTAAGAATGAACCTGAATCCCAGTCATATAATGGTGCAAATGGTGGTGACATTTGGATTCCTGGAATAAGATTAGAAATACACAAAATCTAGCATAGCTACAGGCACAGGGGCTAGACACACTGGTAAGTAAACAGGGCATGCAGGTACAAGATTTGCAAAGACAGGAAAGAATACAGGAGATGCATAGGAAAACATATAGCTTCATATGAATATATTAGAAAGCTGAAAAGCCATCAGTTTTGCTTTCTTAAGAACTAAAATGGAGTATACAGTAGAATCTGTGATACAGGCAAAAATAGGATCAGACAGCAGTGAAATACTCTTCATAATACCGCACAAACGAAACAATGAAAAAGATTTATAAAACATTAAGAAAATTAGGGACCGGCATCGTGGCTCAGTGGGTTAATCCTCCTCCTGCGGCACCAGCATCCCATATGGCTGCCAGTTCTAGTTCCGGCTGCCCCTCTTCCGATCCAGCTCTCTGCTATGGCCTGGGAAAGCAGTACAAGATGGCCCAAGCCCTTGGGCCCCAACATGGGAGACCCGGAAGAAACTCCTGGCTCCTGGCTTTGGATTGGCGCAGCTCTGGCTGTTGCGGCCATTTGGGGAGTGAACCAGTGGATGGAAGACCTCTCTATCTCTTCCTCTCACTCTCTGTAACTCTAATTCTCAAACAAATAAAATCTTTTAAAAAATTAAGAAAATTAATAGAACTAGTAAATGTCATTAAGGAAAAGGATGTAACACAAATAACAATTTCACAAAGCTTATAAATTTAGACAAGATACTGAGAGAAATACCTGAAGTTCTTTCGGAATAGCACTCTGGCCTCAGAATCAGCCCCTAAGGCATTTTGATCTGCTAAAAAGCTTATTAGAGCATTTCAGGCATGGAAAGCCAAGATACTGTGACAAAAAATGACCTAAATGAAAAATCTCTGTGAGTGAACTCTCAGTATAAAAAAGGGGCCATCAGAGAAGGAGGTACCTTTCTCTGAAGGGAGGAGAGAACTTCCACTTTGATTATTGCCTTTTCTAAATAAGATCGGAGTTTGTGAACTCAAGAGGCTTCTATAGCCTTGGCAGCTCATGACAAGAGCCTCGGGTGATTACTGACGTCATAAATAAGAGTGTCAACTGTTAAATCAACAGTGGGAGTCACTGTGCACCTGCTCCCCATGTAGGATCTTTGTCCTTCATGAATTGTATGAGAATCAACGGTAAAACTAGTCTTCTAACAGTACTTTTTATTTTGTGCGTCTATGTGTGTGCAAGCTGTTGAAATATTTACTTAGTGTAGAGTTGATCTCTACACTTCCATTCACTGGTTCACTCCCCAGTTGACCATGAAGGCTGGGGCTGGGCCTGGCCAAAGACAAGAGCCTCAAAATCTATATGGGTTTCCCAGGAGAGTGGCAGGGACAATACTTGGGTCATCTGCTGCTTTCCCAAGCACATTAACTGGGAGTCACAGCTGCTGGAATGCCAACTCTTGTTCACATGGGACACTAGCATTGCAGGTGGCAGCTTAACCTGCTGCACCACAGTGCCAGACCGTAGCTTCAAAATTTTCATTGTGTCTTTCCCACAGAACAATGAATAGCTCTGTAAAAGGTTTGTTTTCTGTCTGAACATTTCATATGAGAAAAAAGTGAAAACATTTACCTCTTTCACATACAAAATGTTTGTCCTGCAGTAAGTGTAGCAGTGGTTAAGATACCATTTGGGACTCTCACATCCCTATCAGAGTGCCTAGATTTGACTTCCAGCTCTGCTTGCCATCCAGTTTGCAGATAATGCACACCCTAGGAGGCTGCATATGATAGCCTAAGCAATTAGGTCTCTGCCACCCATGTAGGGGGCCCAGATTTAGTTCCAGGCTCCTGGCTTCATGCTGGCCTAGTTCTGGAAGTTGACCTGTGGGGACTGAACCCACAGATGGAAGATCTCTGTCTCTATTTTGCATTTCAAATAAGTTAATTTTAAAGATATTTATACATGTTATTTTACTTACCGTAAATGCAAACATCTTACCAGATTGTCATTTTTTAAAAGATTCACCCTAGAATTTTCAAGAGTGATGTCTTCATACACCCTTCTCTCTTTTACTTGTCTTGTGTTTCAAAAATCACTTGTGAGTGATAACCCGATATGCCCCCAGTGGCCAGGTTCCCAGGAGCATGGTGTGAATGCCATTCTCTAGCTGATTCTTACGGAATGTCAGCAGTAGGAAAGGAGTCAGTGGAGCAGCTGTTGCTCTGTGACTGAATGACATCTACTGTATACTCCCCTCATATGTGTGCCTAACCCCCTGGGACATCAAGATTTTCTCCCAGCTACAGTTCTCATTCCTTGGAGAGCTATTGCTGATTGGATGCAAGTATTGAAGGAACAAGTAGAAAATGATTTGTGCAGTCTGGATTCTCTCATCCTTGTGTGTGGAGGGATAATTGTAAAGACCAAGGATAATCCATTTAGCTTACCACTAAGCCAGTGTCTACAGCTCTTTTCCTATTTTAATTGAGCGTTCTGTAGGATTACATTTTCACTCTTATTAACATATCAAGTATATGTGTTTCTTAAAGTTTTTTGGTAATTTCTAAAGTTTGCAGTATAAATTTTCAAATAATTTTATACTATCTTGAGGGCAGTACAGGCATCTTATAGAATATTCCCAATTCCTACATATAATTTTTGTCATTCTTTTTATCTCTCTGTAGTTGTTCTGACCCAGTTAATTTTTTTTTTTAAATTTTATTCATTTGAAAGGCAGAGTTACACAGATAGAAGAAGAGACAGGGAGAGAGAGCTTCCATCTGGTTCATTACCCAAAGGTTACAGTGGCCAGGGCTGGGCCAGGCTGAAGCCAGGAGCCAAGAGTTTATTTTAGGTCTCCCTCATGGGTGGCAGGGGCATAAGTACTTGGACCATCTTCTGCTGATTTTCCCAGGCCCTTAGCAGGGAGCTGGATTGCAAGTGGAGCAGCAGGGACTTGAACAAGTACCAATATGGGATGCTGGTGTCTTAGGTAGCCACTTCATCTACTACAGCACAGTACTGACCCCCAGTTCATTGTGTGTGGTTTTTTTTTTTTTTTTTTTTTTTTGACAGGCAGAGTGGACAGTGAGAGAGAGACAGAGAGAAAGGTCTTCCTTTTGCCGTTGGTTCACCCTCCAATGGCCGCTGCGGCTGGCGCACCACGCTGAGCTGATGGCAGGAGCCAGGTACTTATCCTGGTCTCCCATGGGGTGCAGGGCCCAAGGACTTTGGGCCATCCTCCACTGCACTCCCTGGCCACAGCAGAGAGCTGGCCTGGAAGAGGGGCAACCGGGACAGAATCCGGCGCCCCGACCGGGACTAGAACCTGGTGTGCTGACGCCGCAAGGCGGAGGATTAGCCTAGTGAGCCGCGGAGCCGGCCTCAGTTCATTGTTGATACTATCATTTTGAATAAATATTTGTCCATGAGATATGTGGGAATAGAGAAAGTAAATTTTTTGTTGTATCTTCATTTGATGGCTTTCAGATACTCTTTTTATGTTATCTGACAGTCAAAACTCATTGCTTTTTCTGATAATCCCTTTTAATTGTTTGTTTATTTCAGAGACAGAGAGATGCTATTCATTGGCTTACTCCCCAGATGCCCACAACTGCCAAGAAGGGGTCTGGGTCAAAGCAGAGAGCTGAGAACTCTATCTAGGTTTTTCATGAGGGTGGCAGGAACCCAATCCCTTGAGCCATCACCACTTTTTCCCTGGGTCAATTAATAGTAACCTGGAGTCAGCAGCCAGATCCAGGAAATAAATCCAAATGCTCTAAATACTCATGCTAACTTTACTTTTTAAATGAGAAACAGTTGGCAAACCTTGTATGTAATTTATCAGCCACATTAACAATGAATAAACCATATAACGGGGATGAGTGGTGTGGTACAATGCATTAAGCCACAATTTGGGATTCTCCCAGCCCTGTTGGAGTGCCTTATTTTCAAATCCTGGCTACTGAATACTTAGAGCTTCTAGTTGGTGTTCCTGGATAATAGTCCAAGTTACTTCCACCCACAGGGAATACCCAGAAGTAGCTCCTGAGTGCTGGGATTTGAACCTGTGCCCATATGAGATGCTGGCACTGCAGGTGGCTAAACCTGATAAGCCACAGCACTAGCCCCTTAATTGGCTTTTTTAAAATTTTATTTATTTATTTATTTGTTTATTTTTTGACAGGCAAAGTGGACAGAGAGAAAGGTCTTCCTTTTGCCGTTGGTTCACCCTCCAATGGCCGCTGCGGCCGGTGCACCGTGCTGATCTGATGGCAGGAGCCAGGTACTTATCCTGGTCTCCCATGAGGTGCAGGGCCCAAGGACTTGGGCCATCCTCCACTGCACTCCCTGGCCACAGCAGAGAGCTGGCCTGGAAGAGGGGCAACCGGGACAGAATCCGGCGCCCCGACCGGGACTAGAACCTGGTGTGCCGGTGCCGCTAGGTGGAGGATTAGCCTAGTGAACCGCGGCGCCGGCCCTTAATTGGCTTTTAATGCTCTACTAATGAGATTGTTTTCCTAATTTTTTTTTACAGATAGTTCATTATAGTGTAGATATTGTTTTGATTTTTTAAAATAAAATTTTATTTAAACAATTGCTAACAATTGCTGAGATTCAGTTTGCTGTGGACCATTTAATGAAGAGACTTCTTTCCCCAGTGAATTTTTGGTAAGTTTGTCAAAGAACAGTTGCATGTGAATGTGTGGATTTCTTTGTGGGACCCCTATTTTGTTCCATTAGTGAATGTGTCTCTTCTTACTATATCAGTGGTTATCATATGTCTGTACTATGCCTTGTATTCAGATATTCTGGTCCCTCTGGAATTTTTCTGTTCTTCAAGATTGCTTTGGTTATTTGAGGACTTTTTTTCATTCTAGACAAATTTTAGATTTGTTTTATTCTGGTTCTGTGAAGAGTGTCATTGGTGTGTAGATGGGAATTGTGTTTAATCTGTAAATTATTTTGGGTAGTATGGCAATGTTATTAATTCTTCCAGTGCATGAACTTTGGAGTTCACATTGTGTCTTCAATTTCTTTCATCAATGTTTTGTAATTTTTTAATTGTAAAGGTCTTTCATATATGATTAAATCTATTCCAGATATTTTTATTTTCTTTCAGTATTATGAATCTGTTTTTTCTTTTATTTTTCAGTGTGCTCACTATTTGTGTATAAAAGTACTACTGAGATTTTGTGTTCATTCTATACCTTGCAACTTTTACTGAACTCATTTATCAGTTCTAGCAGTCTCTTGGAAGAGTCAATTAATTCTCTCTATATAAAATCATGACATTTAGAAACAAATAATTTAAATTCCTTCTTTCCTATCTGCATTTCTTTATTTCCTTCTCTTGCCTACTTGTGTTAGCCAGAATTTACAGTGCAATGTTGAGTAACAGTGGTGACAGTGAACATCCTTGTCTGGTTCCAGGTCTTAGAGGAAATGTCTTTCAGAAAGATGGTGGCTATGAGTTTTCCAAATGTAGGCTTTATTGTGTTGAGATATTTTCCTTCTATATGTGTTTTACTTAAAATTTTTCTCATAAATTGATACTGAATTTTACTGAATACTTTTTCTACATCTATTCAAATGATCATAATGATATTTATCATTCATCCTCTTGATATGATTTATTTGGTTTACTGATTGCATATGCTGATCTAGCCCTACTTTTTCCTAAGATATATCTCATTTGATTATGATGTCTGAGCTTTTTGATGTACTGCTGGATTTGATTTGCTAGCATTATGATGGTAATTTTTGCATCTGTATTCATTAGGCATATTGGCCTATAGTTTCCTTTTATTTTAAAAAGAGATAGAGAGATCACTTCTAGTTCATATGATTTTGGGCTTCACAGACCATAGGGATCCTTGGCCATGAGGCATGTGTTCTGCACTTACTGGGAGGAGATAAATCCATTGTTCTCAGGTGGTGAGTCCTGACAGTGAAGTGTGAGCCATAGACCTCACTCTGTCGGTAAGGCCACACTGCCTGAATCCTCAGATCTGAGACCATAGCAGGGGAAACATGGGTTGTGTTTCAAGGATTATTTTGTCAGAGGGTGTTGCTCTCTCAAAAGACCAATGTATTCTTCCAGATGTGCTGAACCTAGTTACTGAAGCTCCAGAAATGCAGTTGTGAATCCAAGATCACAACGGTATAGGAGGAATCTGCAAACTGCATGAGCAGTGACATGTGAAGTGTGAGTCCAGTTTGAGTTTGGCCAATGAAGGATCCTGTTACTGATCTATATGACATAAGTTTATCCATCTGTGTAGCCTGAGGGCATTCACAATACCAATGAAATGCTTCATATTCCTGGCTAATCAGTTTGAAATGTGTACCAGCTGTGTCACTACTGGGCAGTTGAATTTGTGGTATTTACTCACCAACTGAAATGTCTAGTCCTTTTTGGTCTATAGTCTGCTGGTATCCATGTCTGAATTTATAAAACTTTATATAAAACCTAGTTTCCAAGGGCATTAGGTTCTATGAGGATAATTAAGGCATTGTATGATGAGCCTGTTTCATTTCTTTTTAAAAAAAAACATTTAAGGCAGAGTTACAGAGAGAGGGGGAGAGACAGATCTTCCATCCACTGATTCACTCCCTAAATGGCCACAACAGCCAGGGCTGGGCCAGCGTTATTCCAGGAGCCTGGTTCTCCATCCTGCTCTTCCATGTATGTGGCAGGAGCCCAAGTATTCCCCAGGAGCATTAGTAGGGAGCTGGATCAGAAGTGGAGCAGTCAAGACTCAACAGGGTACTCATGGGATGCTGGGCATTATAAGCAACAGCTTCACTTACTGCACCACAGTGATAGCCCCGAGTCTATTTCCTTTATAACAAAGTAGTTTATGCTGAATGAACACTTGGCTCCATGAATAGGAAGGCACCTGAAGGACCGCTCCTCTGACCAGCCATCCCTAATTCTTCACAATAGAGGCAGAAGGGTCCCAGAAAGGTGAAGACCCTAGCTTTGACTTGCCCAAGCATTTATTGATTCTTCTGCCCAGAGTGATCAAGGTTTGAGTGATGCTACCTCACCTCATCTATAAAGCTTTCTAAGACTGGGTGACATTAGAAGACTTACATGGACCTTGAGAAGAGAGATGTGAGAGAGGTAAGACACATAGACAGGGGCCCAGGAAGTGTAACATGTTGGAAGAGTTTTGAAAGTGTTACCTGCAGTGTAGATACAACTTGTTATATCTAGAAATCTGTCCATAGTGCTCTCTAACACACTCTCATTACTCCTTGCTCCATTACTCTCATTACTCCATTATTTCCAGATTTGGAACTCTGCTAACTGGTCTTTCACCACATTTGGCATCTAGAGCTATGCTGAATTCTCCTCTACCCTGATAGTTTTCCTGGTAGCATCAGAATTGTTGCCAGGACTCTTGTGTCAGATGATAAATATAAAATATAGTGCATTTTAGAGAATAAGTGTGTTGACAAAGGTCAAATCATTAGTAGATACCAGGCACCCTGACTTTTTGAGTAATATTCTCCATTTTATCAGAGGTGATTACTTATGAGATTCTTAGAACTGAATTCAGTTTAGAAGAAACACTGTTTTAGAGGAAAGCACTTTGAGCATGACTATCCTCCAATACTGTGTGTGGATTTTGTGAATCCAGTGGGCTTATAGCACATGTTTTCTCACTTAGTGCCAGTTATCCATCCTTGACTATCATAAATGCTAAAGAAAGTCAAGATGAATCTGTTTCTGATTATTTAAAATGGTAATAAATCACAGTTTTAGTGCTAATTATTAATACTACAGCAACACAAAATAGTGCTTATATGTGTGTGTGTTTAAAATTAAAACACAGTATTATTGATCTCCAGACTATCTTTCTATTTCTATACCTTCCTGACTCTCATCCAGTTGGCATTTATTATGCTCATGAGGACTTCTTTGAGTGATTGTGAAATTCCCTTGGTTGTATTAGCTTGAAATTAAGTTGTTTCTCTCCTACTCAACAATGTATATCAGCATTTGATGCGTAATAAATCAACAACCAAAAAGTACAGATTTATTTACAAGTAAACATTTTGGGCTGGGCTCTTTACTTACATATCTGATGCGTGTTTTTTAATGTTTTATTTATGTATTTGGAAGAGTGACAAAGACAGAGATATCTTCTATCTGCTGGTTCACTTCTCAAATGTCCTTAACAGCCAGAGCTAAGCCAGGCTGAAGCCAGGAGGCAAGAACTGGGTGTCCCATGTAGGTAGCACGAATCCAAGTACTTGTCCATCATGCACTGTCTCCCAGGAACATTTGCAGGCATGTGGACTGGGAGTATATAGTATCTAGGGCACAAACCAGACACTCTGATATGGGGTATTGCCACTTAGTCCTGCTAAGCCACACTGCCGTGGATGAGCAGAGTGGCTATGCCTTTTCCTTCACAAAGACACCATGGACAGTCTTCTGTGAACATGTCCGTGGTTATTCACAAACACGTACATTTTAAAGGGTAGGTAAAAGGGGTGTAACCAATTCTGGGGAACACTGGCCATAGGGCAGAATGAACACTGGCAACAATATGCCTATCCAATCAGCTTGAAGGTCACGTAGCTTCCCAAGTGGGCTTAATGGGCTTGTTTACCTGATTGGCAGAAGGCAGGGGTGGGGAAAAATATGCCTGGGCTCAGGTAACTGCTGAGATCGCCCACAGGGTATCATGTATCCCAAGCAGTGGATTAACATGCTGTACCACATTTCTCTCTCCCACGCCTGATAGCTTGCTCTGGTTCTTGCCTAGACATTGTGACACCAACAGTATTTTACTTCTTCACAAGATGACTGTCCAATAAGACAAACTCAAATAGGCAAATATATTTCAACTTATGTTAATGTCATACTTAATTCCATTGGCTAAAGCCAGTGAATTGGTTAAGTCAGGGTCATTTTCGGGAAGGACTATCTGACGATCTGGACACAGGTAGGTGTGTCATTTAGAATCATTTCTGAAAGATGTAGTTCAATAAAATATATTGATTTTTCCCATATAATTTTAGACAAATAACAGGTTGCAAGATTCCTTTTTTTTTTTTTGGGGGGGGGTGGTCAAGCAGAGTTAGATAGTGAGAGAGAGAGAGACAGAGAGTTATAGACAGTGAGAGAGAGAGACAGAGAGAAAGGTCTTCCTTCTGTTGGTTCACTCCCCAAATGGCCACTACGGCCGGCACGCTGTGCCAACCTGAAGCCAGGAGCCAGGTGCTTCTTCCTGGTCTCCTATGCGGGTGCAGGGCCCAAGCACTTGAGCCATCCTCCACTGCCTTCCCCGGTCATAGCAGAGAGCTGGACTGAAAGAGGAACAACTGGGACAGAATCCAGCGCCCTGACCGGGACTAGAATCCAGGATGCCGAGGCAGAGGATTAGCATAGTGAGCCATGGCGCTGGCCAAGAGGCCTATTTTCTATGGAATGTTAGATATATAAAATCTGGGGATGTTCTAGTGAAAACTCTAATATGGAATCCTGTGTCTTACATCTATATTAACAGAAAAATGGTTAATACCATTCAAGTATTATTCTATAGTATTGATTTTAGTGACAACATGATCTTTCTTTGGTATGCCCCAATTTACTTCAACAATCATCCTTAGAATTATGAATTATTTTCAGTTACATTAAATTTTTACAAAATAAGGAGCAGATAAATATTTTCATTAGCCTAATGGTAAATTGTATTTATTCTCTCATGATTAAAGGAATTGTTGGTGTTCTTTCTAGGACTTTCCTGCCATTTCTCATGTATAAGCCCTATTCTTTCACAGGCAGGCTCAGTGTTGTTGTTTCTTCAGCTAATGTGTCTATTATTTTGTATTAATTTCCATCATGATCTCGCTTAGCACAGCGGAAGGTAGGAGAAAGCTAGATCAATTTTCTTACCACGCCTTCCACTCATCTTTCTTCCAGGTATAACTCTAGAGACTTCTATAGCTTTCCAAGAACAAAGAAAATGAATACATCTCCAGTAAGTTACTTATTTATTTCTCAGCTTGTTTTCTATTTTAGGGGCTTTGTGAGGGTTTGTCAGTTAAAATGGAAAAGTGCGTGTAAATATAATTCAACATCAGCAAATACGTGTAGGCAGTGTAAAGTTGTTGGAGTTGTAAGACATAACCACCTAAGACTGTGGAAAGTATTCTTGTCTTTCAGATTCCATAACAAAAGGACACATTTGTTCCATGATTTAAATTGAAACTTAGAGAAGAATGTGGTAATTCCCTTGGGCTGTGAAGTTCAAAACAGAATCTATTCATCATGTGGATGTAGTAGACAGTGATAATAAACGTAGCATTCAGCAAAGGTAGGATTTACCTAGTGCTGAAAAACAGAACCAGTTACTAAGGGCTTTATTTGGAATTGCTTAAATACTGTGGTACTCAACAGCTATAAGAAGGCTGCACTGGTTTGATGGATTAGACCAGGAGTGTGTGGACTCTTTTGCAGGTTTTTAAGCATCTCTCTATACATTTCTCCAAGTCAGTGTATGGACACACTGTGCTGTGGATTTCTCAAATTTATATATTCAGACAAATAATTCCATTCTTCATTTGAACCTTAATCTGTTCAAACTTGTCTTTATTAAATTCTTCAAGTATTTACCAATAACATACAGATTTGTTCTCTAATATTTTTCTTACCTGAATCTTTTGCTGTATTAATACACACACATTCACACACAAACACACACACATACATACATGAGACAGAAACAGAGAGTGAGAGAGATATGTAGTTTAAGAGACAGAGCTCTTAGAAAAAATGAGAGAGAGAAGAGAGAGAGCTCTTATCCACAGATTAACTCCCCAAATACCCACAGCAGCCAGGGCTGGGTCAAAGCTGCATCTAACACAGTAGCTAAGATATGGGATCAACCTAAATGTCCATTAATTGATGACTGGATAAATAAATGTATATGTATATACATATATATATATATATATACACACGTATGTATATGTATATAAATGTATATGTACACATACATACATATATATATATATACACACTAGGGAACACTACTCAGCTGTAAGAAAAAAATGAAATCCTGTCTTTTATAACAAAATGGATGAACTGAAAACCATTGTACTTAGTGAAATAAGCCAGTCCCCCAAGAGACAGATATCTTATGTTGTCCCTGATCTGAGGGTAAATGATAGAATACCTAAAAAGTAATACATTGGAGTGGCGAGGACATTTTGAGACTTGATGACTGTTTACAGCCCTTGTCTGTTCTGCTGAAGGATCAAGTTTTTTTCTTCATACTGTTTGTTGAATTCTTTACATAGTGTTGAGTTAACCTTACAGAAGTCAGGTAAGCTGAAAATAAATCTTTGTAAAAATTAAGTCGGAGGCCGGTGCCATGGCTCACTAGGCTAATCTCCGCCTTGCGGCGCTGGCACACCGGGTTCTAGTCCCGGTCGGGGCGCCGGATTCTGTCCCGGTTGCCCCTCTTCCAGGCCAGCTCTCTGCTGTGGCCAGGGAGTGCAGTGGAGGATGGCCCAAAGTCCTTGGGCCCTGCACCCTATGGGAGACCAGGAGAAGCACCTGGCTCCTGCCATCGGATCAGCGCGGTGCGCCGGCCGCAGCATGCTGGCCACGGCGGCCATTGGAGGGTGAACCAACGGCCAAAGGAAGACCTTTCTCTCTGTCTCTCTCTCTCTCACTGTCCACTCTGCCTGTCAAAAAAAAAAAAAATTAAGTTGGAAGAGGAGAGGGAAGAGGAAGAAGGGTTAGAGTGTGGGCAGGAGGGAGGGTAGGGTGGGAAGTATTATTATGTTCCTAAATCTATATATATGAAATACTTCAAACTTGTATAATTTAAATAAATTTTTGAAAGCTGAATCTAAGATCTAGGAATGTAGTGCTAGCCTCTCACATGGCTGACAGAAACCCAATTACTTGAGTCATCACTACTATCTCCCAGGGTCTGCATTAACAAGAATCTGGAATCAAAAATCAGAGCTGAAAATACATCCCTGGCACTCTGAAGTAGGAGCAAGGAGTACTAAGTAGCATCATAAACACAAAGCTAAATGCCTGCCCCACTTTTCAATTTCTCTTCTCTGCCACATTTGGAGCTACTGTAAATGTTTTTCTCCTGAATATTCTTCTGTTGCTATCTTGACCTCACTGATGATTTCTTCTTTTTATTTATTTATTTGAAAGAGTTACACAGAGAGAGGACAGGCAGAAAGAGTGTGAGAGGTCTTCCATCTACTGGTTCACTCCCCAATTGGCCACAATGGCCAGAGCTGTGCTGATCTGAAGCCAGGAGCCAGGAATTTCCTCTAGGTCTTCTCACGTGGGAACGATGGCCCAAGGACTTGGGCCATCTTCCACTGCCCACCCAGGGCATAGCAGAGAGCTGGATCAGAAGCGGAGTAGCCTGGACTCAAAAACTGGCATCCATATGGGATGCCAGCACTGCAGGCAGTGGTCTTACTTGCGACACCACAGCACTGGCCCCTCTAATTTCTTCTTAATATCACACATTCAAGTATTCAATGTGCTCTCCCATTCAATTCTCCCCTTCCCTGCAATTCTCCTCAACAGATCTGACCATCAATGGGCTAACACTGTTGTTTTCCTCCAGCCCATACTTCTATTTCTCATTGAATACTTTTTGTTCAAATAGCATCTCAAACTCAACAATTCTAAATTGGCATTCATCTGTTTTTTATACTCATGAAAGGTATTACTGCCAGCTAGCCTTGAACCAAATCATGAAAACAGGATTTTTCCTGGACTCCTCCCTACGTCTCAAGTCTAACTTCACCTGGCATTAAATTCTGTTTTTGCTTGTTCCTAAATCTTTACTTTAATGTCTGTATGCAGCGTGTAAAAGAAGGAGGAGCTGTTGTTCATTAAAAACAAAATATTCTTCCATTGATGAGAAGTGTCACTCTTTTTATGAGAAGTATCACCCTTGACAAAAATTGTGAAGGATGTATTATCTCAGTGATGAGCGGTGACCTCTCCTATGATGTGGTAATAGGCTTAGGAGTTAGTGGGAGAAAGATTTCATGAAGTTGGAGGTGGCATACATGTGAAGCAGTGTTAAGAGAAAGATACATATAAAACAGGAAACACAGCTTTCATCATGTTTACTTGTGTTGAGCATTTGACACAGTAGTTAAGATACCTCTTTAGGGTGGGCTTTCCCACATAAGCTTAAATTGACACTTGGGATTCCCACTTCCCATATTGGAGTGCCAGATTTAAGTCCCTGATGCATTAATTCTCATCCACTTTTTGTGCTAATGTGCATACTGGGAGGCAGCAGAATATGACTAAACTACTAAAGTTCCTGCCAGCGACATGAGAAACCCAATCAAATTCTACACTATTGGCTGTGGCCTGTCCCAACTCTGCCTGAATTAAATTGCACATGCAAAGCAGAACAAAAGATGTAATATCTTCATTTCTTTCACTCGCTTGCTCTCTCTCTGTTTCTGTATCCTTAAAACAAAATGAAAATAATTAACAATGTTTAAAAACATACCTCTACCTCACCTGAATCCAAGATTGATTTGTGTGGGTTTATCTTAACTCTGCTTCCAATTTCAGCTTCCTGCTAATGCAGACTGTAGGAGGCAGCAGATAATGGCTCAAATATTTGAGAAATTGAGAAACACATGATAGGCCCATGTAAATTTCTGTACCTGGCTTCAGCATCTGTCCATTTCTGGCTGTTGTAGCAATTTTGGGAGCAAACAAGCCAGTAGATTTTCTGTCTTCCTCTCTCTCTCTGTGCCTTTAAAGAAAAGTAAATAAATCAATGAATAAGTTTGAAAATTATTTTGCTTGTATATATATATATGTAGATGATCCTGTTTATATTTTGTACTAATAAAGATAGTATATTTCTAACCCAAAATGATCTGTCATGTTTTCAAACTCTTCTATGTTTGTTCCATCGTTTTACATACATATCAGCCATGTACTAGAGTTTCAGTTTCTACAGATTTGCAATCTTTTTTTTAACTTTTATTTAATAAATATAAATTTCAAAAGTACAACTTTTGGATTACAGCAGCTTTTCCCCTCATAACCTCCATCCCACCCACAATGATCCCATCTCCCACTCTCCCCCCATCCCATTCTTCATCAAGATTCGTTTTCAATTATGTTTATATATAGAAGATCAATTTAGTATATACTAAGTAAAGATTTTAACAGTTTTCACCCCCACAGATACACAAAGTGTAAAGTACTGTTTGAGTACTAGTTTTAATGTTAACTTACATAATACAACACTTTAAGGACAGAGATCCTACATGGGGAGTAGGTGCACAGTGACTCCCATTGTTGATTGAACAATTGACACTCTTATTTATGACGTCAGTAATCACCCGAGGCTCTTGTCATGAGTTTCCAAGGCTATAGAAGCCTCTTGAGTTCACCAACTCCGACCTTATTTAGACAAGGCCATAGTCAAAGTGGAAGTTCTTTCCTCCCTTCAGAGAAAGGTGCCTCCTTCTTTGATGGTGTGTTCTTTCTGCTGGGATCTCATTTTTTTTTTTTTTATAATAAACATTTCAGTGGTTGGAAAGTGGAAATCTCATTGTGATTGTCATTTGTATTTACCTAAAAGTAAATAATGTTGAATATATTTTCATGTGCTAATCAGTTCTTTGTATATCATTTTTGTAGAAATATCTTTTTAAAGGTTTATTTAATTTATTTCAAAGGCAGAGTTACAGAGACAGAGAGAGAAATAGAGAGATCCTGTATCTGCTGGTTCATTCTGTAAATGTGTATAATTGCGAGGACTGCGCCATGTAAAAGTTAGGAGCCTAGAACTCCTTCCAGGTCTCCCACATTGGTGTCAGGTTCAGGGGCCCAGGCACTCAGACTGTCTGCCATTGCTTTCCCAGGCATGTTTGCAGTAAGCTGAATTAGAAGTGGAGCAGCGGCCGGCGCCGCGGCTCACTAGGCTAATCCTCCGCTTAGCGGCGCCGGCACACCGGGTTCTAGTCCCGGTCGGGGCAACGGATTCTGTCCCGGTTGCCCCTCTTCCAGGCCAGCTCTCTGCTGTGGCCAGGGAGTGCAGTGGAGGATGGCCCAGGTGCTTGGGCCCTGCACCCCATGGGAGACCAGGAAAAGCACCTGGCCCCTGGCTCCTGCCATCGGATCAGCGCGATGTGCCGGCCGCAGTGCGCTGGCCGCGGCGGCCATTGGAGGGTGAACCAACGGCAAAGGAAGACCTTTCTCTCTGTCTCTCTCTCTCACTGTCCACCACTCTGCCTGTCAAAAAAAAAAAAAAAAAAAAAAAAGAAGTGGAGCAGCCAGGACTAGAAATGGTAATCACATTTGATTTCAGTATCACTGTAAACAACTTAACCCACTTTGCCACAATACTGGTCCCAGAAATATGTTTTTAAAGGATTTATTTGTATATTTGAAAGGCAGAGCAACAGAGAGAGGGAGAGATAGAGATAAAGAGACAGAGAAAGAGGGAGAGAGAGATAGAGGGAGGGCAGGAAGGGGGGGGGAGAGGAAGAGAGAGAGAGAGAAAGAGAAAGACCTCCATGTGCTAGTTTGCCCCTCAAGGCTTTAACAGTGAGGTATGGACCAGGCCAAACCAGAAGCCAGGAACTCCATCCTGTTTTCCCTCCTAGGTAGTAGGGGCCCCAGTACGTAGTGCATCTTTTGTTGCCTTCCAAGGTGCATTAGCAGGAAGCTGGATAAGAAACAGAGTAAGACTTGTACTGACTTTCCAATATGGGATGCCTAGGATGCCAGAATGGCAAGTCGTAGTTTAACCCATGATGCCACAATTCTAGCCCCTGTACAAATGTCTTTAGTTCATTGCTTATTTCTAAATCTGTTTTTTATTGCTTTTGAGTTGTAGGATTTTCTTATATACCATATATTCCCAATATTAATCTCATATCATATGATTTGTAAATTTTTTCTCCCATGAAATGGGTTGCCTTTGCATTTTGTTGATAATGTCTTTTGGTATACAACAGGTTTTAGTTTTATATAATTACTCTTTTGTTCTTTCTCATTGCCTATGCAATATAAAGGCTATACCAAATAAGTTCTGCCAACCCATTATTATCATTTCTCTATTTATTCTTTTTTTAAGATTTATTTATTTATTTGAAAGTCAGAATTACACAGAAAGAGAAGGAGAGGCAGAGGCAGAGAGATAGAGAGAGAGAGAGAGAGAGAGAGATCTTCCATCCACTGGTTCACTCCCCACTTGGCCACAACAGCCAGAGCTGTGCCAATCTGAAACCAGGAGCTTCTTCTGAATCTCCCACATGGGTGCAGGGGCCCAAGGGTTTGGGCCATCTTCTACTGCTTTCCCAGGCCACAGCAGAGAGCTGGATTGGAAATGGAGCAGCTGGATTTTGAACCAGCACCCATATGGGATGCTGGCTCTGCAGGCGGTGGCTTTACCCACTAAGCCGCAGTGCCAACCTCTCTCCTATTTATTCTTAACATTTAAATTCACAATTATAGCTTTTATCAGAACATAAAATATGGATAGAGTGTTTTTTATTTAAAAGATGATATTTTATTTAAATTTAACATTTTCCAGTTAGGATGCTATCCTTTGCTCTTGATGATATTCTCAGTGTTTCACATGTGCCAGGTTCAATTCACTAAGCACATGGCTCTAGCCAGCTCATGTGCATTAGATTCTACCTCAAAGGTTGGAATATGAGGGAATGTCATTATTGTAGAACAATTGTTTCAATATATTTTTTAAAAAAATTTTTCTTTAAGGTCTACAAACTTCATGTATTTCCTATTTATGGATTCAGGAAAATAGTGATACTTCCCACCTTTACTATCCCTTCTGATCGTTTCCAAACTTCTTTCTCCTCCCTCTCCTATTCCCATTCTTAATTTTACAAATAACTATTTTCAGTTAATTTTGTACTCATAAATTGGCCCTACACTAAGTAAAGAGTTCATTTTTACTTGTTTCTCTAAATTGACTTGCAGCTCTCACACAGTGCTGCTGGGGCATCTTTACCTTCCAATGTTTCCTCATTAACTATGATGCTTTCTCTTATTCTCAGATACATATAATGTATCATGTTAAAGAAGAATGAATAAACATTTTTTTAAAAGATTTATTTATTTATTTGAGTCAGAGTTACACAGACAGAGGAGAGGCAGAGAGAGAGGTCTTCCATCCGATGGTTCACTCCCCAGATGGCCGCAACAGCTGGAGCTTTGCGGATCCAAAGCCAGGAGCCTCCCCCAAGTCTGCCACATGGATGCAGGGGCCCAAGGACTGGCCATCTTCCACTGCTATCCCAGGCCATAGCAAAGAACTGGATTGGAAGTGGAGCAGCCAGGATTCGAACAGGCACCCATATGGGATACTGGCACTGCAGGCATCAGCTTTACCCATTCTGCCACAGTGCCGGCCCCCAGTCATTTCTGTTTTGTGACAGAGGTAATATGTTGAGCAGAAGTGTGCTGTTACAGGGGTTGCTGTCATTTGAAGACCTGGCTGTGGACTTCACCCAGGAGGAGTGGCAGGACCTAGACAATGCTCAGAAGACCCTGTACAAGGATGTGATGCTGGAGACCTACAGCAGCCTGCAGTCCTTAGGTGAGTGGTACTCCCTAACTGAAACATTTTATTCTCACTTGACACATAAACAAACACTTTATGTGGTTTAATGGTGGGTAGGTATGTAATTTGTGTCCATAAAAAAATCTGAGCATCTACCCTCCAGGAAATGATTCAAATTGGCACTTTTTGTTGCACAACTCCTGTACCATGGTTTTGTACTTCAAAAATTAACCTAAATTAGTGATTTGAAAATACCTCACATCATTTCCCATTAACAGGTCACTGCATCACCAAACCTGACTTGATCTTCAAGTTGGAGCAAGGAGCAGAGCCTTGGCTGGTGAAAGAATGCCTGAACCAGAGCCTGCCAGGTCAGTCTGCATGTAGTGGGCAAGGAGACTGGGACAGAAAGAGTATAGCAGATGTTGACTTCTTCTAACTCAAGTCCCAGCTCTGAGGACAGCTGCTCCCATGCATCAGACAAAGCCATTCTGCAGTCTCCACTGAGGGCGCTCATGTTTCCAGTAATTTAAATACAATCTTGGGCCCAGCTTTGTGGACCCTGTCTCTGTGTTTTACTCTGTCTTTCCCTCTTTCTCTGTAACTCTGCTTTCATTTCAATAAATAGATCTCTAAAACACCTAAAACATTCAGTCACTTTCTAGCTCTACAAAAGCTTTTTACTAGGTTAGATATATTCTATAAAATCTCAGTTGTTTTTCTCTCTACTTTGTGTGTTATTTATATAAACAGAACAGATTTTGTGTATTTTATATATACAGTTTTAAGAACATAATGATGCTTCCTACCCTCTCCTCCCTCACTTCTCTAGTCCCACACTCCCTCCTCTATCCTTTCTTAATTTTCTTTTAATTTTTGAAATGACATACTTTCAATTTACTTGATAATTGCAAGCTAAATTCTCCATTAAATGAGGAATTCAATAAGTAGTAAGAAAAACTATTATTCTTCAGAAGTTATAGACAAGGCCTATAAATAATCAAATCTCAAAATGTCAATTTCACTTGACTACATTACTCTTTTTATACTCTGTATTAGTACCACAAGTCAGAGAAGACATGGTATTTTTCTTTTGCAGACTGGCTAATTTCACTAACAATGGTCTCTACTTGCATCCATTTTCTTGTGAAAGACTTTCATTCATTTATATAGTTGTGTTCTATCATGTATACATATCACAATTTCATTATGTAGGTATCAGTTTATGAACATCTGAGTTGATTCCATGTCTTCACTATTATGAATTGAGCTGATATAAACATGGGGGTACAGATAACTCATAAGCTGTTTTATTTCTTTTGGATAAATTTCCAGGGGTGGGATTGTTGTATTATATGATAGATCTATTTTCAGATTTCTGAAGAATTTCCATACTGTCTTCCATAATGTTCATATTAGTTTACATTCCCAATAACAGTGTATTAGGGTGCTATTTTATCCATGTCCTTGGTGGCATTTTTTTTTTTTAATTTTTATATGGTAACCATTCTAATTGGGGTTATGGGTAACCTAATTGTCTTTTTAATTGCATTTCCTTGTTGGCAAGTGATAAAGAGCATTTTTTCATGTCAGCCATTTGTTTTTCATCCCTTGAAAATTCCTGTTCATATCTTTAGCCCATTTCTTAACTGCATTGTTTTGCTGGTGTTGAGTTTCTTGAGCTCCTTATATATTCCATATATTAATCCTTTATCAGGTGTATAGTTTGCAAATATTTTCTCTCATTCTGTTGGGTGCTCCTTTTGAGTGTTTTCCTTGACTGTGCCAAAACTTCTCAGCTTGGTATAATCTTATTTGTCTTTTGCTTTTATTTCCTGTGTTTCTAGGACCTTATCCAGGAAGTGCTTAACTATGACAATGTTTGCCAGTGTTTTGCCCGTATTTTCCTCTAGTAATTTGATGGTTTCAGATCTTAGATTTAGATCCTTGATCCACTGTGATTTGATTTTTGTGTAGGCTATAAGTTAGGTGTCATGTTTCATAGTTCTACATGTAGAGAGATCCAATATTCACAACACCATTTGTTGAAGAGATTGTTCTTTCTCCAGGGAATAATTTTAGCTCATTTGTCAAAAATTAGTTTATTGTAAATGCATGAATTAATTTCTGGGGTCTTTGGTCCACATGTCTTTTCTTTTGTGCAAGTACCAGGCTATTTTGATTATAATTGCCCTGAAATATATCTTGAAATCTGGTATTGTGATGCCTCCAGCATTTCTTTTGCTGTTTAAGTTTGTTTTAGCTATTCAGGGTCTCTTGTGTTTCCATAATTTCTGGTCGGTTTTTCTAGATCTGAGAAGAATCTCCTTGATATGTTGATTAGGATTGCATTGAATCTTTAAATTGCTTTAGATAGTATGAACATTTTAACAATATTAATTCTTCCAATTGATGACCATGGAAGATTTTACTATTTTTGTGCCTTCTGTTTCTTTCCTTAGTGTTTTATAATTTTCATTGTAGAGATCTTTGTGGTCTTGGTGAAATTTATCCAAAGATATTTAATTTTATTTGTAGCTATTATAAATAGGATTGATCTTACAAGTCTTTCCCAACCATGGGTGATTTTTTTTGTGTGTTGATTGTATATCCAGCAACTTTGCAAAGCTCTCTTATGAGTTCCATAAACTCTTAGTGTAGTCTTTTGTTTGCCCTATGTATAGGATCATATGGTCTGCAAACAGGGAAAATTTTACTTCTCTTTTCAATTTTATATTACTTTTATTTATTTATTTATTTATTTGTCTAATGATTCTAGCTAAAACTTTCAGAAATATATTGACTAGTAATGGTGAAAGTAGACATCCTCTGGTTTTGGATTTTAGTGGAAATACTTCCAGCTTTCCCCCAAATATTTTCTTTATGTCTGTTGAGATAATCATATGATGTTTATTCTTCTGTTTGTTAATGAGATATATCACATCCATTGATTTGCATATGTTGAGTCATCTTTGTATACCAGGGATAAATTCCACTTGGTCTGGATGATTGATCTTTCTAATGTGGTGTTGTATTCAATTAGCTAATATTTTGTTGAGGATTTTACATCTATGTTCATCAGTGATATTGATTTATAGTTTTCTTTGTTGTATTTTTTTCTGGTTTTTGGAATTATGGTGATACTGGTCTCATGGAAGGAGTTTTGGAGGATTAGGATCCCCTACCCTTCAATTGTTTTAAATAGTTTAGGGGGATTTGGTATTAGTTTTTTTTTTTTTTAAAGTTTGGTAGAATTCAGCAGTGAGACTATCCATTACTGGACTTTTATTTGTTGAGAGTGTCATCATTACTGATTGAGTTTCCTACTTGGTTATTTCTTTATGATTTTTTTTGTCTTTATGACTCAATTTTAGTAAATTGTATGTGTGCAGAAATCAGTGCAGTTCTTGTATATTTTCCAGTTTGTTGGAATATAGCTATTTGTAGTAATTCCTGATAATTCTTATTATTTCTAGGGTATTTGTTGTAACTTCTTATTTTGCAGATCTGAGTTTATTCATTTGATCATTGTTAAATCATTTATTTGATGTCTTTCCAGTTTTTGATGTAGGCATTCATTGCTTTAAACTTTCCTCTTAATGTTGCTTTTGTTGTATCCCATACATTTTGATAGTTGTGTTTATTCATTTCTTGGAATTTTAAAATTTTCCTTTTGATTTCTTTTATGAATCATTGTTCATTCAGGAGCTTGTTATTTCATCTCCATATGTCCCACCTCCATGTTGTTCCATCTTCAGGTTGTTCCATCTGTTCTTATTGATAGGTAATGACTTAGTCCTGCCAGTTTCTTTGAATATTCCTATTGTTTGTTTTAAATTTTATTTGTACTTTTACTCAGAAGTTTTCTGCCTTCACATACTTTTATGATGCTGATTATCTTTTTCTCTAGGAGTAACACATCCCTAAGTATCAATTTTAGGACTGTCTGAGTGAAAACAAATTCTTTGAATTCCTGTTTGTTTTGGATGGTCTTTATTTGATCTTCATTTATAAAGGAGAGCTTTGCTCAGCATAATATTGTGGGTTGATAGTTTTTTTCCTTCTAGAACTTAGATTGACTGTCTCTTGTCTACTAGCCTGTAGGTTTCTGAGGAGAAATCAGGTGTCATTCTAGTTAGACTTCCTTTAAAGGTAATCTGGTGTTTCTCTCTTACATACTTTAGGATCTCTTTATATTTTACTTTTGAAAGTTTGACTATAATATGTCATGGTGATGATGTTTTCTAATCTTGTCTATTAGGAGCTCCATAGTGTTTTCCTGTACCTGGATGTTTGTATCTTTATAAAAATAAGAAATTTTCTGCTATTATTTCACTGAATAACTCTTCTAATTCATTTTGTCTTTCCATACCTTCAGGAATTCCTATAACACATATATGATTGTTTGATGTTATCCTTTAATTTCAAATACTGTTTTCAGTTATTCAAATTTTTATTTTTTTATCTGAGATTTTCCTAAAGAGTTGTCTTCTAGGTTAGATATTCACAAGCATTGTTTATTTACCATTGGCAGTTGGTTCACCTCGGCACAGAGGGACTGGAACTGTAAATATGCCTACCAGGAGATTACACTTTCCCCTCTACTGATGATAAAGATTAATCACACCCAATTGGGTCTCACTCTAGACTCTTGCCTAACCCTCAAGCATTGGCCAGTGTCTTAGCTCCACCCAGCACACACTTATGAATATACCCTGAAGGAGCAGTCATTCCACTAAGCCACAGAGGCACATTTCAAAGAAGAAAGTCCTATGAGAAGAAAACCAACAAGTGTTTCTATACTTGCCTAAAAATAAACATAGGGATACAAGAAACAGGAGTAAAACAATATTACTCCCCAAAGGAACACAACACTTCAATATTAGAATATAAAGATGAAGAGATTAATGAAAGGCCTGAAAAGAAAATCCAAAGAATCACGATAAGATTGCTCAGGAACACAGAGAAGTAAATATAGTTGCTAAAGGAATCTACTACATGACAAGGATGAGAAATCCCACTCAGGTCATGAAGTGCATAAAAGATCTATGTGCTCCTCAGGGTGAGCATGGAACTCTTGGAAGTTAACCCTCCCCAGCACTCAGGAACTCTGGAGCTGGATCCAGTGACTACCCAAAGACCCAGTCATACCCCATGTTCAATCAACATTCATAGGATTCTCACAGTCACAGAGAGCTGGGGATTAACTCTCTATTCTGTTAGCTCCTCCATCTATGGAGATAGCCACCCCATTCCTGGAGGCACTGCCTACGTGACATAGGTTAGGATATGTTCTGCTTGGCTAACTGAGTCTGTTATCATGGAGTGAGGGGAGAGGAGCAATAGGCCCACACTTTGTAGACTTAAGTGGGAACTCTGTCCCCACCAACTCTCCAGCTCAGAGTCAAAATCAATGGGAAACAAAGATATATCCCTCTGACATAATCTACCAGTGGTTCATGGGCTGCAGTAGCCTTATCAAGGTGGCACTTCCTCTCTGCAGGTCACTGGGCTCCTTTATGGAATGAGGGGAGGAAAGCAATGCATCCTACCTTCATGGGGTTATTTAGGCACCCTGCCCCCGCCAGTGCTTCAGTTCAGCTTCAAAGTCAGTGAGGACCATGAGGTTTTCCTTCAGACAATATCAAGAGTGATGCATCAGCTGCCACAGATTCCTCTCACCTTGCTCTGAGAAGATAAGTGTCCCCACAAGCCACCTCAGGCAAAAGTCACTGGCAGTGTCCCAGCAGCTACTACTACAGTCCCTGCTGCCTTACAGAATCTCTTTTCTTTCTATAGACCTTCCACTGAAAACTCTCCAACTGCCCCTTGGGAACACAGTTCCTTCTCTGTTCTTCTCATATCTTCCTGCTGGCAGAATCTACACATCTCTTCCCTATTCAGCCATCTTGGATCTCTACCTGTCTCTGCACTTTAATATTGTTTTCCTTAATGCATTTTTTGTGTATGTATTCATTGCTTTAGTGCTTACTAATTTGGAAGCTCATAGATACTGGTTTTTTAATAGTTCTCCAGATTGAATTCCCAATTCTTGCTTTGGTTAGACACAGAGCTTGCTCTTGCAAGCCTTTCAAGACTAAACCAATGAGAGGGAGCTCTCGTGTGTGTGTCTCTCCCTCTTTTCTCCCTCTTTCTCTGTCTCTGCTTCTCAAATTAAGAAAATGATGGACTGCAGTAAAAATTTGAGGAATAAGCAAGTAGATAGGAGCTCTTTGTTTTGCTTTGAATCACATTCTCTGGCTCTTAAGTAAATAAGAAGATAATATAAGATGTTCAGGAGCAAGTTTCTGCACTGTGACATAACAAATCATAATACTAAGCAGGACCCAAGATAGGAACATGGAAATAGGCAGTCCTAGACTCACCAAGTGAATAAGGAGATTCTGCATCCCAAGATCATGTTAAGCCATTGCTACACATTGAATGACTCGGCTTTATTTGAGAGTGCAGTTTGAAGTTTGAAATATCTCTTTTAATATCATTGAAAAACAAAAAAGAAAAGAATTGGAGACTCAGTTTTCTCTAGAAATATGAAACAACTGATCTTCCAACCCAGAAATCAAATTTTGAAACAGGAGTGTGTTCCAAGAAATGAGAGTAGAAAACCAGGAAGGTTGATCTCAGAGTGAAGTAGCAAACGTTTTTCAAAGAAGGTAAGCATCCTGAGTTGCAGAAACAATTCCCCTAAACTAGTAAGGAGTGTATACCCAGGGTAATGTAATGGGAAATTTCTGTACCTGTTATAATTCTGAAAAGCTGACAGAATCAGGTTTTCTTAGTAATATGGGAAAGCTATCATAGAGTGCAGATAAAAGGAGATTTTTTTAAATTTGAAAATCCCAGAAGTGCTGTTCTTGTGGCATGACTGAGCATGAGACTACCATAGGTTCAAATCCAGTTCCTAACATGTGGTCTTCTTTATTCTTTTTTTAGAATTATTTATTTTATTTGAAAGTCAGAGAATCATAGAGAAGGAGAGGCAGAGAGGTCTTCCATCCACTGATTCACTCCCCAATTGGGCACAATGGCCAAAGCTGTGCTGATCGAAAGGCAGGAGCTGGGAGCTTCTTCCTGGTCTCCCACGCAGGTGCAGGGATCCAAAGGCCCAGGCTGTCTGCTACTGCTTTCCCAGGCCATAGCAAAGAGCTGGATCAGAAATGGAACAGCCGGGACTTGAACCGATGCCCAAATGGGATGCTGGCACTGCAAACGGTGGCTTTACCTACTACGCCACAGTGCTGGCCTCTCATGGGGTCTTCTTTAGCATCCCTTTTCACCTGCATGTCAATGATTCAGTAAAACGTTCCCCTCTTTAATGCTGAAGGATCAGCAAAAAACAATTTCTGTAAGGAAAAAAAAAAAAAAAAAAAAAAAAAACCAGAAAAAGTAGAGGAAACACAAATGGCTAGTAGACAGCACAGCGTGTTACCCCAGTTTAATCAATGTGTGAAAATAGTTATTTGAATGTTTTCTCCTCATTTATAGTCTTATTTAGTTGTTTTCTTCTTCTTGAAAGATATAATGACACATAGAGAGAAACAGAGAGATGTTCTATTCAGTGGTTCATTCCGCAAATGCCTGCAACAGTTAATGTTGGACTGGACCAAAGACAAAAGCCTGGAATTCTATCTCAGACTCTCAAATATGTGACAGGGATCCAAGACATTTGAACCATTATCTGCTCCCTCACAGGATACACTAGAAGAAAGCTGTATTGGAAGCTGACTAACCAGGACTTAAACTGGTACTGTTGCGGGATGCAGGCATCCCAATCAGTGTTTTAATCCACCATACCATATAATTCATTCTGCCATATTTAAAAGAAAATAAGGTAGTACAAAATTATGATTGAATATTGGGAAATTTATTGGTGTCATTTATTAATGTGTTGAGGAGCAAAACATAATTCTCATAAATAAATATCTTTTACCAGTGTCTTAAAATCTTATGCCACTAGGATAGCAAGTATCTTCATTGTCTTTATATGAGCATTCAAGAAAAACTTTTAGATGTGATTCAAAGTTGTGACTTTTATTATTTTTTTCATTTCAGTTGCCCAGAAAAGAGATGATGTGATTAGAACCAAACAGGAAAGTGAAGACACAAATTTGAGGCAAGAATTAATTACAAACAGCACATCAACTCACAAGAAAGTTGATTCAAGAAAAGCCCTTATTTTAATCTCAAAACGTATTCCAAAACTGATTATCAAAAGGATAAATTTTTCAGTAATGAAATCTGAGTCATGTAATGTATTTCACAATGTGCATCTGCCTAGTGGGCCTGATGGAATAGAAGCTGGAGAGAAATCTGATACCCCTAATGTACCTGAGGACTCTGTTCAGTGTTGTGAGTCTCTTAGCCAGCATCACAAGACTCGGATTGTTCAGAAGGCTTCTGAACACAGTGTACAAGGGAAAACCTTCAAAAGAAAGAAGAAATGCTTTGAATTTGAGAGGGTTCATACAGGAGAGACTTGTAAAAATAAATCAACTGCCATTGTCAGAATGACAACTAGGATAGGAAGGAAACATTTCCATGAAAATAATAATCTCAGCAAGAATCAACAAACACGCACAAGAAAGAAACTTTCTAAATCTACTGAGTGTGAAGAAACTTTCATCTACAAATCAAATCTTAGAATAAATCAGAGACCACATACAAGGAAAAAACCCTATGTGTGTAAACCCTGTGGGAAATCATTCAGCTGTAAATCCTGCCATAGTATCTATCATAGAACTCACAAAGGAGAAAAGCCCTACAAGTGCAATGAATGTGGAAAAACTACTTACCAGAAGTCAAAGTTCACTGGAAATCAGAGAATTCGCAAAGCTGAGAAGACTTATGAATGTAATGAGTGTGGAAAAGCCTTTTGCCGGAAATCAGTCCTCAAAACACATCAGAGAATTCACACAGGGGAGAAACCTTACAAATGTAAACAGTGTGGAAAAGCCTTTTTCCAGAAATCACTCCTCATAACACACAAGAGAATTCACACAGGGAAGAAAAATTATGAATGTAATCAGTGTAGAAAAGCCTTTTGGTTAAAGTCAGACCTCATCAAACACCAGAGAGTTCACACAGGTGAGAAACCTTATGAATGTAATGAGTGTGGAAAAGTCTTTTGCAGAAAGTCATACCTTACTACACATCAGAGAATTCATACAGGGGAGAAACCTTATGAATGTAAGGAGTGTGGAAAAGCTTTTTGCTGGAAGTCACACCTCACAACACATGAGAGAATTCACACAGGGGAGAAACCTTATGAATGTAACGAGTGTGGAAAAGCCTTTTACTGGAAGTCAGACCTCGTTAGACATCAGAGAATTCACACAGGAGAGAAGCCTTATGAATGTAATGAGTGTGGAAAAGCCTTTTGCCAGAAATCAATCCTCATTACACATCAGAGAATTCACACAGGGGAGAAACATTATGAATGTAGTGAATGTGGAAAAGCCTTTTGCCAGAAGTCACACCTCCTAAGGCATCAGGGAATTCACACAGGAGAAAAACCTTATGAATGTAATGAGTGTGGGAAAACGTTTTGGCAGAAGTCATCCCTCATTAAACATCACAGAATTCACACTGTCGAGGAAGTCTTGTGAAGATAATAAAATGTGGATGATCCTTTGCTAGAAGTAATAACTCAATGAGTGTGGAAAAGCCTTTTGTTGGAAGTCATATATCAATGTGCACCAGACAATTCTTTTATAGAGAAAATTTATGAATATAATGAGTGCTGAAAAGCTTTTTTTTTTTTTTTGCCAGAAATCAGTCTTCGTAGTGTTGTGGAATGATGGTGATCTTGGTTCTTATCTCATATTGAAGAATTTGCGTATGGACAGGAACTAAGAACAAAGTGCAATTTATTGAAATCAGGAAACTTCCTGCCACAGCAGTCAGGAGTAGAGCTCCAAAGGAGGAGTTGCCAAAGAAACTTGCCATTGCTGGCTCTTTTATATAACATGTGACCCTCTGTTTGGTCCCTTTTTGAAAATGAGACCTACATTTAACGAATCAGGAGGAGCAAAGTAACAGCCAATCAGAAAGCAGACATTTCAATCCTGTCTAGCCTTGATAACATTAGGTGCAGTTAATTGACCTGTCTTTCAACTTATCTAACTCCCTATTAGCCCATCTAACTTCTCACATGCACCTTCTCAGAAGAATAGGCCCTCACAACTGTTAGGGATTAGTGTGATGATGGCTTTTGTTGCTTCATGCTGAGAGGGGGCATCATTAACAACAGTAGAGCATTCTTCTGAGGGTCAATCTAAATGTCCCTAGCAGAATACAGATTTCCTTGAGATCTTTATCTGGAATACTGCCTGGTGTTCAAAGGCTTCTAGTTTAATCTACTGGAAGCTACAAAGAGTATAGCAGTTTATTTTGTATGATCCTCACAAGATGATAAAAAGGATGGCAGATTTGGTAATAGAAAAAGCAATAGCTAAGATAGCCACTTCCAATTTTCAAAGAAATTTCCTGGTGACATATACAGTTTGTCCTCTTTTTCATGTAGTTTATTAATTTCTCTTTTGTTTAGGTTTTAGTTAACTAAAGCCACATTCCTGACAACTTCCAATATCCTATTTGACCTTTCAGACTAAATGATCAGCAGTCACATGGTTTTCCAAGACCCCCTTTTGAATTTGACTCAGCTCATTTTTAATATGTTAAAGTGGTTGCAGTGTTAGCCATCTTTTCAAAATATACAAGCTGATTAATTTTCTTATGTGCATGTATACCTAGTCCAGATGTCACTAAAATGAAATGCCACAACCACTGCTTCAATTAAAGTAAACAGTGACAATCTTTACAGGCCAGTGCCATGGCTCAATAGGCTAATCCTCCGCCTTGCGGCGCCGGCACACCGGGTTCTAGTCCCGGTCAGGGCGCCGGATTCTGTCCCGGTTGCCCTCTTCCAGGCCAGCTCTCTGCTTTGGCCCGGGAGTATAGTGGAGGATGGCCCAAGTTCTTGGGCACTGCACCCCATGGGAGACCAGGATAAGTACCTGGCTCCTGCCATTGGAATCAGCGCGATGCGCTGGCTGCAGCGCGCCGGCCTTGGCGGCCATTGGAGGGTGAACCAAGGGCAAAAAGGAAGACCTTTCTCTCTGTCTCTCTCTCCCTGTCCACTCTGCCTGTCAAAAATAAAAATATAAAAAAGTAAAAATAAAAAGAATCATTACAGTCATGAGATTAATAATCATTTGGCACATAGAGAATGTGTTAATGCTGTCACTGGAGAGATGAGGGAGTGCCACCTGACCCAAGAAGCAAAGATCATGCTATGATTTAGGAATTGAGAAAAGAGAAATATTACCAAAAACCCAAACCCGTTGGAATTGTTATAATATCTGGGTAATTGATATGGATTAAGGAAGGGTGGTTATGTTTTGAAATTAAATCACAGAAAATATAGACACAGTTATCGTATATAGTAAATGATAATGGCATGCATTTCAGTAATAGTCTGAACTATAGGCAACTATATAGCCTAACTATAGGCAAAAAGGATATAGTTTGGTTTGTTATCTTCATAAAATGCCTAAGTGATTTTTACAGAGCTAACCAACTTTGTTTCAATATGGGACGTGATTGTAGTTAGGCCCATCTCCACATCTTGATAGTATGCCACTCGAGCTAAATTTGCCTGCAAGCATGTAGCATCTGCAGTGGCCCCCTTATTTTATTCACTCATTGTGAAACTCAGTACCCTATGCATGCCTTCCCCATTGATATTAACACTTACTGAAGTTGTACAGGGAGACCTCACCCTGACATGCTCAAACACCATATTGGAGCCAATTAGTGGAATGGATGTTAAAGGAGAAAGAACTGTAGGAGGATTTTTAGAAGTAACATAGTAGAGTTAGTTTATGGGAAGGGAGTCGTAAATAAGGATGATAAGAGAACTGAGGACAGAAAGAGAAACTAGAATTTTAGCTGCATGCCACTGAGTTGTATTGATTTTATGGAGATGGCATCTTAAACAATAGCTTGAGTCCCTAGTGACTTCACTTGGGTAGTCCATGCTCATGTGAGACCTGAGGTTGTCTTCCAGTCTTGTCTACAAGCTTCAGAGGCCCAGAATTTTACTCTGGTATGAGTGAACCAGGTATATTGGCCTGGGATCTTTGCTGCAGAGAGGGAATGGGCGGGATGACAGTGAAAGGGCCTTCCCAAAATTCAGAAAGAGTGGCTGGGAAGAGCTTTCACTATTGGTAAGTCTCCAGGGTTGAATTTAGGAATTGTAAAGCCCTAGTAATTTTTTAGATAATTTTTCAAGAGTTTGTTGGAATTTAGCTAGTTCAGTTACAGATTTAGTGAGGTTCATGCTCCATCTGGGCCAGGAGGTCTCTACTTAGTGGAGATGCTGGACTTTCTCATATTATCAAGAAGGAATGAGTGAACATTAGATCATCTCAGATGCAGCTCAAAGACTGAATGAAATATCAACCCTGGAGAATTCCTATTTGTTTTATAGCCGTGATTGGAGAGGGGGCCCAAGCTGTAATGAAAGGCAGAAAAACTTGCTCTGGTGTCCAGAAAGAAGCTTATAAGTTTTTCTTCCACTATTAGATGCACCCATAATCTCATGTATCTCCAGAGCCTGTAAAGGTGACCCCAGGCCCCTCAGTCCCATGCAGGAGGTCTATTGGAAATACCTGACCACATAGTTCTCAGCCTTTGGGGGCAGTCAAACCTCCAGTGATCTCTACAAATGTGACATGGTCCTGGGCATCTATTATGACAATCTTTGATGAAATGTCTACTATCTGCACTGGTAATGTGACTGTGCAGCTGCTTACTTCTGCCATTCTTTTGCTCATGTTTTTAATCCACTTATCCATGTTATATAATAATGTGGTAGCCACCATCAAGAGATTATCTTGGGTGCTTTCAGGTCACACCCTAAATTTTTAGAGTTTTCTTATGATGTCTGGAGTACATAGTTGACCAATCTCTCCTTTAAACTTCCCTGTTCATCCATAGAATCAGGGTTTAATGTAGTATATTTTTTTGAAGTCTCCCTTGGGTGTTCCACAGATGTGGAGAGAATTTCCTGTGGCCCTTAATGAATCTAGAATAATTTAGAGTAATTAAGCAGCTTGGTTCTAATTTCCTTTATTGCCTCTACAACATTTGCAAGATTCCTTCTTCAATTGTCTACAGGATTGTTAAGGTGCCAGTTAGAGTCATTTTGTAGAATTGCCTGCTTACCAGTGGGAATGGCACCTCTTGTTTATAGGTGCAATTACATGGTCATTTCCATGGGATATATAGAATGCATCCACATGTTCTTCTACCACTTACACAGCTGCAGGATTTTGTGATCTTGTTTGAGTTTGGCCAAGGAGAAGAATTACATCCCTCCAGATTAGCTCATACACCTCTGTTAAATTCTGAACAGCTCTGTGTAATGTTCTGGATCATCTGTGAAGCTACCTAGACCCCACTTAATCTTCCTAAGGTCTTGCAGAGAAAAAGGAACTTGGATCCAAGTGCGTCTCTGCCCTCCCAGTATTTGTTCAATAGGTAGTAAATTGGCATGAGACTAGGAGAGCCAAAGATTTGGAGAATGGGAGTGGGTGGATTTCAGGGAGTTCATTGTATTCCTGGAGGCGAAAGGGCCACTACAATAGTTCAGTCAATCCAACAAGATTTATAGAGCTCTGGATTGCCTCATAATGTAAAGCCTGAAATAAGGGAGCTCAATGTACTTCCTTGCTTTATGACAGAAGAGATTTAATTGAAGAGCCATATTACAGTTAATACTCCCCCTGTAGGCTAACTTTCTTTATCCTGTAGTTTATAACCAGGCCAGACAATTGTACATTAAAAGATGAGGTGTTTTTCTTTAAGCTCTGGTGATCAAAGGGAGCCTGATGTCTGAGGATGCTCCTCTGGGGTGTAGGTGTCCCTGCTGTAGATGGTTTGCTTCCCATCTGAAATGAGAGGATAAAAACAGAAACATCTCAGCTTTCATCTCTCGAATTTGAGACAGCCCTCAAACTCTCTTGTTAGCATCTGGATATACACTGAAGCCGACAAGGCAGGGAGCAAGGAGCAGGTGGAATTAGGACATACCATCTTTATTCACTCAGGCTTACCTGACTGTAACCTGGGCTATGTATTTGTCAGAACAGCACATGCAAAAAGAAGTTCCCTTTACTGGAAGTGTAGTAGAATTGGCCTCTGTATAATCAAATATATACCATCATTTTGCCCCCTTACATGAAGAGAAACACTTGTTCTTCATCTCTTAACATTGAGTCATATCTTATGTGTCTGAATTTGAAAGTGAGACTTCCATGACAAGAGCCTTAACAAAAGGGTTTGGGGCTAAAGTTTGAAGTGAGGGCACCAGTCCTGGCCACCACTCAAGTTGATGATTGAGCAGTTTAAAGGATTAAGAAGCATGTTGGGCCAGCGCCGTGGCTCACTAGGCTAATCCTCCGCCTTGTGGCACCAGCACACCGAGTTCTAGTCCCGGTTGGGGTGCCGCATTCTGTCCCGGTTGCCCCTCTTCCAGGCCAGCTCTCTGCTGTGGCCAGGGAGTGCAGTGGAGGATGGCCCAAGTCCTTGGGCCCTGCACGCCATGGGAGACCAGGATGAGTACCTGGCTCCTGCCATTGGATCAGTGCGCCAGCCGTGGCGGCCATTGGAGGGTGAACCAACGGCAAAGGAAGACCTTTCTGTCTCTCTGTCCATTCTGCCTGTCAAAAAAAAACCAAAAAAACAAAAAAAAAAACATGTTGGGAGGAATAAAATTCTCCCCAGAGAGCTACTTCTGAGCTATGGGCTGTATACAAAGCACTTGATTGAGGTGGACCCAAAGAAGAGAACTGAAAAAGAAGGAAGAGGTGGGCCCAAAAGACTACTTGGAAGGAAGGAAGGAGGAAGAGACCAAAGGGCCTCTCTCTTAAGTCCAGGCCACCAGAGGATGTATGCTTAAAGAAGTGACTAGATGGAAAAAGCTGCCTGTGTTTTCATAAGGAATACCTAAATTCTGACTTAAAACCTGCCGAATGTCTAGGGAGACACTGATCACTGGACCAAGAATTTGAGTTCATTAGAAAGAGGAGAGCTGGTGGGACAAGGAAGACAGCTGGAGGCTGCAGGGTGGTAAAGCAGAGAGAGATCTTGTCATTCTAAGGTACAGAAAGAGGCATTAGGGCATGAGCCCACAGCCTGATTTCAAACCATACCCAGTCTCACAAATCGATCTCTATGGGAAGAGCAGAGTGAAGTCTCAGACTGACACCCTAATGGGTTTTGGAGTCTGATGTCAAGGCGCCTTTGAGAAACACAAAAGCATTGCTGTGGCATGAATTTTGCAAATACTGAAAGACCCTTTTCTCGCATCATGGGCCAATCCTCATGAAAGGAAACTTAGACACAACCAGAGGCAAGACAAGAAGTAAAGAAAGTAGACTCTTTAGTGTTACATCTTGTGAGAACTCCAAAAAAGCACTTGAGTCTGATGTAAAGAGGCATTGGCGCATGGAGGCCATGACCCTGTTCCAGACTTCCCAGTCTCAGTAGTGTCACTCCCTGCATGAAATGCACTTTCCAGCCCAACACCCATATGGACTATCAAGGTTTGGGGTTCAGCCAAGAGAATTTCAGAGAGCACCCTAATATAGCTCTGTCCAGGACCTGTAAGAGGGAATGGGATGCTTCTAGGGCCAATATCCTCATGGCTGTTGGGGCCTAGGATGCAGCCAAGATACTTGGGAAGCACCATGTTGTAGCTCCAGCCAGGAACCATCAATCATCTCAAGGCATTCTGAGCCAATCCATGCAAGAATTGGATTGGGACAATGTCTCAGCTCCAGGGCATCGATCCAACCCCTAGTCCACAAGTCTGATCCATGAGACTTCAGACCAGCAGACACAATAACCACTTTATTAAAAAAAAAAATTCACTTGTTTAAGAGACAGTTACAGACAGGGAGAGAGAGAAAGGTCTTCCGTAAAAACTAAAGGCAGAAGCATTCTCCTTGCTCACTCATTGGGCAGTTGAATCTAGTGTTAGATTTAAGCAGTCAGGAAAGGAGCATGTTCACAGCATCCCAACTGATCTAACTGCCTATTAGCACATCTTACTTCACAATGACATGTCAGAGAATTCATGCAGGAGGGAAATTTTATGACTGTAAGGAATGTGGAAAAGTTTTCCCAGAAGCCATACCTCATTATGTATCAGAGAATTCACAAGAGGAAACCTTAAGAATGTAATGAATGTGGAAAAGTCTTTTGCCAAAAATCCTCATTACACATCAGAATTCACACTGTAGAGAAATCTTAAAAATGTAATGAATGTGGAAAAAAAACTATTTCCTGGCATTCAAGCCTCAGTATGTAAAGGATTCACAAAATTGAGGAGACTTTTGAATGTAACAAATGTGAATAAAACAACTTGAGCCAGAAGTTAGACCTGAACAGATATTAGGGAGCTCACAAAAAAAGCCATATAAATATAATGAATGTAAAAAATATTTTGCCATAAATCTTCAGCACATATCATTGACTTCGGGAAATGATCTGTGTGTAGGAACTTTCTACAAGGCACTCTTATCAGAAAATTTATACAGAAAAAAACTGTATGAATGTAATGGCAGTGGAAAAAAACATTACTTAAAAGGTAAACTTTAACAAATGTTACCAAATTTACAGACCAAAAACACTGTGAAAGTATTATGTGTGTGGAGAGGCCCTTTGTTGAAATCACAACTCAGCATGTTTTAGAGAATTCACCCAACAGGGTATTCATGTATGACAGAGACTGATTTTTCTTCAAAATCTATGTTTATCTCTTTGACATTGTAAACTGCATTTTTGGTTTCTCCTTATTGTATGTGGGATTCTGTAAATGAGCTGTACTTTCACAAATAAATTTTAACAAATAATTAGTATATGACACTTATTTGAAATATGCATCAATTATAGTTATTTGGTGTAGCATTTCGTCTTGTGATTCAATCCCCACATTATTCTAATACAGAGCAGTGGTCTGATTATAGTCATGCTACCATATTCATGTGCCAGCCATCATACTTTATCCCCACCTGGATGAGTATATCATTCTGGGTAGATAATGAGTTTCTGGTGACCTGTGTATTTATGGGAATCATAAATTTAACTGTACTTGGGCCTACATTATCAGAGGTATGTTCATTGAGTCTAAAGGGGATGTGAGCAGAATGTTCTAGTGGCCTAAAGTCCAGGTGTTCTTGAGATTGATTCTTGCAAATATTTTTGCTTTTTTGAATGGTTTTCTTTCCACTCTTTTATGGATTGCTCCTATTTGTAATTAAATCCTGACTTGATTGGATTTGCTGGCATAGCTCTGACACATTTTCAATTATATAATGATATTTTCTAATTTCACTTGTGATTTGTTCTTTGATCCACTTGTTATTTGGGAATATACTACTTGTTTTTCTCACTTTTTTTTTTTTTGCACTTGTCAATTACCCTCTAATTATCTTTATTTAGAAACCAAGGAGATTTTCATCTGGTGGTTTGCTCCTCAAATACCCATAACAGCAATGGCTGGGCAGGCAAAATCTGGTAGCCAGGAAGTCAATCCAGGACTGCAAATGGAAGGTGATCCATCACCTTCTTCCTCCCAAGATACACATTAACAAGAAGCAGGATTGGGAGCAGAACCAGAAATTTAGCTCAAGCACTCTAATATAGGATGTGGGCATACCAAGCAGCATCTTATTCATTGGTAAAACACTCATCTCTGATTTTCCATTGTGTTTAAAGAAAATATTTTATATGATTTCCATCTTTTTAAAGTTATTCGGACTTTTTTATAGCCTAGCAAATTGTCTTCTATGGAAAATGTATGTACACTTGAATGCATATTCTCCTGTTCAGTGGTGTGATATTATTTCTCAGTTAACTTCGTTATTTTATTATGTTCAAATAGGCTGCATTACTCTCAGTCTTTTTCATAGTTCTGTCCGTCTTTGAAAATGAGATATTGGCACCACTAAATACTGTTGTCGAGCAGTCTACTTGTCCCTTTACCTTTTTTTTTTCATATAATGTTTAGCATTTTTGTTATATTTAACATAAACATGTTACTTTATCCAGGCTTAGCACTTTTTTTTTTAACTATATTGATATCTATTATTTAAAATTCAGTTTCATCTATTGTTATTATGGCCATCCAGTATAGACATCTCTAATATTTCATTATTTTTTCAACCTGTTTCTATCTTTTAATTTATCTTCCCTCCTGTAAACAGTATATGGTTTGAAATTATTGGTTATTTTAAACTCATATGCAAACCTTTGACTTTTAAAAATATTTTCTCATTTGTTCTAGTACTAATGATTGAACTCTGTGGTTAACGCACAATTATTCTTAGGTGTTTAAATTTTAACTGAAAAATGATCCCTGTTAGGAATCTGGAAAGCATTATGCTGAGTGAAATAAGCCAATCCCAAAGGGACAAATACCATATGTTCTCCCTGATAGGTGACAACTAACTGAGTACCAAAAAGGAAACCTATTAAAGTGAAATGAACACTATGAGAAACGGTGATTTGATCAGCCCTTGCCCTGACTGTTGATGAACAACTTAATATGTTATCCCTCTTAGTATTTTTTTTTGTTTGTTCTACTTACTACTTTTGGTTGAATACTGTAATCAATACACAATTATTCTTAAGTGCTGAAACTTAACTGAAAAGTGATTGCTGTTAAATATAAGAGTGGGAATAAGAGAGGGAAGAGATGTGCAATTAGGGACATGCTCAAGCTGACTTACCTCAAACGGTAGAATTAGAAACATACCAGGGGATTCTAATTCAGTCCTATCAAGGTGGCATGTACCAATGCCATCTCACTAGTTCCAGTGATCAATTTCTGTTCACAATTGATCCTAATGGTAGGACTAAGAACCAAAGGGATCACATAAACAAGAATAGTGTCTGCAAATACTAGCTGATAGAATAAAAAAGGGAGAGAACTATCCAACATGGTAAGCGAGATACTCAGCAGACTCATAGAATGGCAGATGTCCTAAACAGCACTCTGACCTCAGAATCAGCCATTAAGACATGCGGATCCAGCTGAAAAGCCCATGAGAGTATTTCAGGCATGGAAAGCCAAGACACTCTGGGGAAAAACAACAACAACAAACAAACCTAAATGAAAGATCTCCGCGAGTGAGATCCCAGTGGAAAGAAGGGGTCATCAAAGAAGGAGGTACCTTTCTCTGAAGGGAGGAGAGAACTTCCACTTTGACCATGGCCTTGTCTAAATATGATCAGAGTCGGTGAACTCAGAGGACTTCCATAGCCTTGGCAGCTCATGACAAGAGCCTAGGGTGATTACTGATGCCATAAACAAGAGTGTCAATTGGTAAAGTCAACAACAGGAGTCACTGTGAACTTACTCCTCATGTAGGATCTCTGTCCTTAGTGTGCTGTACATTGAGATTTAATGCTATAACTAGTACTCAAACAATATTTTTCACTTTATGTTTCTGTGTGGCAGCAAACTGTTGAAATCTTTACTTAATGTATGCTAAACTGATCTTCTATATATAAAGAGAATCGAAAATGAATCTTGATGTGAATGGAAGAAGAGAGGGAGCGGGAAAAGGGAGGGTTGTGGGTGGGAGGGAAATTATGAGGGGGGGGAAGCCATTGTAATCCATAAGCTGTACTTTGGAAATTTATATTCATTAAATAAAAGTTAAAAATAAAAAAAAAATATTTTCTCATTTGAAAGGGAAAGTGACAGAGAAAGATTTTCCATCCATTGTTTCACTTCTCAAATGCCAGTCATGGTAAGGCCAAGTACAAGCTGGAGCCAGAAAAACTGTCAAAATCTCTCACATGAGTAATAAGCATCAAAGTACTTTGGTTATCAATCCCTCCCTTTTAAGCACATTAGCTAGAAGCTGGTAGAAAATACAGAATAGTGGAAACTACTCAGGCAAAGCAGTATTAGATGCAGACATTCCAAGCAGTGTCTTAACTCACCACACCACAATGCCTGCTCCATTTTTTGCCATTTTAAACTTATTTTCAACTGATGAATATTTACATGTAAGTCTAGGCAAAATTAGTTTTTTAAATGAATGTGTACGTTTTGAAATTATCAGTTAGTTAATATATCTATCTCTTCATGTATTTTTTATAAAACTTTTATTTAATAAATATAAATTTCAAAAGTACATTTGGATTATAGCAGGTTTTCCCCCAAAACCAGCCTCCGACCCACAAACCAACTCATCTCCTACTCCCTCTCCTATCCCATTCTTCATTAAGATTCATTTTTAATTATCGGCCGGCGCCATGGCTCAATAGGCTAATCCTCCACCTAGCGGCGCCGGCACACCGGGTTCTAGTCCCGGTCGGGGTGCTGGATTCTTTCCCAGAAGCCCCTCTTCCAGGCCAGCTCTCTGCTGTGGCCAGGGAGTGCAGTGGAGGATGGCCCAAGTCCTTGGGCCCTGCACCCCATGGGAAACCAGGACGAATACCTGGCTCCTGCCATCGGATCAGCACGGTGGGCGGCCATTGGAGGGTGAACCAACGGCAAAGGAAGACCTTTCTCACTGTCTCTCTCACTGTCCACTCTGCCTGTAAAAAAGATTCATTTTTAATTATCTTTATATACAGAATATCAATTAGTATATACTTAGTAAAGAATTTGACAGATTGCACCCTCACAGACACACAAAGTAAAAAGTACTGTTTTACCATTGTTTGACCATTAATTCACATAGTACAACATATTAAGGACAGAGATCCTACATGGGGAGCAAGTGCACAGTGACTCCTGTTGTTGATTTAACAATTGACACTCTTATTTATGACGTCAGTAATCACCTGAGGCTCTTGTCATGAGCTGTCAAGGCTGTGGAAGCCTCTTGAGTTCACAAACTCCAACCTTATTTAGACAAGGCCATAATCAAAGTGGAAGTTCTCTCCTCCTTTCAGAGAGAGGTACCTCCTTCTTTGATGACCCATTCTTTCCAGTGGGATCTCATTCACAGAGATCTTTCATTTAGGTCATTTTTTTTTCTTTGCCACAGTTTCTTGACTTTCCATGCTTGATAAACTCTCATTCACTTCTTTTTTTTTAACTTTTATTTAATGAATATAAATTTCCAAAGTACGACTTATGGATTACAATGGTTTCCCCCCCCATACCGTCCCTCCCACCCACAACTCTCCCCTTTCCCACTCCCTCTCCCCTTCCATTCACATCAACATTCATTTTCGATTCTCTTAATATACAGAAGATCAGCTTAGTATACATTAAGTAAGGATTTCAACAGTTTGCTCCCACACAGAAACATAAAGTGAAAAATAATAGATGATTTTTTTAAATGATGATGAAATCAGATCAGACCTATTGTCATGTTTAATCCCAGTGAGAGACAAGTTGGGAATTCATAATTTCTTTTTTTTTTTTTTTACAGAAGATCAGTTTAGTATACATTAAGTAAAGATTTCAACAGTTTCCACCCCCATAGAAACACAAAGTGAAATATACTGTTTGAGTACTCGTTATAGCATTAAATCTCAATGTACAGCACATTAAGGACAGAGATCCTACATGAGGAGTAAGTGCACAGTGACTCCTGTTGTTGACTTTACCAATTGACACTCCTGTCTATGGCATCAGTAATCTCCCTATGCTCCGGTCATGAGTTTCCAAGGCTATGGAAGCCCTCTGAGTTCTCTGACTCTTATCTTGTTTAGACAAGGTCATAGTCAAAGTGGAGGTTCTCTCCTCCCTTCAGAGAAAGGTACCTCCTTCTTTGAAGACCTGTTCTTTCCACTGGGATCTCACTCACAGAGATCTTTTTGCCAGAGTGTCTTGGCTTTCCATGCCTGAAATAGTCTCATGGGCTTTTCAGACAGATCTAAATGCCTTTAGGGCTGATTCTGAGGCCAGAGTGCTATTTAGGACATCTGCCATTCTATGAGTCTGCTGAGTATCTCGCTTCCCATGTTGGATCACTCTCCCCTTTATTTATTCTATCGGTTAGTGTTAGCAGGTACTAGACTTGTTTATGTGCTCCCTTTGACTCTTAGTCCTTTCATTATGATCAATTGTGAACTGAAATTGATCACTTGGAATAGTGAGATGGCATTGGTACATGCCACCTTGATGGGATTGAATTGGAGTCCCCTGGTATGTTTCTAACTCTACCATTTGGGGCAAGTCAGCCTGAGCATGTCCCAAATTGTACATCTCTTCCCTCTCTTAGTCCTACTCTTATGTTTAACAGGGATCACATTTCAGTTAATTTTCAACACTTAAGAATAACTGTGTGATAATCACAGAATTAAACCAGTCATATTAAGTAGAACAGACAAAAAAAAAACTACTAAGAGGGATAATGTATTAAGTTGTTCATTAACAGTAAGGGCTATGCTGATCAAGTCACCATTTCTCATAGTGTCCATTTCACTTCAGGAGGTTTCCTTTTTGGTGTTCAGTCAGTTGTCACCGATCAGGGAGAACATATGGTATTTGTCCCTTTGGGATTGGCTTACTTCACTCAGCATGATGTGTTCCAGATTCCTCCATTTTGTTGCAAATGACTGGATTTCGTTGTTTCTTACTGCGGTATAGTATTCTAAAGAGTACATATCCCATAATTTCTTTATCCAGTCTACCGTTGATGGGCATTTAGGTTGGTTCCAGGTCTTGGCTATTGTGAATTGTGCTGCGATAAACATTAGGGTAAAGACCGCTTTTTTGTTTGCCAATTTAAACTCCTTTGGGTAAATTCCAAGGAGTGGGATGGCTGGGTCGAACGGTAGGGTTATATTCAGGTTTCTGAGGAATCTCTAGACTGACTTCCATAGTGGCTTGACCAGTTTGCATTCCCACCAACAGTGGGTTAGTGTCCCTTTTTCCCCGCATCCTCGCCAGCATCTGTTGTTGGTAGATTTCTGTATGTGAGTCATTCTAACCGGGGTGAGGTGAAACCTCATTGTGGTTTTGATTTACATTTCCCTGATTGCCAGTGACCTTGAACATTTTTTCATGTGCCTGTTGGCCATTTGGATTTCCTCTTTTGAAAAATGTCTATTGAGGTCCTCGGTCCAACTCTTAAGTGGGTTGTTGGTTTTGTTTTTGTGGAGTTTCTTGATCTCTTTGTAGATTCTGGTTATTAACCCTTTATCTGTTGCATAGTTTGCAAATATTTTTTCCCATTCTGTCGGTTGTCTCTTCACTCTCCTGACTGTTTCTTTTGCAGTACAGAAACTTCTCAATTTGATGCAATCCCAATAGTTGATTTTGGCTTTGACTGCCTGTGCCTCCCGGGTCTTTTCCAGAAATTCTTTGCCTGTGCCAATATCTTGAAGGGTTTCTCCAATGTTCTCTAATAACTTGATGGTGTCAGGATGTAGATTTAGGTCTTTAATCCACGTTGAGTGGATTTTTGTGTAAGGTGTAAGGTAGGGGTCTTGCTTCATGCTTCTGCATGTGGAAATCCAATTTTCCCAGCACCATTTATTGAATAGACTGTCCTTGCTCCAGGAATTGGTTTTAGATCCTTGGTCAAATATAAGTTGGCTGTAGATGTTTGAGTTGATTTCTGGTGTTTCAATTCTGTTCCATTGGTCTATCCATCTGTTTGTGTACCAGTACCATGCTGTTTTGATTACAACTGCCCTGTAGTATGTCCTGAAATCTGGTATTGTGATGCCTCCAGCTTTGTTTTTGTTGTACAAGATTGCTTTAGCTATTCGAGGTCTCTTGTGCCTCCCTATGAATTTCAGCATCATTTTTTCTAGATCTGCGAAGAATGTCTTTGGTATCTTGATTGGGATTGCATTGAATCTATAAATTGCTTTTGGGAGAATGAACATTTTGATGATGTTGATTCTTCCAATCCATGAGCATGGAAGATTTTTCCATTTTTTGGTATCCTCTTCTATTTCTTTCTTTAAGATTTTGTAATTCTCATCGTGGAGATCATTAACGTCCTTGGTTAAGTTTATTCCAAGGTATTTGATTGTTTTTGTAGCTATTGTGAATGGGATTGATCTTAGCAGTTCTTTCTCAGTCATGGCATTGCTTGTGTATACAAAGGCTGTTGATTTTTGTGCATTGATTTTATACCCTGCTACTTTGCCAAACTCTTCTATGAGTTCCAATAGTCTCTTAGTAGAGTTCTTTGGATCCTCTAAGTACAGAATCATATCGTCTGCAAAGAGGGATAGTTTGACTTCTTCCTTCTCAATTTGTATTCCTTTGATTTCTTTTTCTTGTCTGATGGCTCTGGCTAAAACTTCCAGAACTATGTTAAATAGCAGTGGTGAGAGTGGGCATCCCAGCCTGGTGCCAGATTTCAGTGGAAATGCTTCCAACTTTTCCCCATTCAATAGGATGCTGGCTGTGGGTTTTTTATAAATTGCTTTGATTATATTGAGGAATGTTCCTTCTATACCCAGTTTGCTTAGAGTTTTCATCATGAAAGGGTGTTGAATTTTATCAAATGCTTTCTCTGCATCAATTGAGATAATCATATGGTTTTTCTTTTGCAGTCTGTTAATGTGGTGAATCACATTGATTGATTTGCGAATGTTGAACCATCCCTGCATACCAGGGATGAATCCCACTTGGTCTGGGTGGATGATTTTCCTGATGTGTTGTTGTACTCTATTGGCCAGAATTTTATTGAGGATTTTTGCGTCTATGTTCATCAGGGATATTGGTCTGTAATTTTCTTTCAGTGTTGCATCTTTCTCTGGCTTAGAGATTAAGGTGATGCTGGCTTCATAGAAAGAATTTGGGAGGATTCCCTCTTTTTGATTGTTCTGAATAGTTTGAGAAGAAATGGGATTAGTTCTTCTTTAAATGTCTGGTAGAATTCAGCAGTGAATCCATCTGGTCCTGGGCTTTTCTTTGTTGGGAGGGCCTTTATTACTGTTTCAATTTCTGTTTCAGTTATGGGTCTATTTAGGTTTTCTATGTCTTCATGGTTCAATTTTGGTAGATTGCATGTGTCCAGGAATCTATCCATTTCTGATAGATTTTCCTGTTTGCTGGCATACAGGTCCTTGTAGTAATTTCTGATGATTCTTTTTATTTCTATGGTGTCTGTTGTTACGTTTCCTTTTTCATCTCTGATTTTATTGATTTGGGTCTTTTCTCTTCTTTTTTTAGTTAGTTGGGCCAATGGGGTGTCAATTTTGTTTATTTTTTCAAAAAGCCAGCTTCTCGCTTGGCTGATTTTTTGTAGTGTTTTTTTTTTTTTTTTTGGATTCAATCCTGTTAATTTCTTCTCTGGTTTTAATTATTTCTCTTCTCCTACTAGATTTGGGTTTGGTTTGCTACAGTTTTTCTAGGTCCTTGAGATGCACTGAAAGCTCATTTATTTGGTACCTTTCCAATTTCTTGATATAGGCACCTATTGCTATAAATTTGCCTCTCAATACTGCTTTTGCTGTATCCCATAAGTTTTGATATGTTGTGTTGTTGTCTTCATTTACTTCCAGAAAGTTTTTGATTTCTCTTTTGATTTCTTGAATGGCCCAGTGTTCATTCAGGAGCATGTTGTTCAGTCTCCATGTGTTTGCATACTTTCTGGGGTTTCCTGAGTTGCTAATTTCCAGCTTCATTCCGCTGTGGTCTGAGAAGCTGCATGGTATGATTCTAATTCTTTTAAATTTGCTGAGACTTGCTTTATGGCCTAGTATGTGATCAATCCTAGAGAAGGTTCCATGCGCTGCTGAGAAGAATGTGAAGTCTGTAGATGTAGGGTTGAAAGTTCTGTAGATATCTGTTAGATCCATTTGGGCAATAGTGTCAATTAAATCTGCTGTTTCCTTGTTGATCTTCTGTCCGGATGATCTGTCTATTTCTGAGAGTGGAGTATTGAAGTCCCCCAGTACTATTGTATTGGAATCTAAATCTCCCTTTAAGTCCCTTAACATATCTTTTAAATAGACTGGTGCCCTGTAATTAGGTGCATATACATTTATAATAGTTGCATCTTCCTGTTGAATTGAACCCTTAATCATTATATAGTGTCCCTCTTTGTCTCTCTTAACAGTTTTTGTATTAAAGTTTATTTTGTCTGATATTAATATGGCTACACCTGCTTTTTTTGGTTTCTGTTGGCATGGAATATCTTTTTCCAACCTTTCACTTTCAGTCTGCATGCCTCTTTGTTAGAGAGATGTGTTTCTTGTAGGCAACAAATAGTTGGGTTGTATTCTTTGAGCCAGTCAGCCAAACGGTGTCTTTTAACTGAAGAATTCAGACCATTAATGTTCAATGTGACTATTGATACGTAGTGACTTTGCCCTGCCATTTTCCCAGAAATATTTTCTAGTATATGCTTTGAGCTTCCCATGCTCTTTTACTGGTAGGTGTTCTTCCTTTACCTTCTTTCATATTGATGGCCGTGTTTCTGTGTTTCTGAGTGTAGCACATCTTTAAGTATCTTTTGCAGGGCCGGACGAGTGGCCACAAAGTCTTTCAATTTCTGTTTGCTATGAAAGGTCTTTATTTCACCTTCATTCACAAATGAGAGCTTGGCAGGATATAATATTCTGGGCTGGCAATTTTCTCTCTTAGCACCTGTGCTATGTCTCGCCATTCCCTCCTAGCCTGTAGTGTTTCTGATGAGAAGTCTGCTGTGAGTCTGATTGGAGATCCTCTGAGAGTAATCTGACGTTTCTCTCTTGCACATTTTAGGATCTTTTCTTTATGTTTCACTGTGGTAAGTTTAATTACCACATGTCGTGGTGAGGATCTCTTTTGTTCATGTTTATTGGGGGTTCTATGAGCTTCCTGTACTAGGATGTCTCTGTCCTTCTCCAAACCTGGAAAGTTCTCTGCTAGTATCTCACTAAAAAGGCCTTCTAATCCTTTCTCTCTCTCCATGCCTTCAGGAACTCCTAGAACTCGAATGTTATTTTTTTTTAATAGTATCCTGTAGCTTCCCAACAATATTTTTTAAATTTCTAATTTCCTCTTCTTTTCTTTGGTTTGACTGTATGTTTTCCTGTGTTCTATCTTCTAAGTCCGATATTCTCTCTTCTGCTTCACCCATTCTGTTTTTAAGGCTTTCTAATGTGTTTGTCATTTGATCTATTGAGCTCTTCATTTCATTTTGATTTCTCTTCACTATCACACTTTCCTGTTCTACTAGTTTCTGAGTTTCATTTTGATTCTTCCTTAAAATTTCATTTTCACGAGAGAGATTTTCAATCCTGTCCAATAAGGATTTCTGTGGTTCAAGGATTGAAAACTTCTAAATGTTCTTATCATAAATTTTTTGAAATCCGTATCTTGCATTTCTTCTATCTCATCATCTTCATAATCTTGGTTTGGGGTGTTTTGTTTATTTGGAGGCATCATAGTGTCATCATTGATCTTGTTCCCTAGATTTCTGTGTTTGTTACTTGGCATAGTTAATTCTTCTTTCGTCACTGTTCGTTTTTTTTTTAAATTTTTTTTTTTATTTTATACTATGTCCGTGTTAAGTGGACTGCCTGCTGTTGGAGGAGCCTTGGAGGCTTGAGATGGGTGCGGCCTGAGAGCTCTGCTTGGTTCTTCCTGGTTAAGGGTGTGCAAAGGTGACACCCTCAGGTTATGCATGGTAAATCTCTCTCTTTTTATTTATTTATTTATTTATTTTATTTATTCAGGGGGTAAGTAACACCGCACGGCACGGCTGTGCAGAATTGATGATATTTAGCTTCCAGTCTCTGGCTTCTACCCAAAGAGTCTGTTTAGGCTCCTCTGGACTCCCACTGGGTTGCCTAGGCTACTGAATTGTAGTGACTCAGTTCCTTAGCTCTCCCCTGTTGATATGTAAATCCAGAGAGGGGGCCTGCTCTTTGTCTCTTGCGAATTCTTCAAGCCTTGCAGCCTTGCAACCTTTGCAAGGTTAGGGGAAAGTGAAACCCCCCTAGCTTTTTTTTTTTTTCCTTCTTTCCGGTAGTGAGTTTGCTGCACTTTCCGGCCCCCCTCTAGATTCTGACCCCTGTTTCCCCGCCAATGTCTCGGGTTATAGAGCTCACCTCCCCTTCCAGCGCCGATGTGTGGACTCGGAGCCCTGGACGTCGCAACTCTCCCTGCTGTTGTCTGTGTGACATGCACTCCCCTTCCCGCACTGGCGCATAGACCCTGCGGCTTCCGCAGCACCTGCGGCACCCGCGGCTCCCGCGGCTCGGTCCCGCGGCTCGGCTTCTGCGCGGTGGGTGACCTTGTTCTCCCAGTAGGTCCTCCGATTCACAGCCACTCAATCCAGAAGAGTTTCCTCTGCAATATTTTCCTGGTTCTTTTTTCTGAGGCTACCGTAACTCCCCTTTTATTAAACTAAATTTTCCCGGACTATCGGTGTGTGCCCTCACTATTCTGCCATCTTGGCTCCGCCCCTCTCATTCACTTCTTGTATTTTTTTTTTGACAGGCAGAGTGGAGAGTGAGAGAGACAGAGAGAAAGGTCTTCCTTTTTCCATTGGCTCACCCTCCAATGGCCACTGCGGCCAGTGCAGGTGCAGGGCCCAAGGACTTGGGCCATCCTCCACTGCACTCCCGGGTCACAGCAGAGAGCTGGCCTGGAAGAGGGGAAACCGGCACAGAATTTGGTGCCCCGACCAGGACTAGAACCCGAGATGCTGGCGCTGCAGGCAGAGGATTAGCCTATAGAGCCCTGGTGCTTGCCCACTTCATGTATTTTTAAAAGCCAGCCTTAGAAACTTTCACATATGCAGAACATAATATTCTCCAGTATACAATACAGCAGTAACACTGATTCCCCCTATCTATTGGAAGTTTTGTACCCTTTGACAAATCTATCCCCTTATCCCTATACTTTTACTTTCACACAAACCCTTTGGTAACCACTTCTGTATTCTTTACTTAGTGGAATTTGCCTTTTCCAAGTCCACATTTAAATTTATGTATTTGATTTTGTGTGTCTGGCTTATGTCACTTAACATAATGCCCTCTTTGTGCATGTATTTTATATTAAGTGACAGCATTTCATTCTTTTTAAAGCTGAGTAAAAATCCTTTGTGTCATTTTTAGTCCATTTATTGGTAGAGTTAGCCACTTCATTGAGGTTTGCTGGTTTGTGAGCTATTGTTTCATCCTCTGGGGTTGGGGGCCTTCCAGACTGCTAGGAAGTCTTGTTCACTTTCCCCATTATTGAGTGGCCAAGGACTTTTTCTGTTTGTGGCTAACCTTGTGAAGTTCCCAATGTTTACTGCACTGTTTGTCTCTGAGTTAGGGCTGAAATTATTCTTGGCTTTCTTGACATTTTGTTGTCTTTGCATCCATTGATGGGACATGTCAGATGTTCCTCTGGGGAAGTTTAGTAGATGATACATATTGACTCAATGACTATTCCAACAATTTTATAGCACATTTTTCCTCATTGTGTAGGATTGGTACTTAAAATCCCTCTGCTAGAAGAGGAAAGCTGAATAAAGGCTCCAAAGGTTCAGGAAAGTGGGATTATTGACTTATGTTGAAAGAGTTTTTACAAATGTGTTAAAAGATTTTAATAAATCCTGATTCACCAGGGTTTTCCACATGAGCCCTGCATACAATCACATGTGCACCCATAAACCAAAGGCAAAATAAGATTTAAACAGAAAGAAGATGTGAACTTGATATGACCATGAAGGCAATGAAGGGAATGATGTGACTTCAGGAATGCCAGATGCTAGCAAGAGGTTGGAAGTGGCAAGGAATAGATTTTCCCCTAGAGAGTTAATTGAGGACAGAACTCCCTAAATTTCAGCTTCTGCCAAATGAGAGTGATGTTGGATTTCCATCCTCCAAATACAATGGGAAAATACATTTCTGTTGATTTAAGTAAGTTTGTGATCATTTATTATAGTAATATTAGGTAACTAAATTCTCTTGCAGCTTGAATCTTGGAGGTGACTGATGTTCCATGAAAGAGATGAGCACAGTCTATGTGGTAGATGTCAAAGAAGTGGCCAGATCTGGGAAATTTGACCAAAGAGCTATTGGGGCCAAAAATAGATTAATCAGGGGCTGTCACTGTGATGTAGCAGGAAAAGTCTGCCTTCAGTGCCAGCTTCCCCTATGGGCATGTGTTTGAGTTCTGGCTACTCCACTTCCAATCCAATTCTCTCTTATGGCCTTCGAAAGCAGAAGATTGCCCAAGTCCTTGGGCCCCTGCACCCATGTGGGAGATCCAGGAGATCCTGTCTGCTGGCTTTGCATAGGCCAACTCTGGCCATTGAGGCCATCTGGAGAGTGAACCAGTAGATGGAAGACTTTTCTCTCTCCCTCTCTGCCTCTGCCTCTCTGTATCTCTGCCTTTCAAATGAATAAATAAATCTTTAAAAATAGATTTATCAGTTTTCTGATACAGATCTATGTATACATGGTGATTCTTTCCTTAACAGAATCATTGTATAAAATTAGCTATGTGGTGTTCCTTGAGGAACTATTCCTTAAATATAGCTGATGATTTTTTTTGTTTTTCCACTGGTTCTGATTATTAATGCCTCAACAAATCCCTTCTTCTAAAGCTCATTGGCATATATTTTGTTATCTAAAAATAATAATCCTGAGTGACAGAGAGAGAGAGAGAGAGGACAGTTACTGTCAGAAGTCCCCTAGCTTCACTGAAATTTCATTTTGGTTTTTTATTCCTTATGGATCCTGTGTTGTATTGGGTTAGGTACTGGGTAGTTTTCTGACTGGTGTTTTTAAAAGATATATTTATTGATTTGAAAGGCAGAGTTACAGAGGTAGAGAAAGAGGAGGAGATGGAGAGAGATCTTTCAAGTGCTGGTTCACTGTCCAAGTTCCATCTGCTGGTTCACTGCCCAATATGCATAGCTGGGATGGTCTGAAGTGAGGAGCCAGCAGTTTCTTCCAGGTCTCCCATATGAGTTCAAGGTTCAAACATATGGACCATCTTCTGCTGTTTTCCCAGGCACATTAGCAGGGAGCTGGATAAGAAGTGGAGCAGCTGGGACTCAAATTGGTGTCCATTTAAGATGCTGACATTGCAGGTGCTGGCTTTTCTCCTTATGCCAAAGTGTCAGCTGTGGTGCTTTTAAAAAGATTTATTTATATATTTGAGAGGTTGAGTTACAGAGAGAGGGAAAGACAGAGAGAAAGGTCTTCCATCCACTGGTTCACTCCCCAGTTGGCCACAATGGCTGGAGCTGGGCCAATTCAAAGCCAGGAGACAGGAGTTTCTTACTGACATATCTTATAATCTTTTTCTGCATAATTGTCATGATGTGACTGGCCTAGAATTGTGTCATCCCATATTCTGAAAGGATTCCTGGTTTTCTGGATGGGCTTTGTATCATTATCTATGACTTGACCTGGGTAGTGAGTCCTCAATTTGCTTGGACATTTTTCTTTCTTAGTTTTGTTTTCTCCAAAAACAGAGCTGAGACATGAGAATGTGTGAACAGTTTATTTTGGAACTGATGCCAGAAAAAAAGAGTGAGGGTATTGGAAAGGTGACATAGGAGGAGAGGCATGACCTACAAAGGAATATCTTCTGAGTAGCTGACCACTGTAAGTCTGTTGGGTTCCATATCACTAGGAACTTTCTATGGAGCTCACTAGTGGCTGTCAACTTATCCTCTATGACTTAGATCCTAAGGGCATCATCTATTACTGAATATTAACTTTCTGATCTTGTTATAACCCTATCACCTTGAATGAGCTTTATTAGAGGTTGGCATATTCTGACCAGATGAGAGAAAGAAAGAATTTTGCAATTTTATTATACTCAAAATGACCAGGCAATGAACATTCATACAGAGACTCTCAGTGGAAGCACAATTGATCACAAGGAATGGAGGAAAACCATGTACAAGTTCTTTATTTTGGATTCAGGTTTAAGATAGGTTAAGTTGGGGCACAGGTCTTTGATGCAATGCTTAATAAACAACTTGGGATGTACACACCCAAATATGAGTGTCTAGGTTTGAGTTCAACTCCACTTCTGATTCCAGCTTCCTGCTTACATAACACACTGGGAGGCAGTAGGTAAAATGGCTTGAGTTCTTGTTTCTGCCATTCATGTGTGAGACTCAGATTGAGTTCTAGCCTCCTAGGTTTAAACTGATTCAGCCCAGTTGTGAGCATGTAGGGATTAGAGGATGGAAAATCTGTCTGTCTGTCTCTCTGCATTCCAAATTAAACAATTAAAGGTTGATCAACCTTAATAATTCCTATTCTCTCTAAATTAAAGGGGCATGGCTGGCACTGTGGTGTAAGGCCACCACCTGCAGTGCTGGCATCCCATATTGGCACCAGTTCGAGTCCCAGCTGCTCCACTTCTGATCCAGCTCTCTGTTATAGATTTGGAAAGCAACAGAAAATGACCCATGTCCTTGGATCCCTGCACCTACATGGGAGGGAGACCTGGAGGAAGCTCCTGACTCCTGGCTTTGAATCTGCACAGCTGCAGCCATTGCAGCCATCTGGGGAGTGAACCAGTAGATGGAAGACCTCTCTTTCTCTCTCTCTCTCTCTGCCTCTGCCTCTCTATAACTTTGCCTTTCAAATAAATAAATAAATATTTAAAAAAATAAAGGGGCTGTCAATTTTTAAAATGTAATTGTCCCTAGGATGATGAGGGCAGTTGCATAGAGACTCAGATATGAGGGTTCAATACAGAATGCAATGTGGGTGGGGTTTTAAATGGCTGCTCTAGAATAGCAATGTACTGACCTAAATCCAAAGCCCTAACGTTGAGTCAAGATGGTGTTTTTATTTTTATTTACTTGTTTTGGAAGTGGAGCATTCAAGACTCAAACTGGCATCCATATGGGATACTGGTGATGCAGGCAGAGGCTTTACCTACTATACCACAGTGCCACTTGCACAAGATGGTATTTTTGAAAATTGTGCAATTTACCCCTTAAAGTCTTCACATCAGATTTATACTAGATTATTTGGTATATTTGGAAGGAGAAACTTTTGGAAAGTAGAGTTTAAGTGGCTCTAAATAGTAAATAAAGTGTTTTACATTGAGAGTAAAAGGGAAGGACATGAAAAGAAATAATTATAAACCACTTGTATCTAAATTTTTACATTTTTACATTATTTGAGAAAACAAATTGAAATTTTTGAAGTCTCTAGCAATATGGTGAAATAGTTAAGTTTTTTAAGTATATAACTGTTGTATACATCATTTTGAAGTGGTTACATTTTTGGGGAATAGGGCCTAGTAGATACATGAAATTTTAGCAGTATATGTGCATAACTGATGTTTCCTAGTGTCCCATGGGTTGTCATAAAAAATAACCTAAGATGGGTGACTCAAGCATCAGAAATGTATTTCTCGCAGTTCTGCAGGCTAGAAACACCAAGATCAAGTTGTAGGCTGATTTGATTCCTGATGAGGGCCCTCTTCCACTCTTGGAGGTGGCCATCTTTTTACTGTGACTTTACATAGACTTTTTTCCAGTGCCAGAAAGCAAAGAGGAGGTATCTCTTACTTTTATAATAACAATATGAAGTTCTTACCCTTACAATGTAGTCTGAATAATTACCAACCAAAGTACCCACCTTTAATCACTATCACATTAGAAGTAAATGTTTTAACATATGATTTGGGGGGAAAATAAAAATATTCAGTCTGTGACATTATATTCGTGGTCCCCCCAAATTATTATGCTTTCATAGAAACTACATTCATTCCATTATAACAATATGCAAAGCATTAATATTTTATAATTAACCATGATTCTAAAATATAATCTCAAATATAAAAATAAGTTATGACAGAATTTCTCCAACTGTGAGTCACTAAAAACAGACAAGTTATGTGCTCCCATTATATGATGGTGAGATAGGCAAAGGATAGACATTCATATTCTAAAAGGAAAAATAGCAAAGAAGGAAATATTGATTGGTGCCAATGAAATCCAAAACTCACTAAAACAAATTATTTGAGAACTTAATGCTGGAGAATAACATTCTGTAATCAGATTTGCTGCTTTCCAGAAGCACCAAGATGTCAGCATTATTCCCACGGGCCTATATGAGGAAACTCAGTTCCTAAAGGCTTTGTGAGGCTCCACTGTATGTATCTAATGACTTCACCCCACATTTCTCAAGAATATTCCTGCACCACAGCTTTGGTCAGAATTCATGTCATTACTAAACCTGAGAAGGTCACCCTCATAATATCTAATCACCTTTAAAATTTTTATTATGTGTAATTTAAGACCGTGCATTCACATTCTAATACCTCCATTTTTTCCATTGTATAGGGTCTATGCATCCATTTTTCAATTCCTCCTGTCTCTCCTCTTATCTTCAAGGTGACAGTTTTCTCCTCTGGTATCAGAATCTCTTTCCAGGCACAGCATTGATGTTCTTTCCTGTGTTTTAGGATATGGCATGTTGAAAATTTTTCAAATCTTTCTGTTCTCATTATGTTTTCCTATCATTTCCACTTTTGAATTTCACTATAAACATTTAGGGGTAATGAAGCCATTCTTTTGATACTTTGCTTAGGAGTCTCCTCAGTTCAGCAGCTGACATTGTGGCATAGTGAGTAAAGCTGCCTCCTGCAAAACTGGCATCCCATATGGACACCAGTTCAAGTCCTGGGTGCTCCACTTACAATCCAGCTCTCTGTTAATGTGCTTGGGAAAGCAGCAGAAGATGGACCAGGTGCTTGGGCCCTTGCACCTACCTGGGAGACCCAGAAAGTTCCTGGCTCCTGGCTTTGATCCAGCCCAGCCCTGGCTGTTGCAGCCATTTGGAGAGTGAACCAGTGGATGTAAGATTCTCTCTCTCTCTCTCTCAACTTGTGTTTGGGGGGTATGGGTGTCTTCCTGTCCCTCTCTATAATTCTGCTTTTCTAGTTTATAAAATAAATCATAAAAAAGAGAAATATAATCAGTTAAATATGCAATTTTCTTGCTCACAAGTTTATCTTCCAAAAAAGACAAGAATAAAGTCTTTATTTTTGTAGCTTCCCATTCTCCAGCTTCTTACAGCATGTTCCTCATTTCAATCTGAGAACACATAGGAATAATGTTTTGTCCATATTTCTTTTGTGTGCCTAAAACCATTCCATCCTGTACCTCATTATCCAATACAAATCCACTTCTACATGTTTAAGTACTTGTTAGAAAAATACCCCAAGTTTGAGGTTGCCATTTCTCTTAATTTTTTGGGCTATCATAGCAAAATACCACATATTATGTTGGTTAAATAATTTCAAATAGTTCTGAAAGCTGATAAGTTTTATATTAAGATGCTGACTTATTTGTTTTCTGATGAGAATTCTCTGTTTTGCAGATTAGGGCCTTAGTATGTCTTCAGATGGCTTTTCTTAAGTTTCTGCTTGCAATGCGAGGGTAATTTTGCTCTCTTTTTTTCTTCCTGTAAGTGCACTACTACTAACAGGAAGACCACTATGTCATTGCCAAATATAGCACTGATTGCTTTCCAAAGACCTCATCTCAAAATTTCCACACTGCAAAGGGAAGGGCTTCAACATATATATGGGGATACTACAAAAACTGGTGGGAAATGAAATGAAAATATAAATTTATTTTGGTACAAAGATTTTGAAACTACATGTAGTCTTTCATAATATGTATTTTTAATTAATATATTTTTTAACTTTTATTTAGTAAATATAAATTTCCAAAGTACAATTTATGGATTACAATGGCTTCTCCCCCTCATAATTTCCCTCCCACTCGCATCCCTCCCATCTCCCACTCCCTCTCCCATTCCATTCACATCAAGATTCATTTTCAATTATCTTTACATACAGAAGATTGATTTAGTATATATTAAGTAAAGATTTCATCAGTTTGCACCCACACAGAAACACAAAGTGTAAAATACTGTTTCAGTACTAGTTATGGCATTACTTCACATTGGACAACACATTAAGGATAGATCCCACATGAGGAGTAAGTACACAGTGACTCCTGTTGTTGACTTAACAATTTGACACTCTTGTTTATGGCGTCAGTAATCTCCCTAGGCTCTAGTCATGAGTTGCCAAGGTTATGGAAGCCTTTTGAATTCACTGACTTCAATCTTATTCCGACAGAGTCATAGTCAAAGTGGAAGTTCTCTCCTCCCTTCAGAGAAAGGTATCTCTTTCTTTGATGACCTGTTCTTTCCACTGGGATCTCACTCACAGAGATCTTTCATTTAGGGTTTTTTTTTTTTGCCAGAGTGTCTTGGCTTTCCATGCCTAAAATACTCTCATGGGCTCTTCAGCCAGATCCGAATGCCTTAAGGGCTGATTCTGAGGCCAGAGTGCTATTTAGGGTATCTGCCATTCTATGAGTATGCTGTGTATCCCACTTCCCATGTTGGATCCTTCTCTTCCTTTTTGATTCTATCAGTTAGTATTAGCAGACACTAGTCTTGTTTGTGTGATCCCTTTGACATTAGACCTATCAGTGTGATCAATTGTGAACTGAAATTGATCACCTGGACTAGTGATATGGCATTGGTACATGCCACCTTGATGGGATTGAATTGGAATCACTGGTACGTTTCTAATATATTAAAAATGCCTTATGTGCATGGGTTTTAAAAAGTTATAGGATAACAAACAAATTTTAATTTCATTTCCAGGGTTGTTTTGAAGTACCTTCATATGTGTGGATGACATAAACATTCCATTCATTACATCAAGGAAATATGTGTTTGTGAGATCATAGTTGGAGGAAGGCTTGAGGTGGAGATTCATAATGAAAACTTAGAACAATGAATTTGAAGAGAAAGAGATTGGAGTCGTTCAGTCACGAGATTCAAAGTTGACTACTACTGAAAGTAGTAATCTTCACTGATTTTAAGTGGCACTGATACGAGCAACTTCTGCCAGATTTCTGCTTTTGGCATGGAAGTGTAGAGCATATATTTTGGGAAAGTTCAAACACCATTTTAAGAGCATTAACAGTTTTGTAATACAAGGGCATCATTGGACCTGGGATATTGATTTGCAACTACCTCTTAAGTCAAGGGATTTGAGCATACATGTCTAGCAAAGATTATATTAGTGACTGTGGTGATTCCATTGAAGCTCAAATCTCTAAAATATATCCAGCACTATTTTGGCCCAGATGGGTGATGAAAAGTTCTGTTGCAAGTACATTTTTAAAACTTGCTGTCTAATGTGATCATATGTTAATAGAGTGACAGCTTATCAATGAAAATAATTATGGCTGATGTTCAAGATCCAGCACTAGCTTATATGATGGTCCTATAATTATGCATGTTATTATTGCTTTTTGCCTCAGTTTTCAGCCTAGCTGCAGAATCTTTGTATGGCAGTTTTAATTAGTAAAAAATGATGGCATGCCTATCACATCATTTATCATTTTTGGTTGATACAACAGCTTATAAACTGTATATCTAAACCAACAGTAATAGTATCAATATTCAGCATAACGGTATGCAGTCTCACTAAAATATCTTTTCTGGGTTGATATGAAGGCTGACCTCCAGTACCCTGAAATCTGGCAAGAAGCAGCAGACATTGGAGATCATCTAGTCTGGCAAGTGGAATATGCCAGAGTGCCCCAAGTTTGGCTCCATTATTAAGGAAACTTTAGTAACCATGCTCAGTTTTTGGTATTTTTTCTTCAATAGCAGAAGTCAGAGCAGGCAACTGTGTGTGGGAAGCCTCAGCTTCAGTGCTTGTAGGAGACTCTTTCTCGGAAAGCACAGCAGCTAGGCAACAAATTTTATTTTGCTGGTGTGTATCATGTTTCCAAGAGAGGCAGTTGCTGGCATCACAGTCCTTGAGAAATAATGGCTAATATGGTTGGTTCAGAGAATCTAGAAGGCAGGAGAGGATGTTGCTGAATGAAGTCATTAGAGTGAACAAACCTCCAGGAGCACTAAAGACAGTACCTATTTATTTTCATTTTGACTGACTCTGGAGCTCTTGTTGAAGGGAGCCCTATTTAATGTATGAGGATTTATGAAGTACCGGTATCAAGGAGCTTAATCAACATTGATGAGCAAGGTACAAACTCCCACCAAAACCTTAAACAAGGAAAGGTATTATACATGTCTATTCTTCCCAAGTGTGTTAAGTGGACCCCCTTGGAAGAAGTTGTCATTAATATGCTGCTATACCTATTCTGCCAATAAAAGATGGGTACAGTTAATATCAGAGATTGAATGATAACCAAGCTGTTTAGGTGCTGATGTGTACCCTTGAAAACATGTATTGTGATTTTTCAAGGAAAAAGCAAACAGACTAAGAGGCTATTCATAAAGCACTGAACAAAAAACATTGGCCACATTTTTAATGAGGGAATATATACTTATTTATTGGGTGGAGTAAAAAAATGTTAATATTTGGTATAAGAAGTGGGGCATAATTGATGAATTACAGAATTAAAATTATAACAATCCACCATGAGGTGTCATTTATTCTTTCCAGGTTTACAAATGGGCAAAATTGAACTACCAAATGGAGAAGTAGCGGCAATAACCAGCCCTTTGTTAATTAGGTCTTGCCTAAAACATTTCAATCTTGAAAGTTTTTATTGTCCTTATTTTGGTCCATCTTAATTTTTTTAAGATTTATTTTTATTTATTTGAAAGGCAGAGTTAACCATTCGCTCACTCACCAAATGATAGCAATGGCTGAGGCTGTGCCTGGCTAACGCCAGGCGTCTAGAACTTCTGGGTTTCCCATGTGAGTACAGAGGCCCAAGAACTTCAGTAATCTGCTGCTGCTTTTCCAAGTGCATCAGCAGGAGGCTGGATCAGAAGTGGAGCCATTATTGGTGCTGTGGCGTAGTAGGTTAAGCCTCCTCCTGTGGAGCCAGCATTCCATATGGGCAGCAGTTTGAGTCCCAGCTGCTCCATTTCTGATCCAGCTTCCTGCTAATGGCCTAGGAAAGTAGTGGAAGGTGGTCAAGTACTTGGGCCCCTGCATCCACGTGGGAGATCCATAGGAAGCTCCTGGCTCCTGGCTTTAGATCAGCTCAGCTCTGGCCATTTCAGTCATCTAGGCAGTGAACCAGAGGATGGAAGACCTCTCACACTCTCTCTTCCTCTGTAACTCAGCCTTTCAAATAAATAAATCATTTTTAAAAAGTGGAATAGTCAGAACTCAATCCAGTGCCCATATGGAATGCTGGCATGGCAGGTGGCATTTTAACATACTGAAAACACTGGCATCCATCTTTTTTTAAAAAAGATTTTATTTATTTATTTGAGAGGTATAGTTACAGGCAGTGAGAGGGAGAGAGAGAGAGAAAGGTCTTCCTTCCATTGGTTCACTCCCCAGAAGGCCACGATGACTGGAGCTACTCTGATCTGAAGCTAGGAGCCAAGGGCTTCTTCCCGATCTCCCATGTGGATGCAGGGGCCCAAAGACTTGGGCCATCTTCTACTGCTTTCGCAGGCCATAGCGGAGAGCTGCATTGGAAGAGGGATGGCCAGGACTAGAACCGGCACCCCTATGGGATGCCAGCACTGCAGGCAAAGGATTAACCTACTGTGCCATGGTGCTGGCCCCATGGCACCCACCTAAATTATTTTATTTTGGGGTCAGTGAAGTCTCATTTTAGTTACCCAGTTTGTCACTTCCAAAAACTTAATTTTATTTAGTTTATTGTTCAAACTGTTAGAACTTTCTGGAATAATTGGGAACACTTGACAACAGAAAATTGGTACAATATTTTAGTTAAAGTGACTAAATAATTTTCTTTCTTTTATTTTTAGTAACTTTACTAAGATTGTTATTTACTATTTAAAATTAGCAAGACCCCTTGGTAGGATTGTGACTTGAGCTGCACCATTTATTATAGCTATGGAGCTCTGTAAATAGGTGCATTTTAGAAGCTGTGAAAGGTAGTTTGCATTTTATGCTGCAGTCAACACAGAAGTCAGTGTACATTTAGCCTTTCATCATTTAAAAAATGTAGATTTATAAATGGATCAATATATGGACTTTTCAAAAAAAGATATATAGATATATACACACATATGATTTATTCATTTTTGTATTTTCAGCTTCCTGTATCTAGGTTTTTATGGGCATTTTTCAGTTATCTTTAGAAAGCTTTTATTTAATAAATATAAATTTCATAGGTATTGCTTTTAGAATATACTGGTTCTACCCCCTCCTTACCTGCCCTCCCACCCCCACTTCTATCCCACTTTCTACTCCCTTTCCCATTCCATTCTTAAAATATTCATTTTTAATTATCTTTATATACAGAAAACCAGCTCTATAGTAAGTAAAGATTTCAAAAATTTGCACCTCCAAACACAATGCATAAAATACTGTTTGAAGACAAGTTTTACCATTAATTCTCATAGTACAACTCATTAAAGACAGAGGTAATACTTGGAAACAAGTGCACAATGACTCCTGTCAATTGATTTAATAATTGACAATCTTATTTATGATGTCAGTGATCACCCGAGGCTCTTGTCATGAGGAGCCAATGCTATGGAAGCCTTTGAATCCACAAACTCTGTCAGTATTTAGACATGGCCATAAGCAAAGTGGAAGTTCTCTCCTCCCTTCAGAGAAATGTACATCCTTCTTTTATAGCCCCTTATTTCCACTGGGATCTCACTCACAGAGATCTTTCATTTAGGTAAATTTTTGCCATAGTGTCTTGGCTTTCCATTCTGAAATGTTCTCATGGGCTTTATAACCAGATCTGAATGCCTTAAGAGCTGATTCTGAGGCCATAGTGTTGTTTAGGATGTTTGTCATTCATGAGTCTGCTGTGTGGCCTACTTCCCATGTTGGATCATTCTCTCCTTTTTAATTCTATCTATTGTTATTAGCAGACAATTGGTCTTATTTATGTGTTCCCTTTGATGCTTATTCCTGTCTTTATGATCAGTTACACAATTAAAATTATCACTTTAACTAGTAAGATGACATTGGTATCATCCAACTTAATGGGATTTGGAGTCCTATGGCCAGTGTTTAGCTTAACGCTTAGAGGTAAGTCTGTGGGAACGTATGTCAAATTGTAAATCATCTCCTCTCTTAATCCCACTCTTATTTTTTATAGGAATCAATTTTCAATTGGATTTAAACATCTAAGAATAACTTGGTGTTAAGTAAAGAGTTCAGCCTATTGTATTAATTAGAAAAAGAAAATAGTAAAAAGAATAAAATAATAAACTGTACCTCAAAAGTCAGTACAAGAGCTGATCAAGTCATTGCTTCTAATAGTGTCAATTTCACTTCTACAGGTTTCTTTTTAGGTGCTCAGTTAGTTGTCACAAATCAGAGAGAACATATGATATTTGTCCCTTTAACACTAGCTTATTTCACTATGATGTTTTACAGATTTATCCATTTTGTTACAAATGACTGGATTTCATTTTTTATCTCTATGTAGTATTTCATAGAGTGCATATCCCATGATTTCTTTATCCAGTTTTCTGTTGACAGGCAATTAGGTTGATTCCATGTCTTAACTATTGTGAACTGAGCTGCAATAAACATGGAGGTGCAGATAGCTCTTTTATTTACTGGTTTAATTTCCCTTGGGTAAATTCTGAGGAGTGGGATGGCTGGGTCATTTGGTAATACTATATTCAGATTTCTGAGGTATCTCCAACATATCTTCCATATGGCTTTACCAGTTTTCATTCCCAGCAACAGTGGAGTGTGCCTTTTTACACACATCATCACCAGCATCTGTTGTTTGTTGATTTCTGTATGTAAACCATTCTAAATGGGGTGAGGTGAAACCTCATTGTGATTTTGATTTGCATTTCCCTGACAGCTAGTGATCCTGAGCGTTTTTTCATGTGTCTATTGGCCATTTGGAATTCCTCTTTTGTAAAATGTGGTCAATCCTAGAGAAAGTTTCATGCACTGATGAGAAGAACGTGTATTCTGCAACCATATATTGAAAATTTCTGTAGATATCTGTTAGGTCCACTTGGACTATAGTGTCAATTAAATCTGCTGTTTCCTTGTTAATATTCTGTCTTGTTGATATGTCCATCGCTAAAAGTGGAATACTGAAGTCCCCTAATACTATTGTGTTGGAGTCTAAGTCTCCCTTTAAGTCCCTTAACATTTTTTTTAAATAGCCAGTTGCCCCATAATTAGGTACATATACGTTTATAATAGTTACATCTTCCTGTTGAATTGTTCCTTTAATCATTATATAGTGTCCTTATTTGTCTCTTTAAATAGTATTTGTGTTAAAGTCCATTTGTCTGATATTAAGATGGATACACCAGCTCTTTTTTGATTTCTGTTGCCATGGAATATCTTTTTCCATCCTTTCACTTTCAGTCTGCATGAGTCTTTGTTGGTGAGATGTGTTTCTTTTAGGCAGCAAATAGATGGGTTTTGTTCTTTAACCCATTCAGCCAGTCTGTGTATTTTAACTAGGGAGATGAGGTCATTTACATTCAAGGTGACTATTTATAAATAATGACTTTACCCTGCCATTTTTCCAAAAATATTCCTAATTTATACTTTGAACTTCCTGTGGTCTTTTACTGAGAGATTTTCTTACTTTACCTTCTTTTGTAACTATGACCATGTTTCTGTGTTTCTGTATGCAACACATACTTCAACATCTTTTGTAGGGCTGGATGGATGGTGACAAATTCTTTCAATTTCTGTTTGTTATGGAAGGTCTTTATTTCATCTTCCTTCACAAATGAGAGCTTTGCAGGGTATAATAACGTGAGATGGCAGGTTTTTTTTCTTAAGACTTTTTAGTTTTCTAATTCCCTCTTCTTGTCTTTTGTTAGACTGTATACTTTCCTTTGCTTTGTCTTCTAAGTCTGATATTCTTCTTTCTGCTTCACTGATTCTGTTTGTAAGGCTCTCCACTGCATTTTTTATTTTTTCAATTTAATTCTTCATTTCATTGTGATTTCTCTTTAAGATCTCAATTTCATGGGAAAAATTTTCTTTCATGTCCTGCATGGATTTCAGTAGTTCATGCATTTGCATTTGATTACTTCTATGTGATCTTATGATCAATTTTTAATTCCATTTCTTGCATTTCTTCTACCTCATTATCTTCATGATCTAGTATTAAAGTTTCATGTTGTTTGGGGGGCATGATGTTGTCTTCCTTATTCTTGATTCTTGGATTTCTGCATTTGTTGTTCGGCATTTGTGGAGATACTCATTGGTTTCTTTTTTTCTTTGTGATGTGTTGGCTTTCATCAATCTGACTCTATAGATAAGTGGAATGTCTGCTTTCAATGAATCTCTAGAGGCTTGTAGTGAGTGTGGCTAGAGAGCTGGGTTCAGATCTCCAGTGTTAAGGGCATGCCTAAGGTGACACACCCAGGTTTGGTGTGGTAAATCTTCTTTTTGTTTTTATCAGAAGGGCAATTTATATGCTCAGCTGGGCTCCTCTCCTCAATGGAGACCAGAGCCTGAGCGCTAGCCCCAGTGGATATAATATTTGTCCACTCTGCCACAAGAACCACACGAAGGTTCTGTGCAGTCCTCAGTATAAGTTCAGATCCACCAGCAACATCTCTCACCCAATAACCAGGACCCCCCAAGCTTGTGGTGTCTCCCAATGAGACTGCTCAAAGTCTCAGCCACACCGTGAGTCCTCCCACACACCCTCAGTTTTTTTTCTCAGTCCCAGTACAGAAGCTTCACACAGTCACAAACTTCTAGCCCCCATTAGTTCTCCCCACCATAGTCAAGAGTCTCCACTCAGCTTGTTGCCAGGCACAGACCCAAGCTGGCACAGCTGTTACATATTTACAAAATGGTGCCTGCTCTATTGGCTTGTAACAGGACACCATTGTAAAGTGACTGGGTAGAGAGAAATGTGTCCATCCCATCCTTTGTTTTTTTCTCCTTTAGCTTGGCTGGTACACTTCCCTCATGGGGCTCCAAGCCAGATTCCCTCTAGTCTCTTCCTACCACTTTTTCATCATGGCTTGGGCTGCTGAGGTCTGGTCTCACCTTACTTTCCAGCTACGGTGTGTAGGCTCTCAGCTGCTGGATTCCCGAGCCATGGGTGCCCACACCCTCCACTGTGTCCCTGTAATTTTGGTAGAGTTTCTTCTCTCAGTTTTTTAAAAGATTTATTTTATTTATATGAAAGGCAGAACAAGAGAGACAGTTTTTTTCATCTTCAAGTTCACTCTTCAAATGGTGACAATGGCCAGGGCTTGGCCATGCCAAAGACAAAAGCCTGAAATTCCATTTATGTCTCCCATGAGTTGGGCCATCTTTTGTTGATTTCTCAGGCAAATTATCCAGAAAGCAGCTTGGAACTAGACCTGCTGGGCCTCAGATTGGTACTCTGCTATAAGACACCAACTTTGCAGGGGTTGGCTTAATCTGCTGTTCCACAACAACAGTTCTAGTATATTTCAGGGTTTTTTTCTCCCCTTTTCTGTTTTAGTATTAAAGCAACTGTTTCCACAGATTTAATTCCTATATTTTTCTTATAATCCAGTGTTTGGAGCTTCTAGATGGTTGCAGGTAAAGCAGGAAGAAGTGAGTGTATTTCTTTGCTAGAGTCACCATAATATTATCTCAGATGAGACTTTCAAAAAACAGAAATTTCTCATAGTTCTGTATATTGAAAGTCCAAGATCAAGGTGTTTGTAGCCTTGATTTCTTCTGAGGTGTCTCTCTTTGACTTTCAGTCAGACACCATCCTGCTGCATCCTCACATAGTATTTTCTCTGTCCATGCGTACCCCTGGTGTGTTTCCTTATAGGAGTATAAATACTTATAAAAAGTCAGTTTGGAGTAGTTTCTCAACCCTATGTTATAATTTCAGTTTAATTACCTAAAGTTCCTATTTGCAAATAGTTGCATCGTAGGTTAGAGGTTCAAGAGATACATTTCAGAGAAAAATAGTTGAATCCACAAATGATGGGAAGAGGTTCAGTGCTCTGCCTAACAGACAGCCAACTCTGATGAGGACTTACTGTTTTAAATAAGGATAGGACTCCTCAAAGTATTTTCTAATTTTTTAATTTTTAAATTATTTTTATTTGACAGAGTTAGACAGTGAGAGAGAGAAAGAGAGAGAGACAGAGAAAAATGTCTTCCTTCTGTTGGTTTATTCCCCAAATGGCTGCCATGGCCAGAGCCACACTGATCCAAAGCCATGCCAAGTGAGCCATGGCGTGGGCCCCAGTGAAGGATGCTTTTTTTAAAGGCCTTGCAAATTTTAGCTTGTTGCTCTAAATTAGTAATTGTGTTTATGTGATACACAGGAAAGATACAATTTGAGCAAATGAATCTATTACTATAGTGAATTTTAATTAATACTTTCTTTTATCTTATAGCATTATCTATTAGTAAATTGCACTTATATCATTGTGGATTTTTCAATTCCTTCTCTGCTTCACATTATATCTATCTGAAAGGCTACCACAAAACACATCAAATGCCTGAATTAAAGGAAAGGGTTTGTTGACAGGGGGAAACCCCACAGGCTGTAGGGAGAGAGTGAAAAAGAGAGCCTGGGATGGAAAACAGGCCTTGTTATAGACTCACAAGGATGAGGGAATGGGAACAGTGAATCCTGTTAGAGTGGAGGTTGGGTTGCCACTTATGGTTGGGCATTAGGTCACCTGACTCCTAATAAGCCAGGTTGGGTCCTGGAGATGCTGAACCTAGTGTATAAGGTGGCAACTTAGCCAGAGCCCTAGATAGCATCTGGGGCTTGAAATGGAGCTTTAGATAAGATAGTGCCATTTCACTAACATTCCCTCCTTTTATTTTTTATAAAGCAAGTGTTGTGTGGGATTACATCGGCTCCCAAAGCCCAGGAGGGACAATGATCTGTCTTCTAGAGCTACTTTCTACTGACTTGGGGTGATGAGTCACTCTCCACTGGTGGGGTAACATCTCAAATCATGATTTCCTGGGTGGGGAGCCAAGTAGTAGTAGCTGTGTAGTAGCATTTGGTTGACTGCCTCATTGGTGAAGGCTTTGGTTCATTCCTTTATCACCTCCTGTAAACACATAAACAGACAAGGTAATATAAAATCCAGAGTAAGAATAGCAGCCAATGGTCCTAGGAATGGCATTAACCAAGTGGTGAAATGACTCCATAGGGAGGGAGAGAGGAGAGACTCTCTGGACGCTAGCAGACTCTTTAATATATGTGGCAATTTTTTGGAGCTTTTTAACATTTTGTTCTACCTGGCCTGATTGATTAACATAATAATATTCTCTCAGAAAAATACAAGTTCCTCCTGTTTCAGCTGTTATAAGGTCCAGAACTCATCTATTTTGTAACACTACATCTGCCAGTGAGGAGATATAATTTTGGAGGCCCCAAATAGCATCTGCTGAAGTTTCAGTGGACCTGGTGACCTCCTCTCATAGTTGTTGCAGTTGTTCTTGGAACTGGTTAATTGTGCCTAGAGCAATTTACAAGGCCACCACCAAGGAGAGGGAAGCTGCAATCTGATTCCAACCAAAACTGGGAGAACGATCACTTGTCTCTTGCAGGTAGATGCATTAGTCTGTAAAAGGAACTCTGAGTAGTAATATAATGTTAGATGGGGAGCAAGGATCACCAATACACATGGACTGGGTGTAGAACTGTTGATACAAGTGTATAGGGTATGGTTACAGAGAAATGAAATTCCAAGTGGGCTAAAGAAGGAAGCTGTGGAAGTAACAGGTATATTAATAACACAGGGAATGTTAGTGCAAAAGCCCATTAGGTTGTTCTGTTATGGTAGTAATCCAACATTTTGCATCTTTTTCTCCAGAATGTAGAGGAATATGACTAATGATTTTCTGAGGATTATGGGTACAGGAGTTTGCAGAGGCAGGAACATTAGTGAGTAGGGTAGCTCAGTTGGAGGTTCCCAAAGAGTGACGCATATAAAGCATGTTGTTGGTAAAGAGCTGAGGGTAAAGTAGAATTAGATAGTTGATAAAGTAGAGTGAGAAACAGATTGATGAGTTGTAGCTACATTAAAAGAGGCTTGGTAGAGTTAATTAGCTGAGACAGGTGTTTAGAGGACTCCTTTACTATATCGACCATCACATCCATGAGAGCTTTCAGGAACTGAGTGTAGGCTCTGATAATTTTCATAGTTCCATGGAGATCTCGCAGGTTAGATCCTGTATACAATTGACAGACCCCTCGACTCAATCTTGCCAGGCCTGAAAGTAGGAATCAATTATAATGAAGGCGAAAAGGGGTTGGGCATGGTGGTCTGTGTCTACCCATGAACTCCAAGTTAGAGTGAATTTTTCTTGGGGCAGGGCTTTATAGAATTGTTTTCCTGGAGGCCATATCCATGGTCAGTATAGTAGTACTTACAGGACCATGAATAGCACCCTTTCCAGTAAGCATCGTTACATGATCCTGTGTTGTCCTTAGTTAGGCAGAGGTAATATAAATTTGCTCTAAAATGAGATCAACAAAATCTAGCCCAGTCAATACAATTATGTGAGCAGGCCTGAGCAAAGTCAGAGTGATAGGGCCTTAACAGCCTGTGATAGAGCAGAAAGTCATATAAAGTAGTTTAGCAGGAGTGAAAGTGGTGTAAATCTGAAATTGTCACACATAAAGTGTTCCTGGGGCCAGTGTAGATGTAGGGCAGTCACAAAAATAGAAGAAGGGATGAGATTATTGGGAAATTCATTGTAATGTATGGAAGAGGGAGCGAGACAATAAGAGAATAGATGGAAAAATCTCAGTGGGAGTGAAGTCTGAGAAGGTTCCCTGGAGATATGGGTCTTCAATACTTGAAAGGAGTCTGGAGGGAGAGATGGGCAAGGAGTGTTTGATACGCCTCCCACAGAGGTTGTAGAAATAGTTGGTAGTGGTATAAAAGGGCACCAGTACTTATCCAGTGTTGGAGATGGTGGGTGGCCAGGTGGTCACCATTTCTCAGAGGTGGGTTCATTAAGTACAGATGGATCTGAGTTTTCAGGCACCATTGGTAATGGAATTTGAGTCTGGGTAAACTTGACTGTGAGTGGCCCTGTGGGAATAACTGTATAATGAGGGGAAGGGGAACACTTGGGGTGGGTGAAGTATACCCAATGAGGAATTCCTCATAACTTTGTTTATGTAGGAGTAGTGAGAATAACTTGGTAAGGTCCAGTGAATTTAGCCTGTAGTTTAGTGGTTGTGAAGGGCAAGGAGGGGTGTGAAGAGGACAGGAAGATTTTGTCTCCCACTGTAATAGGAGGACACTTCCTTAGGTGGCTGGACCTGGAACTGGGCAGTAAGTGTCCATATATTTTCATAACTCAGTTCAAAGATATCTGAGGAGAGGCAAAAGTAAATGGTGCTGCAAGAGTGAAGATTGAGAGTTTATAGTCAGAAGAACCAAGAACCAATATTTCACTTCAAAAGTGAAATATTGAGAGGGTTTTTTTATAAGGGTTCTCGTACAGAGTAGGGCCAATGGGAGTAGTTTAGTCCAGTCCAGTGGAGCTCAAGGAATAGCACAGTAAGAATATTTTTTATTGTATGATTTTTCTTTTCTACTTTTCCTGAGCATTGAAGGTGGTAAGGGATATGGAAATGCCAGGGGATATTAAGAACCTTGGTAAGCAGCTGAGTTACCTTGGATGTAAATTTGGGGCCATTGTCTGACTGGAGAGAGCCAGGAACCCCAAGCATGGAATAATCCTCTGCAGTAGGATGTTGGAAACTGTTAGTGCTCATGTGTTAGTAGTTGGGAAGGCCTCGATCCACCCACTGAAGGTATCTACCAGTACCAAGAAATATTGAAAATGCCATACTCTGGGCATATGGGTGAAGTCAATCTGCCAGTCAGCGGCTGGCAGGTGTCCTCTGGCTTGATGAGAGGGGAAGGGTGGAGGATAGAGGTTAGAGTTAGGGTTTTTTTGACATATAGGACAAGAAGAAGTGAGTCATTGAAGATATTTGGTATCTTCTGGTGAGAGAAGAAAAGATTGTTTGACAATGATAATAAAGAAGAAATGTCAGGATGAAACAAATGGTGGAGGTAGAATAAGACACCCTGGATGGAGGGCTATTGAGATAGTTGGTCTTGGCTGGTGCCGGGGCTCAATAGGCTAATCCTCCACCTTGCGGCGCCGGCACACCGGGTTCTAGTCCTGGTCGGGGCACTGGATTCTGTCCCGGTTGCCCCTCTTCCAGGCCAGCTCTCTGCCATGACCCAGGAGTGCAGTGGAGGATGGCCCAAGTCCTTGGGCCCTGCACCCCATGGGAGACCAGGAAAAGCACCTGGCTCCTGGCTTTGGATCAGTGCAATGCGCCTGCCGCAGCATGCTGGCCGCAGCGGCCATTGGAGGGTGAACCAATGGCAAAGGAAGAGCTTTCTCTCTGTCTCTCTCTCTCACTGTCCACTCTGCCTGTCAAAAAAAAAAAAAAAGGATAGTTGGTCTTGAGGGCAGTTTGTTAGTATAGCAGATGGAGTGGAGGACGAGCTGAAAGAAAAAGAGGACAGCGCCACCTGATGGGCAATACGGTCTGCCCTGTTATTACCAGCCTTGATAGCAGAGTTATCATTCTGATGAGCCATAAAATGGACAAGTCTGATTCATGTAGGAAGATGGGTTGCCTCTAGAAGAGAGGTTATTAGCATTTGAGATGACTGTCCCTTAGTGGTAAGAAGGCCCCTTTCTTTCCAAATCACCAAGCAGGATAGGAGAATATAGAAGGCATATTTTGAGTTAGTATAGAAAGAGATAGTTTTATTTTTTGCCATTATGAAGTCACAAGTGACAGCAGTGAGCTCAGCCTGTTGATTAATAGTATTGAAAGAGAGCAGTCCTGTCTCAACTGTATTGGTGGTTGATATCACAGCGTATTCTGCCATTTTTATTCCCTCTTGAAAGATGGAGCAACCATCTGTGAACCAGACTAGAGTAAGGTTAACAAAGAGACCCTTTTGGATGTTTGAGGGATGAGATAATAAGTGTTTGAGAGACTCAATGCAGGAGTGAACAGGAGCCATGTGATTTGGAGATTGAGGGATAAATTTCAATAATTTGCACACACAAAAAAACACTGAGAATTTTACAGTTAATTCTCATAGTACAACTCATTGAGGAGAGAAGTGCTGCATGGGGAGTAAGTGCACAGTGACTCCCATTGTTAATTTAACAATTAACACTCATGTCAGTGATCATCCAAGGCTCTTGACATGAGCTGCCAACAATATGGAAGCCTTTTGAATCAATAATCTCTGTCAGTATTTAGACAAGGCCATAAGCAAAGTGAAACTTCTCTCCTCCATTAAAAGAAAAGTATATCCTTCTTTGATGGCCCTTTATTTCCTCTGGGATCTCAACACAGAGATCCTTCATGTAGGACATTTTTTTTTGTCACAGTGTCTTGGCTTTCCATGCCTGAAAATGCTCTGGTGGGCTTTTCAGCCAGCACAGAATGCCTTAAGGGCTGATTCTGAGGTCAGAGTGCTATTTATAGTGATTGTCATTCTATGAGTCTGCTGTACTCTAGACACTTGATCTTATGTATATGATCCCTTTACCACTTAACCCTATCTATCTGATGAATTTAACACTTAATATGATCATTTCAACACTTAAGATGGCATTTTTACTACCCAGCTTAATGGAATTTGCAGTCACATAGCAAGTTTTTAAACTGTACCCTTAGAAGTAAGTCTGTAGGAATGTATGCAGAATGATACAGCTTTACAATTACAAACTACCTCCTCCCTCTCTTATCCCCACTCTTATTTTTACTGGGATCTATTTTTTCAACTTTTATATAAGAAATATAAATTTCCAAAGTACACCCACAACCATCCCATTTCCCACTCCCTCTCCCATCTCATTCTTCATCAAGATTCATTTTCAATTATCTTTATATACAGAAGATCAACTTAGCATATAGTAAGTAAAGATTTCAATAGTTTACACCCACACAGATACACAAAGTATAAAGTACTCTTTGAGTAGTTGTTTTACTGTTAATTTGCATAGTACAACACATTAAGGACAGAGATCCTACACGGGGATAGGTGCACAGTGACTCCCGTTGTTGATTTAACAATTGACACTCTTATTTATGACATCAGTAATCACCTGAAGTGCTTGTCTTGAGCTGCCAAGGCTATCAAAGCCTCTTGAGTTCACAACCTCCAATGTCATTTAGACAAGGCCATAATCAAAGTGGAAGTTCTTTCCTCCCTTTGGAGAAAAGTACCTCCTTCTTTGATGGCCTGTTCTTTCCACTGGTATCTCACTCACAGAGATCTTTCACTTAGGTCATTTTTTTTCCACAGTGTCTTGGTTTTCCATGCCTGAGAAGTTCTCATGGTTTTTTTAGCCAGATCCGAATCCCTTTAGGGCTGATTCTGAGGCCAGAGTGCTGTTTAGGGTATCTGCCATTCTATGAGTATGCTGTGTATCCCACTTCCCATGTTGTTCTCGCCTTTTTAATTTTATCAGTTATTATTAGCAGCCACTAGTCTTGTTTATGTGACCCCTTAGACACTTTATCCTATCATTATAATCAATTATGATCTTAAACTGATCACTTTGACTAGTAAGATGGCATTGGTACATGCCACCTTGATGGGATTGAATTGGAATGCAATCTATTTTTGATTGATTTTATACATATATGATTAACTCTATGTTAAGTAAAGAGTTCAAACAATAGTATTAAGAAGAAAAAAAATTGTTCCTCAACATTCAGGATGAGGTTTGTTCAAGTCACTGCTTCTCAAAGTGTCAATTTCACTTCTACAGATTTCCTTTTAGGTGCTCCATTAGTTATCACAGATCAGGGAAACATGTGGTATTTTTCCCTTTAGTACAGGCTTATTTCACTAAGTATGAAGTTTTCCAGATTCCTCCATTTTGTTTCAAATGACTGGATTTCGTCCATTTTTATTGCTATGTAGTATTTCTTTTTATTTTTTTTAACTTTTATTTAATGAATATAAATTTCCAAAGTACGGCTTATGGATTACAATAGCTTCCCCCCCATAACGTCCCTCCCACCTGCAACCCTCCCCTCTCCCACTCCCTCTCCTCTTCCATTCACATCAAGATTCATTTTCGATTCTCTTTATATACAGAAGATCAGTTTAGCATACATTAAGTAAAGATTTCAACAGTTTGCTCCCACACAGAAACATAAAGTGAAAAATGATAGATGATTTTTTTAAATGATGATGAAATCAGATCAGACCTATTGTCATGTTTAATCCCAGTGAGAGTCAAGTTGGGAATTGATAATTTCTTCTTCTTCTTTTTTTTTTTACAGATCAGTTTAGTATACATTAAGTAAAGATTTCAACAGTTTGCACCCCCATAGAAACACAAAGTGAAATATACTGTTTGAGTACTCGTTATAGCATTAAGTCTCAATGTACAGCACATTAAGGACAGAGATCCTACATGAGGAGTAAGTGCACAGTGACTCCTGTTGTTGACTTTACCAATTGACACTCCTGTCTATGGCATCAGTAATCTGTCAAGAGTTTCCAAGGCTATGGAAGCCCTCTGAGTTCTCCGACTCTTATCGTGTTTAGACAAGGTCATAGTCAAAGTGGAGGTTCTCTCCTCCCTTCAGAGAAAGGTACCTCCTTCTTTGAAGACCTGTTCTTTCCACTGGGATCTCACTCACAGAGATCTTTCGTTTAGGTGTTTGTTGTTGTTGTTTTTTTTTTTTTTTTTTTTTTTTTTTTTTTTTTTTTTTTTTTTTTTTTTTGCCAGAGTGTCTTGGCTTTCCATGCCTGAAACACTCTCATGGGCTTTTCAGCCAGATTGGAATGCCTTTAGGACTGATTCTGAGGCCAGAGTGCTGTTTAGGACATCCGCCATTCTATGAGTCTGCTGAGTATCTCGCTTCCCATGTTGGATCACTCTCCCCTTTATTTATTCTATTGGTTAGTATTAGCAGGTACTAGACTTGTTTATGTGCTCCCTTTGACTCTTAGTCCTTTCATTATGATCAATTGTGAACTGAAATTGATCACTTGGACTAGTGAGATGGCATTGGTACATGCCACCTTGATGGGATTAAATTGGAGTCCCCTGGTATGTTTCTAACTCTACTATTTGGGGCAAGTCAGCCTGAGCATGTCCCAAATTGTACATCTCTTCCCTCTCTTTTTCCCACTCTTATGTTTAACAGGGATCACATTTCAGTTAAATATCAACACTTAAGAATAACTGTGTATTAATTACAGAATTAAACCAGTCATATTAAGTAGAACAGACAAAAAAAACTACTAAGAGGGATAATGTATTAAGTTGTTCATTAACAGTCAGGGCTATGCTGATCAAGTCACCATTTCTCATAGTGTCCATTTCACTTCAGGAGGTTTCCTTTTTGGTGTTCAGTCAGTTGTCACCGATCAGGGAGAACATATGGTATTTGTCCCTTTGGGACTGGCTTACTTCGCTCAGCATGATGTGTTCCAGATTCCTCCATTTTGTTGCAAATGACTGGATTTCGTTGTTTCTTACTGCGGTATAGTATTCTAAAGAGTACATATCCCATAATTTCTTTATCCAGTCTACCGTTGATGGGCATTTATGTTGGTTCCAGGTCTTGGCTATTGTGAATTGTGCTGCAATAAACATTAGGGTAAAGACCGCTTTTTTGTTTGCCAATTTAAATTCCTTTGGGTAAATTCCAAGGAGTGGGATGGCTGGGTCGAACGGTAGGGCTATATTCAGGTTTCTGAGGAATCTCTAGACTGACTTCCATAGTGGCTTGACCAGTTTGCATTCCCACCAACAGTGGGTTAGTGTCCCTTTTTCCCCGCATCCTCGTCAGCATCTGTTGTTGGTAGATTTCTGTATGTGAGCCATTCTAACCGGGGTGAGGTGAAACCTCATTGTGGTTTTGATTTGCATTTCCCTGATTGCTAGTGACCTTGAACATTTTTTCATGTGCCTGTTGGCCATTTGGATTTCCTCTTTTGAAAAATGTCTTTAGAGGTCCATGGCCCATCTCTTAAGTGGGTTGTTGGTTTTGTTTTTGTGGAGTTTCTTGATCTCTTTGTAGATTCTGGTTATTAACCCTTTACCTGTTGCATAGTTTGCAAATATTTTTTCCCATTCTGTCGGTTGTCTCTTCACTCTCCTGACTGTTTCTTTTGCAGTACAGAAACTTCTCAATTTGATGCAATCCCAATAGTTGATTTTGGCTTTGACTGCCTGTGCCTCCCGGGTCTTTTCCAGAAATTCTTTGCCTGTGCCAATATCTTGAAGGGTTTCTCCAATGTTCTCTAATAACTTGATGGTGTCAGATCATAGATTTAGGTCTTTAATCCATGTTGAGTGAATTTTTGTGTAAGGTGTAAGGTAGGGGTCTTGCTTCATGCTTCTGCATGTGGAAATCCAGTTTTCCCAGCACCATTTATTGAATAGACTGTCCTTGCTCCAGGAATTGGTTTTAGATCCTTGATCAAATATAAGTTGGCTGTAGATGTTTGGGTTGATTTCTGGTGTTTCAATTCTGTTCCATTGGTCTATCCATCTGTTTGTGTACCAGTACCATGCTGTTTTGATTACAACTGCCCTGTAGTATGTCCTGAAATCTGGTATTGTGATGCCTCCGGTTTTGTTTTTGTTGTACAAGATTGCTTTAGCTATTCGAGGTCTCTTGTGCCTCCATATAAATTTCAGCACCATTTTTTCCAGATCTTAGAAGAAGGTCTTCGGTATCTTGATTGGTATTGCATTGAATCTATAAATTGCTTTTGGGAGAATGGACATTTTGATGATATTGATTCTTCCAATCCATGAGCATGAAAGATTTTTCCATTTTTTGGTATCCTCTTCTATTTCTTTCTTTAAGGTTTTGTAATTTTCATCATAGAGATCTTGAACGTCCTTGGTTAAGTTTATTCCAAGGTATTTGTTTTTGTAGCTATTGTGAATGGGATTGATCTTAGAAGTTCTTCCTCAGCCATGGGGTTGTCCGTGTATACAAAGACTGTTGATTTTTGTGCATTGATTTTATACCCTGCTACTTTGCCAAACTCTTCTATGAGTTCCAATAGTCTCTTAGTAGAGTTCTTTGGGTCTCCTAAATAAAGAATCATATCATCTGCAAAGAGGGATAGTTTGACTTCTTCCTTCCCAATTTGTATCCCTTTAATTTCTTTTTCTTGCCTAATAGCTCTGGCTAGAACTTCCAGAACTATATTGAATAGCAGTGGTGACAGTGGGCATCCCTGTCTGGTACCAGATCTCAATGGAAATGCTTCCAGCTTTTCCCCATTCAATAGGATGTTGGCTGTGGGTTTTTCGTAGATTGCTTTGATTGTATTGAGGAATGTTCCTTCCAAACCTAGTTTGCTTAGAGTTTTCATCATGAACGGGTGTTGTATTTTATCAAATGCTTTCTCGGCGTCTATTGAGATAATCATATTGGTTTTCTTCTGCAGTCTGTTAATGTGGTGTATCACATTGATTGATTTGCAAATATTGAACCATCCCTGCATACCAGGGATAAATCCCACTTGGTCTGGGTGGATGATCTTTCTGATGTGTTGTTGTATTCTATTGGCGAGAATTTTATTGAGGATTTTTGCATCTATGTTGATCAGGGATATTGGTCTGTAATTCTCTTTCAATGCTGCATCTTTTTCTGGCTTAGGAATTAAGGTGATGCTGGCTTCATAGAAATAATTTGGGAGGACTCCCTCTTTTTCGATTGTTCTGAATAGTTTGAGAAGAATTGGAGTCAGTTCTCCTTTAAATGTCTGGTAGAATTCAGCAGTGAATCCATCTGGTCCTGGGCTTTTCTTTGTTGGGAGGGCCTTTATTACTGTTTCAATTTCTGTCTCAGTTATGGGTCTGTTTAGGTTTTCGATGTCTTCCTGGTTCAATTTAGGTAGGTTGCATGTGTCCAGGAATCTATCCATTTCTGATAGGTTTCCCTGTTTGCTGGCATACCAGTCCTTGTAGTAATTTCTGATGATTCTTTTTATTTCTGTGGTGTCTGTTGTTACGTTTCCTTTTTCATCTCTGATTTTATTGATTTGGGTCTTTTCTCTTCTTTTTTTAGTTAGTTGGGCCAATGGGGTGTCAATTTTGTTTATTTTTTCAAAAAACCAGCTTCTCGTTTGGCTGATTTTTTGTAATGTTTTTTTTTGGATTCAATCCTGTTGATTTCTTCTCTGATTTTAATTATTTCTCTTCTCCTACTAGATTTGGGTCTGGTTTGCTGTAGGTTTTCTAGATCCTTGAGGTGAATTGAAAGCTCATCTATTTGGTGCCTTTCCAATTTCTTGATGTAGGCACCTATTGATATAAACTTTCCTCTCAATACTGCTTTTGCTGCATCCCATAAATTTTGGTATGTTGTGCTGTTATCCTCATTTACTTCCAGAAAGTTTTTGATTTCTCTTTTGATTTCTTCTATGACCCATTGTTCATTCAGGAGCATGCTGTTCAATCTCCATGTGTTTGTGTATGCTCTAGGGATTCCTGAGTTGCTAATTTCCAACTTCATTCCTTTATGGTCTGAGAAGCTGCATGGTATGATTCTAATTCTTTTGAATTTGCTGAGACTTGCTTTATGGCCTAGTATGTGGTCAATCCTAGAGAAGGTTCCATGTACTGCTGAGAAGAATGTAAAATCTTTAGCTGTAGGATTGAAAGTTCTGTAGATATATGTTAGATCCATTTGGGCTATAGTGTCATTTAAATCTACTGTATCCTTGTTGATCTTCTGTCCTGTTGATCTGTCTATTTCTGAGAGTGGAGTATTGAAGTCCCCCAGTACTATTGTATTGGGGTCTAAGTCTCCCTTTATGTCACTTAATAAATCTTTTAGATAAACTGGTGCCCTGTAGTTAGGTGCATATACATTGATAATTGTTATATCTTCTTGTTGTATTGATCCCTTAATCATTATATAGTGTCCCTCTTTGTCTCTCTTAACAGTTTTTGTGGTAGAGTTTATGTTGTCCGATATTAAGATGGCTACGCCCTCTCTTTTTTCATTTCTGTTGGCATGGTATATCTTTTTCCAGCCTTTCACTTTCAGTCTGTATGGATCTTTGTTGGAAAGATGTGTTTCTTGTAAGCAGCAAATAGATGGGTTTTGTTCCTTAACCCAATCAGCCAATCGGTGTCTTTTAACTGGACAGTTCAGGCCATTCGCATTCAATGTGACTAATGATAAGTGGTAACTTTGCCCTGCCATTTGCCAAAGATAAGTTCTAATATATGCTTTGAATTCCCTGTGATCTTTTGCTGTGAGGTTTCCTTCCTTTACCTTCTTTCATATTGATGACCGTGTTTCTGTGTTTCTGTGTGTAACACATCTTTAAGCATCTTTTGCAGGGCTGGACGTGTGGCGACAAATTCTTTCAATTTCTGTTTGCTATGAAAAGTCTATATTTCACCTTCATTCACAAATGAGAGCTTTGCAGGATATAATATTCTGGGCTGGCAATTTTTCTCTCTTAGTACCTGGGCTATATCTCACCATTCCCTCTTAGCTTGTAGGGTTTCTGATGAGAAGTCAGCTGTGAGTCTGATTGGAGATCCTCTGAGAGTAATCTGACGTTTCTCTCTTGCACATTTTAGGATCTTTTCTTTATGTTTCACTATGGAGAGTTTAATTACAACGTGTCGTGGTGAGGATCTCTTTTGGTCGTGTTTATTAGGGGTTCTGTGAGCTTCCTGTACTAGGATTTCTCTGTCCTTCTCCAAACCTGGGAAATTTTCTGCTAATATCTCACTAAAAAGGTCTTCTAATCCTTTCTCCCTCTCCATGCCTTCAGGAACTCCTAGAACCCGGATGTTGGGTTTTTTAATAGTATCCTGAAGATTCCTGACAATATGTTTTAGATTTCTAATTTCCTCTTCTTTTCTTTGGTCTGACTGTATCCTTTCCTGTTCGCTATCTTCTAAGTCCTATATTCTCTCTTCTGCTTCACCCATTCTGTTTGTAAGGCTCTCTATTGTGTTTTTCATTTGATCTATTGAATTCTTCACTTCATTATGATTTCTCGTCACTATCACAGTTTCCTGTTGTACTAGTTGTTTCGTTTCATTTTGATTCTTCCTTAAAATTTCATTTTCATGAGAGAGATTTTCTATCTTGTCCATTAAGGATTTCTGTAGTTCAAGAATTTGTTTTTGAGAACTTCTTAATGTTCTTATCAATTTTTTGAGATCTGCGTCTTGCATTTCTTCTATCTCATCATCTTCATATTCTTGAATTGGGGTGTCTTTTTCATTTGAGGCCGTCATGGTGACTTCCTTGTTTTTATTACCTCGGTTTTTGCATTTGTTATTTGGCATATTGGAGATATTTGGTTTCTTCACTGTGGTGCTTTTTCTTGTTATACTATGACTCTAGATTAAGTGGACTGTCTGTTTTTGATGGAGCCTTAGAGGCTTGAGATGGGTGTGGCCTGAGAGCTCTTTTTGGTGTGCCAAAGGTGACACTCCCAGGTTAGGCGTTATAGATCTCTCTCTCTCTCTTTCTTTCTTTTTTTGATTCAAAAGGGAAGTAATTCCGCACAGCTGAACGAAGTTGGAGGTAGTTAGCAGGCAAATGATATACCCACAGGAGCCAGAGATCAGAAGCTCTTTCCCAAGGACCACACAGGGAATCTGTTCTGCCCTCAGAGTGGGCTCAGATTCTCCTTCAGTCTCACACTGGGTTGCCAAAGTTACGGAATTGTAGCATCTCTGGAGAGTGTTCACGTGAATTCCGTGAGTTCTCTCCCCCACCGTCTCTTTTTTCACAGTCTCAGTTCAGTAGCACCACAAATTTACTAGGTCCTAATCTCCTGTTAATTCGCCCCGCCCATAGTCAGGTTTTTCTGCTAGGCTCAGGGCCGGTGCAGACCTGAGGTCACTCTGCTTATGACGTATGTCCAAGATGGCGCCTGCTCTTTGTCTTGCTCGCCCTTGAGAGGTGAGCGGAGAGAGAGAAACCCGTGTCCGTATCAGTCACCTTTTTTTTTCTCTCTCTCTCTCTTCCAGTTAGCCTGGTGAACTTCCCCCCCACCGGGGGTCGTTCCCTCTAGTCTCCTCTCTCCGCTTGCCTGCCGGTGTCTCGGGCTATTGAGGTTCGGCTCACCTCGCGTTCCAGCGCTGGTGTGTTGAGTCTGCTGCTGGTTTCCCGAACTGTGGGCTCCCATGCTCTCCACACAGGTCCACTGTGAATCACGCATTCCGGAAGAGTTTCTTCTGCTGTTTCCTCCCCTACTCTTCCTTGAACCTGCAGTATCTCCACTTTTATTAAACTGTCTCTCCCCGGACTATCAGTGTGCTCCCTTCCTATTCCACCATCTTGCCTCCTCCCTCGCTGTGTAGTATTTCAAAGTGTACCTATCCCACAATTTCTTTTTCCAGTCTTTGGTTGAAGGACATTTAGGTTGATTTCATGTATTAGCTATTGTGAATTGAGCTGCAATAAACATGGAGGTGCAGATAGCTTTTTTGTTTACTGATTTCATTTCCCTTGGATAAATTCCCAGGAGTGGAACAGATGGGTCATATGGTAGGTCTATATTCAGATTTTTGAGGTATCTCCATACTGTTTTCTATAGTGGCTTTACCAGTTTATATTCCCACCAATAGTGGGTTAGGGTGCCATTTTCCCAACATCCTCTCCTGCATGTGTTGTTTGTTGATTTCTGTATGAGGGCCACTCTAACAGGGGTGAGGTGAAACCTCATTGTGGTTACATTTCCCTGACAGCTAGGGAACCTGAGCATTTTTTCATGTGTCTATTGGCCGTCTGAATTTCATCTTTCAAAAAATGCCTGTTTATGTCCTTTGCCCATTTCATAACTAGGTTGTTTTGCTGCTGTTGAGTTTATTGATCTCTTTATATATTCTGGTTATTAATCTTTGATCAGTTGAATGGTTTGCAAATAATTTATCCCATTCTGTCAGTTGCCTATTCAGTTTCCTGAGTGTTTCTTTTGTAGTATAGAAGCATCTCAATTTGATGTAATCCTATTTGAGAATTTTGGCTTTGATTGCCTGTGTCTCTGGGTTATTTCCAAGAAGTCTTTACCACTGCCAGTATCCTGCAAGGTTTCCCCAGTGTTCTCTAATAATTTGATGGTGTCAGGTTATTGATTTAGGTCTTTAATCCATTTTGAATGGATCTTTGTGTAAGGTATGGGTCTTGCTTCATAGTTCTGCATGTGGATGTCCAGTTTTCTCAGCACAATTAGTTGAAGAGACTGTCCTTGCTCCAGGGATTGGTTTTATTTCCTTGATCAAAAATACATTGGTTGTAGATATTTGGATTGATTTGTGGCATTTCTATTTAGTTCCTTTGGTCTATCCATCTCTTTTTGTACCAATACCAGGCTGTTATGATTATAACTGCCCTTATGTATGTCTTGAAATCTGGTGTTGTGATGCCTCCAGCTTTGTTTTTGTTGTATAAGATTGCTTTAGCTTTTCAGGGTCTCCTTTGTTTCCATATGAATTTCAGCATCAGAATGTCCTTGGTATGTTAACTTTTTTAGCTTGCTACTTGATAATGCCAAAGAATGGATAAAAGGTGGATGTGTTTATATGTTAATAATATTAACTACTCACATCATAGCAGTGCAAAGCCCATAGTTGCTTAGCAAATTTTGATAAAAGAATGGATGAATAACATCATTTACCCATTTTTAGATACCAAAAATTTTATTGCGATTTATTTAATTCAAGCAATAATATGGAATGATCGATACTTTGTCTCTCATTTTCCTGATAATATGTTAAGTGATTTGTTAAAGATTTATTTATTTATTTATTTAAAAACAGAGTTATAGAGATAAAGGGAAATGGAAAGAGAGAAGGGGAGGGAGAGGGAAAAGGAGGAGGGAGTGGGAGAGAGTGAAAGAGAGAATATTTCATCTACTTGTCCACTCCTCAAAAGGAGGCAGTAGTCAGGGCTGGCCCAAGATGAAATCAGGAGCCAGGACCTTCATCTTGGTCTCCCATATGGGTGCATGGAGCCAAGCACTTAGGGTATCCTCTGCAGCTTTCACAGGTACATTAGTAAGGAGCTAGATCAATCTGTGTTTCAAATAATGAAATAAATATTTAAAAAAAACAGAAGTGGAGCGGCTGGGACTACAATTGGTGCCCATGTGGGATGCAGGTTTTTCAGATAGTAACAACACACTGGGCCACAACACTGGCCTCAATTTATTCTGAATAGAAACATTTACAGTCCATTTTTTCCTGGAATGCTTCCATTTAGGTTGACAAACAATTTTAAAAGAAACAAACTACATCACAACCCTGGCACCATTTGTTACTTATTTTTGGACAATAGTTATTGTAACTGGAGTGAGGTGATAACTCCTGTTGAGACTACACCAACAGAGCTGATCAAACCATTTGCTCTGATTAGAAAAAAAAGATAGAGAGACCTAACAACCCAACTTGGGTGTTACCTTGGATTCTCCTTCTGCTCTGGACCATTGAACAGAGCTCCCTGGCCACACTGCAGCACATGCCTCTGGGTATTCACTAAAAGAGCAGACATTCCACTAAGCCACAGAGGCATAATTCAAAGATAAATTTCATCAGAGGAAAAAAATGAACAAGTATCTCTTCAAATGCCTTAAAATAAACACAGAAGATCAAGAAACATTAAGTCAGACAACATGAAATGCCCAAAGGAACACAACAACTCTTCAATATTAGACTGTGAAGATGAAGAGATTGAGGAAATGACTGAAATGGAATTCAAAAGATTAATCACAAAACTACTCAGAAGCAATAAGAAGAAAACCCAAGAAATAAAGAATCCATACATGACACGAATGAAAAATTTTCCCATGAAATTGAGATTTTAAAGACAAATAAAAATGAAATGTAGAAATGAAGAATTCAATAAATCAAACAAAAAATGCAGTCAAAAACCATAACAACAGTTTCAGTGAGATAGGAGGCAGAATATCTGATCTAGAAAACAAATCTTTGGAAATTTTTCAATCAGAACAAGAAAAGAAGAAATTAGAAAAATTAAAAGAGTGTTGGGGATTTATGGGATGCTATCAAATTACCCAACATACAGGTCTTAAGGGTTCCTGAATGTGTGGAGAGAGAATGGATTAGAAGGTCTATTTAGTGAAAAAGTTACAAAAAATTCCCCAAATTTAGAGAAAGAAAAAGATGCCTGAGCACAGGCAGCACATAGAACTACTAATAGACATGAATTGAAAGATCCTCACCATGACACATCATAGTCAAACTTTCCACAGTAAAACATAAAGAAAATATTCTAAAATGTACATGAGAGAAATACCAGATTACTTTCAGAGGATCTCCAATTAGATTCAGAACTCACTTCTCAGAAATCCAGCAGGGTGGGGGAGAATGGAGAAACATAGTTCACATTAAAAAGAGTAAAACTGCCAGCCCAGAATATTGTACTGGGCAAAGCTCTCATTTATGAATGAAGTTGAAATAAAGATATTCCATAACAAACAGAAATTGAAAGAATTTGTCACCACTCATCCAGCATTACAAAAGATGCTTAAAGGATGCGCTACACACAAAAACACAGAAACATTGTAGTCACTATGAAAGAATGCGAAGGCAGACAGGAATATTTATGGAAAATGGCATGTTCAAGTCACTACTTATCAAAAGTAATCTTGAATGTAAATGGTCTCAAATCTCCAATAAAAGATACAGACAGGCTGAATGGATTAAAAAACAACACCCATCTATTTGCTGTCTACAAGAAATAAACCTCATCAACAAAGATATATGAAGACCAAAAATGAAAGGAGAAAAAAAAAAAGATATGAGATTCCATGCTAATGGAGAGCAAAAAAAGAGTTGATGTTGCCATCTTAATATCAGACAAAATAGACTTTAACACAAAAACTCTTAAAAGAGACAGGCAAAACAGATTGAAACTGGAAGTTAGCAACTCAAGAATCTCTAGAACATATGCAAACACGTGAGACTGAACAACATGTTCCTGAATAAATAACGGGTCATTGAAGAAATCAAGAGACATCAAAAATTTTCTGGAAACAAATGAAAACAACAATACATAATATCAAAACTTATGAGATACAGTAAAAGCAGTGTTAATAGGGAAGGTCATAGGAATTGGTGCCTACATCAAGAAATTGGAAAGGCATGAAATGCAACAAACCAAATCCAAATTTAGTGGGAGGAAAGAAATAATTAAAAGTAGAGAACAAAACCAAAACTGAAACCAATAAAATAAAAAGATCAGTCAAACGAAGAGCTGGGTTTTTTTTGAATAAATAAACAAAATGGACATACCATTGGCCCAACTAACCAAAAAGGAAGACCCAAATCCTTAAAATCATAAATGAAAAAGAAAATGTACCACAGAATAAAAAGAATCATAAGTAATTACTGCACACATCTACAACCAATTTATGCTGACAAAGTAGCTGAAATAAATCCATTAAATAAGGAGATTCTCTTCACCAAATGGTGCTGGGAAAACTTGATCTCCTCAGGTAGAAGTATGAAGCAAGACCCCTACCTTACACCTTATACAAAATTCCACTCAAAATGGATTAAAAATCTAAATCTACAATCCAATATCATAAAATTACTAGAAAACATTGGGGATACCCAACAAGACTTTGGCATGAAGGCTTCTTGGAAAAGATCCAGGTAGCATGGGCAATCAATGCCAGAATTGACACATGGGATTGTATCAAACTGAGAAGCTTGTGCACTGCAAAAGAAACACTCATCAAAGTAGAGAGGCAGCCAACAGAATGGGTGAAAATATTTGCAAACTATGCAGCTGATAGAGGATTAATATCTGGAATCCATAGAGAGCTTGAGAAACTCAACAACATCAAAACAATCTGGTTAAAAAATGTGCAAAGGACTTGAACAGGTGCTTTTCAAGAGAGAGAATTCAAATGGCTAGCAGACACAAGAAAAAATGCTCAGGATCACTAGCATCAGGGAAATTCAAATCAAAACCACAATGAGGTTTCACCTCACTCCAATTAGAATGGCTCTCATACAGAAATCAACAAACAGCCAATGCTGGTGAGGATCTGGTGAAAAAGGTACCCTAATCTATTGTTTGTGAGAATGTAGACTGACACAGCCACTGTGAAAGACAGTAGGAAGATACCTCAGAAATATGAAGATAGACCTACCATATGATCCTGGGAATTCATCCAATGGAAATAAAATCAACATATAAAAGAGTGATCTGTATCCCCATATTTACTGTAGCTTGATTCACAATACCTAAGTTATGGAAGCAACCCCAATGACCATCAACTGAAGACTGGATAATGAAATTATGGTATATATACTCCCTGCACTACTACACAGTGATAAAAAATTAGATCCTATCATTTGCAACAAAATGGATGCAACTGGAAACTATTATACTGCGTGAAATAAGCCAGTTCCAAAACCACAAATACAATATATTCTCTTCGATCTATTAGGTAACTGATGGAGTACCTAAAATGTAATCTATAGGAGTGCAATTGACACTTTGAGATTGATGATTTTGAACAGGTCTTGTCTTGACTGTTGTGGAACAGTGTTTTGGAACAGTGTTTATTTTTCTTCATACTACTTTTTTTTAAAAAATTTTTGATAGGCAGAGTTAGTGAGAGAGAGAGACAGAGAGAAAGGTCTTCCTTCCACTAGTTCACCCCTCAAATGACCACTACAGCCAGCGTGCTGCGCCAATCTGAAGCCAGGAGCCAGGTGTTTCCTCCTGGTCTCCCATGCGGGTGCTGGGCCCAAGCACTTGGGCCATCCTCCACTGCCTTTCCGGGGCCACAGCAGAGAGCTGGACTGGAAGAGGAGCAACCAGGACAGAATCCGGCACCCCAACCAGGACTAGAACCCAGGATGCCAGCGCCACAGGCAGAGGATTAGTCTAGTGAGCCGCGGTGCCAGCCCATACTACTTGTTGAACTCTTTACTTAGTAGAGGGTTAATCTTATGAGTATGACTTTAACTGAAAATATATATTTGTGGAAAAAATGGTAATAGGAGAGGAAAAAGGAAGAAGTATGGGATACGAGAGTGAGATAGGGTAGTGTGGGAAGAATCGCTATGTTCCTATGTTTGTATATATCAAATGAATGGTTTGTATCCTTAAGTAAAATTCTCCAAAAATAAAATTAAAAAAAAACACATGAATGTAAGTTAGGCTCAATGTACACTGGTATTCAGGGATAGAGTAATTCACAAGTACTTGTGTCATAGGTGCTTGTAGTTACGGCATGTGTAGTGAGTAGGTCATGAGGCAGGACTATGAATGCATGTGTATTGCCATTAGGTGTAAAGAAGATATTGGGAAGGATTAGGACTATTGTTGGGTCTGAGGAAGCAACAGCGTATGTTTAGAGAATCAGTTGTTTACATGACATTGGATATGTAAATTTTGAAAATGTGCATGTTTTAGTGTACTATTGAAATTAAACACTTGATTCAGGAGTCTATATAGAGAGATATATAGGGGAAAGATTTTCATAAGCTGTCTAATGGCATAAAGTATATATTTTGGCAAAATGTTCAAGTTGCTTGAAAATGGACCTTGGGTGTAGGCATTGTGGCACAGCAAGTTATGCCATCACTTTGGATGCCTGGAACACATGCTGGAGAACCAATTCTAGTCTAGTGATCTATTTCCTACTAATGCATCCTTAGAGGCAGCAGATAAGGGCTCAAGTTCTTGGGCCCCTGACACCTATACAGAAGACCTCAATGAAGCTCTAGGTTCCTTGTTTGGTCTGGCCTAGCCCTGGATGCTACAAGTATTTGCAAAGTGAAACAGTGGATAAAGATATCTTTTTCTCTCTTTTCTCTCTTCTGCTGTTTCAAGCAGATGAGAACAAATAAACATTTTGGAAAAAAAATGGTCTTTGATTGTGGTGGGCTTGAGCATCCTAGAGCTGTAAAGATGTGATATCCTTAATATGGGTTTTATAGTATATATATATATATATATGTATGTATGTATATGTATATATATATATATGGCAAGCATGGTTGAGAGTGGAGGTTATTAGTTGCATTTCAGATATGTTTTATCATTTTTTCAAGTGTTAAACAGAAATTTTAAAAATTCCATTTATATTGTGTTTACAAAAAATGTACAGAATCCTTAACACTATTTTAGTATTTTGAGACTGAATTTCATATGAAATCAGACATGAGTGTTTTGTGTGTGTGTGTGTGTGTGTGTGTGTTCTTCTAGGTGTGAGTATTTGGACTGATCTGCTCTAGGGGCAGGAGAGATTGTAGAAAATACTGAATCTTAGAGTGAAAAATGGGATCCTTTGTATAATTTATGGAATTTTTCTGGAGATACATTGAATAAATTGTGCTTAAAATATATTGTTGTTTTAATGACTGAAGACTATTAGTATAAAAATTGAGTAAAACTGTCAAACTTTCTCAAGTCCATACATGTTCACACAAAAAAACAATTCATGTTTCAAAATGAGTAATCTGGTAAAGAACTGTTGTTTCTTTCTTTTTCCCACATATTCTTCCAATTATGACATCATCACTTGTTGAAGATTATTTTTATCCATTGCATCTGTGCTTCTTCGAAAAAGGTAAGTTAACTTTTTTTGTATCTATTTATGGGTACCATATTTATTCTACTGATTGATGAATCTAGTTGCTCAAGATCACTCTGAATTTCTGTAACAAAATGTAAAGATTTACCTATTTGAAAGGAAGAGCATCAGAAAGAGAAGAAGAAACAGAGTGAGAAAGAGATCTTTTATCATCTGTCATCTGGCACACTCCTCAAGTGGCTGCAACAGTCAGGACTGGGCCAGGTAGAAGTCAGGAGCCAAGAATTTTATCTGGTTCTTCCATATAGCTGACAGGTGAATCAAGCACTTGAGTCATTATCCACTCCCTTATTAGGTATAGTAACAGAAAACTAGATCAGAAACAATAATCTGAACTTGAACCAGTCATCAAATATGGAAAGCCACCACTGCAAGTAGTATCTTGATCCACTGCACCATTCCAGTCCTCCTGTAGCTTTACAATAAGTAAAAAAAGTAAACTGTGACTATGACTTTACTATCCAGTCTTGTATAGGGTTTATATGTAATTTATTTATAAACCACTTTATTATACATTTATGAACCATTTGTAGGGATTAAGTAGATTAAGAAGAATTTATTTGGAATTTCCCTATTGATAAACTTGAAAGATTGGACAGTTAATATTCAGCATGCAAGTCATAAACTCAACATCAATCCATTTATTTAGATTGTATTTATTTTCATATTGTTTTACAACTTTCTACATTTTATTTTTATGCATGTTCTAGGTTTATAACATATTTTGGAAGGGTTTTGTAAATGGCATTTTAACTTGAATTTATAATTGCTCACTGTATGCATAAAGGAAATTCATAGACACTGTGCTTTGTTTCTTGTATTCTCCATCTCCTATCATCAAGACATGAGATACTGATTGTGCTCCACCTTTTACTCCCAAAATCATGACATTTTATATCTGAACACAAACTTCCTATAATTCTAATATCTAACAAGGGACAGTAAGAACCATTAAACAGTGAACTCTCAACCTCCAGTGTTGTGGGTAGGTAACCAATAGAGGAGCATGAACCTTGTTCAGACCAATGCCATTGCTGCTGCATCCAAACTAAAGAGCTTTCTTTGACTCAGGATTGACCTGTTGAGATACTTCTGTGGATTTGAGACAGCTTGGGTCTATGAATGCTGTGCTAATGACTGAGGGGGCATATATATGGCTTGTCTTGGATGTTTCCATAAGTAGCAGAAAAGTACTCATTTTCTGGAATGTTCCTAGATTATTTATTTATTTATTTATTTATTTATTTATTTTTGACAGGCAGAGTTAGACAATGAGAGAGAGACAGAGAGAAAGGTCTTCCTTCTGCTGGTTCACTCCCCAAATGGTCTCTATGGCCGGCGCGCTGTGCTGATCCAAAGCCAGGAGCCACTTGCTTCCTCCTGGTCTCCTATATGGGTGCAAGGCCCAAGCACTTGGGCCATCCTAAACTGCCTTCCCAGGCCGCAGCAGAGAGCTGGACTGGTAGAGGAACAACCAGGACAGAATCCGGCACCCCATCCGAGACTAGAACCCAGGGTACTGGTGCCACAGGCAGAGGATTAGCCTAGTGAGCCTTGGCACTGGCCCTAGATGATTTATTTATTACATCTTTACACACTCTTTCAAGCAAAACTAATTTTATAATAAAAGATTCCAGCACTGGGGGCTGGTGCTATGGCATAGTAGGTTAAGCCTCTACCTGCAGTGCCAGCATTCATATGGGCACCAGTTCATGTCCCAGGTGCTCCTCTTCCCATCTAGCTCTCTGCTATGTCCTGAGAAAGCAGTAGAAGTAGGCCCCAGTGATTGGGCCCCTACACCCATGTGGTGAGCTCCTGGCTCCTGGCTTTGGATCTGCCCAGCTCCAGCCATTCCTGCCACTTGGGGAGTGAGCCAGTGAATAGAAGACCTTTCTGTCTCTCCCTCTCTCTGTCTATAACTCTACTTCTAAAATAAATAAATAAAATTATTTAAACTTTTTTTTACATCATGATAATTTAAAAAAAGTATCCAACACTGGAGGGTTGAATGAGTATAAACCAGATTCAGATGTAGTGTTTCATAAAGTTAAATAGCTATTTAGGGAAAGAAGCAAAGAGATTTAAAAAAGGGCAAACATACAGTGAAGACAGACTATACAGAATATCAGAATTTCGTAATTATGAGTGAGGAGTAGGTCAAACCAACTGGGAATCACTGGAGCCTGAGAGGAAGTGAAAATGTGACCTCCTATGTACATGTTATCATTCATTTTAAATTATTCCCCTCAAAAACTACAAAGCATTCCAGAGAGACATCTCTTGGGACCTGCCTGAGGTGTGTCCAGGCAGAGTGCTTGCTCTTATCCACCAGGTGAATTTGATTTGTGTACTCTAAACACAGGAATTTTCTCTTCTCATCCATCCACAGCTTTATGTAAAACTTTGTTCATTATATTGTCCTTATTTGTTCCCAGAAATGTCCTTAAAAATTAATCAGTAGGCCGGCGCCACAGCTCATTAGGCTAATCCTCCACCTGTGGCACCAGTACTCCAGGTTCTAGTTCCGGTTGGGGCTCTAGTTCTGTCCCAGTTGCTCCTCTTCCAGTCCAGCTCTCTGCTGTGGCCCAGGAGGGCAGTGGAGGATGGCCCAGGTCCTTGGGCCCTGCAACCATATGGGAGACCAGGAGGAAGCACCTGGCTCCTGGCTTCAGATCAGTGCAGTGTGCCAGCCGTAGTGGCCATTTCGGGGGGTGAACCAGCGGAAGGAAGACCTTTCTCTCTGTCTCTCTCTCTCTCTCACTGTCTAACTCTGCCTGTCAAAAGAATTAATCAGTAGTCTTCTTTTTAGTAACCTCATTTCTGAGAAACTACTCTGTCTCTGAAGATGTTTGTAAGCTATGATATTCAAAAAAAAGGACTCTCCCATCTGTGAGAAATTTGACCCCACTTACATAATCCAAACATATTGGGCCACACTAACAGATGTTCAAGTGTAACAACAAATGCAAATTTACTCTCATAAAATAAATCCTGACTAGATCACTTTGGAAAATTTCCTAAAACTGAATAAAAGACACTGGTATTGTATCGCTGTGACCTATGTCACTCATACTCTTCCCTAAATAAAGTTGATACCAGCTTTATCACATAGCCCTATTTATTTTAGTTAATGTTCCATTTTCCTAAAATGTTCCAATATATGTAAGTAATGTTAAAAGCAGGTATAAGGACTGAAATTGTAGTAAAATAAGTTAAGTCACTGCTTGAGATTCCACTATCCCATACAGTAGTGTCATGTTGACTCTTGGCTAAGCCACTTTTGATCCAGTTCCCTATTAATGTGCCTGGGAAAACAGTAGAAAATAGCACAAGTACTTTGGTCCTGTGGGACCCATGAGAGCAACTTGGATGGAATTCTGGACTCCTGGCTTGGCCTGACCCAATCCCAGCCATCTTGGCCATTTTGAAAGGGAAGTAGCAGAATGAAAATCTCTGTGTGTCTTCTTAATCTCTTCCATTGCTCTGCCTTTCAAATAAATTTTTAGCAAAATGAAAGCAGGTGTTCTAAAACTCACAGCATTATTTTATGATTAACTGTGTTACTTACACTCAAACCAGTAACAAAAGGAAATTTTCTCATGGTTTTAGAGCTAATTTTTAGGTATAATGGAAGTTAACAGCCAGCAAAGAAGCAACCAAATAACCATGTGCTGAGATACCGGGGATGTGGACTGGTTCCAATGAACACATGGAAGAGGAAGGAGAGGTCACACAGTGCTAGAAATTAATATGAGGGATTTCTGAGGAGTTGACACTTAAACCTCAGACTCAAGCACAGTGTACCTGGGGTGGGAGTAAATCTGTAGACAGCAGGGTAGAAACGAGCTGTGACAGCAGTGCTCCTGGAGAGAAGACTCTTGGACTTGTTTGTGTGGTTCTGAGACTTCATTCCACAGATTCATGCCTGGAGAGCTAGTGAAGCCACTGTCCAAGACTGCAGAACAGTGAAAGGACTTTTATCTGGGGGAGAATTTGATCTTCTGGACTTGATATACGACAGCATGTTAAAAAGTTCAGGTAAAATGTACAGATTAGAGACTGAAACTATCTATTTTAGTACAAGATTTTGAATTGCTTGAAGATAAAGAACCTTCAGAAAGTCCAAGAAATATATATTTAAAAAAATCAGCTGGCGCCGCGGCTCACTAGGCTAATCCTCCTCCTAGCGGTGCCAGCACACCGGGTTCTAGTCCCGGTCGGGGCGCCGGATTCTGTCCCGGTTGCCCCTCTTCCAGGCCAGCTCTCTGCTGTGGCCAGGGAGTGCAGTGGAGGATGGCCCAAGTGCTTGGGCCCTGCACCCCATGGGAGACCAGGAAAAAGCACGTGGCTCCTAGCTCCTGCCATTGGATCAGCGCGGTGCACCAGCCGCAGCGCGCCGGCCGCGGCGGCCATTGGAGGGTGAACCAACGGCAAAAGGAAGACCTTTCTCTCTGTCTCTCTCTCTGTCCACTCTGCCTGTCAAAAAAAAAAAACAACAACAACAACAACAACAAAAGAACAAAAAAACAAAAACCAAAGACTTCAAAGTATTCTGTACTAACACAAAATATTCATTTTTGGAAGTGCAGCGAGGCAGTTGATATACTACTAGGGTTGCCTGCATACAGGTCAGAGTTCCTGGGTTTCAGTACTGACTCTGCTTCTGATTCCAGCTTCCTGATAATGTGCACCCTAGAAACAGCAGGTGATGGATGAAGCAGCTGAATCCTTGCTACCTTGTCAGAGCCCAGGACTGACTACATGGCTCCTTTGACCTCACCCAGCTCTGCCTATTGTGGGTTTATGATGAATAAATCAGTGGATGTGAGATCTCTGTCTCTGAAACAATGTCTCTCAATGTCTTTTGGGCTTTCAAGTAATAAAATGAATGTTGAAATCCATGAATATATGGGATCTTCAAATACTCCATGAAATATGCAAATTACAAAAAAGTCATTTATTTAAAATATTTCATTTTTTTTGACAAGCAGAGTTAGACAGTGAGAGAGACAGAGACAGAGAGAAAGGTCTTCCTTCCGCTGGTTCACCCCCTAAATGGCCACTATGGCTGGCGCGCTGCGCCAATCTGAAGCCAGGAGCCAGGTGTTTCCTCCTGTCTCCCATGCGGGTGCAGGGTCCAAGCACTTGGGCCATCCTCACTGCCCTCCTGGGCCACAGCAGAGAGCTGGACTGGAAGAGGAGCAACCAGGACAGAACGGGCGCCCCAACCGGGACTAGAACCCGGGGTGCCGGCACCGCAGGTGGAGGATTAGCCTAGTGAGCCATGGCGCCGGCCTAAAATATTTCATTATTAACAAAAACATTTATATTTTCTGTAAATCAGAGAGGCAGAGATGTTCCACTTGCTTGTTTGCATCACAAATGTCACGAAAGCTGGGGCTGAGCCAGGCCAAAGCAAAAGCTTAAAACTCAATCTGGCTCCCCCTAGTGGACAGCACGATCCAAGCACTACAGTCACACTAACTTGCTTCCTGGGGTTTATATTAACAGGAAACTAGAATTGGGAGCTAAGCAGGAAGAGAGCCTAGGTATTCTGATATTTGATGTAAGCTATCCCAAATGATGTTTTAAATACCAGGCAAATTGCTTAACCCTAAACCTACCATTTTATTTGCTTATTTTAAAAGAGTTAGTTATTACTTATTTGAAAGAGAGAGAAAAGTAAGATCTTCTATTTCCTGGTTCACTCCCCAAATGGCCACAACAGCCAGAACATGGCCAGGCCAAATTCAGAAGCCCAGAATATCATGATGATCTCCTACGCTGGTGGCGGCATCCTAAGTACTTGGGCCATCTTCCACTGCAATCTCAGGCATATTAGCAGGGAACATTTTGGAAGCTGAGCAGCTAGAAGTCAAACTGGCACTCTGATGTGTGATTTCAGCATCACAATAGGAAACTTATCCAATATACCACCATGACAGTCCCTAAATTTTCCTTTTTATAACATTTTCAATCAACCTTTATAAGGGCCATCATTCTTATCCTAAGTTTGGAGTTAGAGGGAGGTAGTGAGTAATACCTTTGACAATAAGAACAATTAACATATAAAACTATAGTTTTCAGTTTCTTATATATAGAATGGGGGTGTGGATATATTCTCTATCAGTAGCAATACCCCAATCCTTCTGAATTTTGACAATGGGAGAGGAGAGTGTTCCCCTGGGTTTCTTGGAGCATGCTGTTCATGTGGGCTGGGGCAGGGGTAAACCCGAGGTGAAGATCTGGGGATTCCTGCCTGATGTGCCTGGGAACTGTGAACAAGCCTGGACCTCAGGCCTTCTTCTACTCTGCCTGCTCAATGCTTGAAATGTCTCTGAATAAGGATGAGGAGGAACACAGGTTGTAACTGAGTTCCTGGCAGTGAATCCTCAGGGCTAGAGATCTGTTTTTCCTAAAATGGTATCTGTGGATAGCAGATGGACATGTTTCTTCTCTTGGCTGGAATCTTCCACTGCACTCAAAAGACATTCAAGGGTCTGAATTTTTTCAGATCTGTCTGATGATTAGTGGATTCACAATGGCTCTAAAATTAGGAAAATTCCCAATTTGTATGGATTGACATATTTACATGAATTATTCTGGGCTCTATTAAAGTGATTTTGTACAAAGAGATTTCAATAATTGGCTTTTTCTTAGATCAGTTTTGATGGGGAAGAAATCTAACTAAAGAAGCAAGTTTGGGGTTGTTCCTCTCATGTAGCAGGTTGTCCACACCATATAGGTGCCAGTATGAGTACTGGATGCTCCTTTTCCAATTCAGCTCTCTGTTTCAACCTAAGGAAGCAGTAGAAGATGGCCCAAGAGTTTGGGCCCCTGAACCTGTCTGGGAGACCTACAAGAAGCTGTTGGCTCCTGGCTTTGGATTGGCCCAGCTCTGGCCACTGTAGCTATTTGGGGAATAAACCAGTGGATGGCAAACTTTTCTCTCTGCTTGTCCTTCTCTGTGTCAGTAGCTCCATTTCTCAAATAAACAAACCTTTAAAAAAGAAGCAAGTTCATAACTGGAGTGGGGTGAAGTATGTGGCAAGCACAGAATATAGAAATGAGTAAGAGAGATGAAGCCCAAGGTCCAGGTGAGAGGAAGCTACTTCAGCAGATGAGGCAGAGCAGCTCCTGGGGTGAGGGCCCTGAAGGGTTGATGAGGGCATACGGTTGGCAACTTAAATTTGAGCCAACCAGGGCTGTGATAGCTTAATTTTTTCTGTTTTAAATCTATTAAAATTTTGATAAAATATACTCAAAAGTTTTCAAAACAAAAATCATGAAATTCTCCTAAACATTCAAGTCACGTCTTTGTATGAAGAGATTTATGAAACACGGGAGACAGAATTCCAAAGATTAATCATAGGATTACTCAGAAGCATGAGAAGCAAATCCATGAATTAAAGAAATCCATGCATGACATGAATGAAAATTTTTCCCATGAAATTGAGTTTTAAAGATAAATCAAAATGAAATATTAAATGAAGAATTCAATAGATCAACTTGAAAATGTGAGGAAAAGCCTAAAAAACAGATTTGGTCATTGAAAAAAATTATCCTGGGGATTCCAAGATGGTAGATTAGAAAGCAACATTAAGGGAAGAACTATAGAAAGTGAACTCTTTGGGGAGAATTGGCGAGAAAACCACTCCGGAGGTCCTAGGAGAAGGAGAGGAATGCTGAGGACCTGTGTGGAGGGAGTAGATGCACGGCACAGCATGAACATAGCTGCAGCAGCTGAGAGCCAGAGCGGGCAGCAGTTTGAAATGTCAATGAGACTAGATTACAGCAGAGGTGGAAGGAGAGCATGGTGTGAGTTCAAACTGGAGCCCTGGGGGGCTGGTGGTTGCTAACAGCTGCCCACAGACCCTGTGGAAATAGAGGGAGCACATTTATCTTGCCCCAAGTACCCCACAACAGCACCCACTACCTGGCTGAGAAAGGGCAGGCACCATTTTCAGTCTGGGTAGAAGTTGCTGAAACCTTTGTGCACATACACAGCAACTGGCTGGGAAAGGAAGCCTTCTCGGCAGTACCAGTGGTGGTGCTGCGCAGGGAGCAGCATTCTGCCAGTGGCTCTTGTGTACACGAGTGATCCAGATATTCTAGTGGAGGTAACAATCCACAGTCTCCACTGATTTTGATCCTGGCTGAGAGGTAGCTGGGTGACCACACTGGATGTTGAGGTGTCCACAGGCACCCAGGATCAAGACACCAAGGTGGAGCTGTCTTTGGGACCATCTGCCTCTCTGTTGACAGGATGGGCTGGTGGGGCAGAGAAACCTCCAGACCACAGAATTCAAGGATGCCTTCCAATTGTTTGACCAGACAGGTGATGGCAAGATCCATTAAAGTCAGTGTGAGGATGCAATGAGGGCCCTGGGTTAAAGCCCCACTTTTGCTGATGTGCTAGGTCCTGGGGAACCCCAAGAATGATGAAATGAATGTGAAGATGTTGGACTTTGAGCGCTTCTTGCCCATGTTGCAGACTGTTGCCAAGAAGAAGGACCATGGAACCTTTGAGGATTATGTTGAAGGCCTTTGGGTATTTGACAAGGAAGGGAATGGCACTGTAATGGGCACTGAAATTTGTCACATCCTTGTCACATGGAGTGAGATATACAGAGAAAGTGACAGGGATGCTGGTGGTAGGACACAATGACAGCAATGGCTGTATCAACTATGAAGAGCTTGTTTGAATAAGTGAAGACACTTGCAGTATCCCCTGAGCCTATGACTTTTCTTGTGTTAGACTGTTTTTCAGACTCTCTAGCACATTTCCAAGCTTGCCTCTCTCTTGGATAATGTCTGCCATCAGAATTGACTAAATAAACTTGCTCTCTGTGCCCCCACAAAAGAAAAGATACATATGAATTTGTTGAGACTTGTTTTGACAAGATACATATGATTTGTTGAGACTTGAGATCTGTTATATGGTGCATCGTAGAGAAAGTATCATATGCTGGTGAAAAGAATGTGTATTCTGGAGCTGTGGGATGGAATGTTTTGAGATTATCAATTAGATCCATTTATTTTATAGTATTAGATAAGCTCTGATTTTTATTGATGATTTTTTAATCTAGGTGACCTCTACATTGATGCAAGTTAGGTGTGTTGAAGTCCCATAGTATTATTGTATTGGAATTTATGTCTCCTCTTAGATCCATTAACATTTATTTCATAAATTTTATGCCTTAGCCTTGGGTAAACATGTATTTACTCTAGTCATCTCTTGTTGAGTTAATCCCTTAAGCATTATATAATATTCTGTTCTTTGTTTCCTTTAACAGTTTTTGTCTTTTTTAATTTTATTTTTTTAAAAAATTATTAATAGAAAGATAACAGACCTCATATATTTCATAGATACAATTCTAAAACAATAACCATACTGTTTTGTCTGATATGAGTATATATATTCCTCTTCACTTTTGATTTTCATGAGCATGGAATATATTTTTCCATCAGTTGACTTTCAGTCTGTGTGTATCTTTATTGATGAAGTGTGCTTGTTGTAAGTAGAATATATTTGAGTCTCATTTTTTCATCCATTCAGTCAGTCTATATTTTTAGTTGGGGAATTTAGACCATTTATATTCTAGATTATTAAAGATTAGTAATGACTTTCTTCACCAATTTTTTCCCATAAACATTCCTATGGTTTTTTTGAATTGTCATTTTTCTTTTGGGATTCTTCTGGCTTCACCTTTCAAGATGCTGATTTTCTGTTTCTGTATGTACTACATCCTTAACTATCATGTGTAAATCTGCCCTGGTGGTGACACATTCTTTCAATTTTTGCTTGCATTGGAAGGTTTTCACTTTCATTTATAAATGAGGGCTTCATTGGGTAAAGTATTCTGGGTTATGAGATTTTTTTTTCTTTTAGAACCTGGATTATATCTCTCCATTATAGCCTGGTCTGTAGAGGTATTGAGAAATCTGCTGTCAATCTGGTGGGAATTTCTTTAAGTGACCTTGCATTTCTCTCTTGCAAATTTTAGGATACTATGTTTATGTTTTAGTTTCGAAATTTTGAATATACTGTGCCTTAGTGAGGATCCTTTCTGATCATGCCTATGTGGGGTTCTGTGCTCTTTCTGTATTTGGATGTCCATATCTCTCTCCAAATTAGAGAAAATTTCTGCCATTATTTCATTGAATAGGCTTTCCAGACCATTTGTTTTTTTCCTTTTCCATCAGAAATTCACAAGCCCCATACATTTGCACATTTGATGATATCCCATAGATTCTGAACGCTTTTTTGTTCTAATTTTATTTTATTTTTGTTTAAGATATTTCAAGAGACACGTCTTCTAGATAGAATATCCCTTTTTCCACATATAGTTTGTTGCTTTAGACTATATTTTTAAATATGATATTTTGAGTACTTTGTTTCCAATATTTGTGCTTGGTTGTTTTTCAATATTGTATCCCTTTGCTGAATTTCTCATCCATGCCAATTCCCAATTTTATTTAGTTGTTTCTCTATTTTTAGTATCCTTATAATTATTATTTTGAGATTTTTCAGGCATTTCATTAATCTCCTTTTCTTCTCAGTGCAATATTATGTTCCTTTTCTGGAGTCCTATTGCCTTCCTTGTTCATGTTCCTTCTGTTTCTACATTGGATTTTTTTGCTCCTCTGGGAGATGCCTTGTTTCTATCATTTCTGAAGGGTGGCTTTGGTTGATTGAAGACTTTATTCCTGGAGATTTGTCCATGGATATCGGTTTGGTGAAGTGCCTTATCTGTAGTACTGTTTGGATTTTATAGTACATTCTCTACATGCCATTATTCACTGTATGTGGTGGTAACTATAGTAAGGATCTGGGCTGTTCCCATGACTCAATGTGTTTATTGAGGTTCCTGTTACACAGGTCCCTAGCTATCTCTCAAGAGGTGCACTAGTGTGATGAGCTTCTCACATGTTGGGAACATGCCTTGCTGGTGTTGTGGATATCCAAGGCAGGCACTGGTGAGTGGAAGGGTTTTGAAGAAGCATCAGGTTTCTTGGGTCTGAGGAAGGAGCAGTATATAATAAAAGATGCTGGATATGTGAATTTTGACAGTGTGTATATTTTTTATTTTATTTTTAAAAGTTTATTTGTTTGAAAGAGTTATAGAGAAAGGGAAGGAGAGATGGAGAGGGAGAGGGAGAGAGAGGGGGAGAGAGAAAGAGAGAGAGAGAGAGAGAGAGAGAGAGAGAGAGAATTTCCCATCCACTGGTTCACTCCCCAGAAGGCTGCATTGGCCTGAGCTGGGCCAGGCTAAAACCAGGAGCCAAGAGCTTCTTCCAGATCACCCACATGGGTGACTTGGGCCCAAGAACTTGAACCATCTTCTGCTTTTTCCAGGACATTAACAGGGAGCTGGATAGGAAGTAGATCAGCTGAGACTCAAACTGGCAACCATATGAGATGCCAGCAACACAGGTGGAAGTTTTACTCACTACACCACAACTCTGGCCTTGACAATGTGTATATTTTTGAGTGTATTGATGGGTTTGTCTATTTGACTTAGAGGTCATTTTGAAGATATATAGCATGGAGTTTCTGTACTCCATTGACCTGGGATATTGTATATGTTTTGACCAGATGCCCAACTTTGAAAGGGCATCTTAGATTTAGGTGGACTTCTGCATCCTACATAGCTTTGGAGATGACATATCCTTACTATAGGATTTGTGTCTTTGTAAACAGACTGTAGATGGTAAGCGTGGGCATTTTATAATAGAAAACTTCAGGGCTCATCTTTTTGTGTTTGTCAGATTGTATTTTAGTACTTTGAATGGCAGAGTTTTATAGACATTCTGATACATACATATATATATATATATATATATATATATATATATATACAGTGTGTGTGTGTGTTCTCTCCATGAGAGGTATTGGGATTCATCTGCTTGGAGTGGTGTAGAGACTATGGGAAAGAGCTAATTTTTAGAGTGGGTATGAGTTCTTTGTATGATTTAAGAAAGTTTTGTGGATACCTGTATAGCTTCCACACAAAATCAGTTCCTGTGCTTTTGGATGCACTTTATTTTATAAAGTTGTTTTGGATTGAAGCTTCTTTTTTTTAGTTTTTTTTTTTTATTTTTACAGGTAGAGTCATAGACAGTAAGAGAGGGAGACAGAGAGAAAGGTCTTCCTTCTGTTGGTTCACTCCTCAAATGGCCGCCACGGCTGGCGCTGCACCGATCTGAAGCCAGGAGCCAGGTGCTTCCTCCTGGTCTCCCATGCGGGTGCAGGAGCCCAAGCACTTGGGTCATCCTCCACTGCCTTCCCAGGCCACAGCAGAGAGCTGGACTGGAAGAGGTGCAACCGGGACTAGAACCTGCTGCCCATATGGGGTGCTGGCACCACAGGCGGGGGATTAACCAAGCGAGCCATGATGCCGATGGATTGAAGCTTCTTTAGAAATAAGACTGTCACATTTCACAAGCAGATGTATCTTCATACAATAGATACTTCATATAAGCTTCAAAATGACTAAATTTGCATACAAGCTGAAACTCTCCTTTGTTCTTTTCTTCACAATTTTCCAATTGTATTGTCACTGTTTGTTAGAGACTATCTCTTTTCTACAGCATTGCTTTTGTTCCTTTGAAAGAGAAGAGTTGACTTCATTTGCATGTATCTATTATCTGTGGATTTTGTCTTCTCTTCTATTATTAATGCATCTATTCATTGCTCAAGCTCACTCTTTAAATTACTGAAGCTTAATAGATAAATATCAAAATGGAAAACTGTGACAATTTCAAATTTGTTATTCATGATTGTGTAGGGTGCTGTAGGACTGTAAGCCATTTGTAAATTTTTATAAAATAGCTGAATGGAAATTTGGTTGGGATTGCCCTATATATTAAGTTGAGAAGAAAAAATTGACATCTATTACTCAGTTTACAGGACCTAAAACATTAGTATCCATTCATTCATCTAATTTTGTTTAATTTCTTTCCACACTGCTTCATAGCTTTCCTGACATGCTTTAGGGCATATTTTGCTGGATTTACAATTTTTATTTAGAATGGTATTGAAGGCATTTAACATTAAAATTCTAACTCTTCATTGTTAGCTTAGAGAAACTCATAGAACTTTGTGTGCTGGCACTGTACATTGCTTCATGTTTCCTCCATCTACTGTAATTAAAACACAAGCTGTGGGGCCAGCACTGTGGCATAGAGTGTGAAGCTGCCCTCTGCAGTGTCGATCTCCCATATGGGAACTGGTTCAAGTCCCGCCTGCTCCACTTCCAATCCAGCTCTCTGCTATGGCCTGGAAAGGCAGTAGAAGATGGCCCAAGTCCGAGGGCCCCTGCACCCAAGTGGGAGATCTGGAAGAAACTCCTGGTTCCAGTTAGGCACAGCTCCAGCCATTGTGGCCATCCACAGAGTGAACCAGCAGATGGAAGACCTTTCTCTCTCTCTCTCTCTTTCTGCCTTTCTGTAATTCTGCATTTTAAACAAATAAATAAATTCTAAAACACACACACACAATCATGGCATTTTATGAATAACATTTCCAGTGATTCCATCAAATGTCCAGCAGGCGGCTTCCAGGAACCACTAAATAATGAGCTCTGTGCAACCTGTGCTATATGAGGTAGCCTTTGGAGGAATGTGAACCATGTTCAGGCCAATGACAGTGCCTCTGCATTCATGTTGATAAAAGCCTGTTTCTCTTAGAACTGACCTGAGGATGCACTTCCACAGCATAAAGGTAACTTGGGGATATGTCTGCTTTCAGATGGCTGAGGAGGGGGGCGTCCATGGTCTGTCCTGGATGTTTCTTTTAAGAAGCAGAACAGTTCTCATTTTCATAAATGTTGACAAATAAGTTATTATTTAAGATTTATTTATTTTTTTGAGATTTATTTATTCATTTATTTGAAAGGCAAAGTTAGAGAGAGAGGGAGAGATAGAGAGGAGAAGTCTTACCTCCACTAGTTCATTCCCCAAATGGCTATAATGGCCAGGATTGAGCCAGGCCAAATACAGGAGCCAGGAGCTTCTTCTGGGTCTTTAGCATGGGTACAGGGGCCCAAGTATTTGGGCCATCTTCTACTGCTTTCCAAGGCACTTTAACAGTGAGCTGAATCAAAAGTGGCAGCCATAGGGGCCATCAAAAATGAGGTACCTCTTTCTGAAGGGAGGGGAGAACTTCCACTTTGATTATGGCCTTGTCTAAATAAGGTCAGAGTTAGTGAACTCAAGAGGCTTCCACAGCCTTGGCAGCTCATGACAAGAGCCTAGGGTGATTACTGACGTCATAAATAAGAGTGTCAACTGTTAAATCAACAAGAGGAGTCACTGTGCACTGCTCCCCATGTAAGACCTCTGTCCTTAATGTGTTGTACTATGAGAACTAACGGTAAAACTAATCTTCAAATAGTACTTCATACTTTGTGTGTCTGCAAACTGTTGAAATCTTTACTCAGTATAGAGTTGATCTTCTATATATAAAGATAATTAAAAATGAATCTTAATGAAGAATGGGATGGGAGAGGGAGTAGGAGATGGGATGCTTTGCAGGAGGGACGGTGGTTATGGGGGGAAGAACTGCTATAATCCAAAAGTTGTATTTTCAAAATTTATATTTTAAATAAAAATTTTCTATTAAAAAAAAAAAAGAAGTGGCAGCCAGGACAAGAACCAGTACACACATACCCAGAGCTATGAATCTTATACACAAGTCAGCTTGACTTCAGTGATACTTGCTTCTTCTCAGCTTCTGGAGCAGCTTTACCCAGTACTTTGTTCTTTATCTAAGAGGTCATTGTCTGTTCCCAGAAATGTCCTTTTAAAAGTTAATCGTGGCTTTAGAAGTGAAATTGACATTTGGAGATGCAATGACTTTGAGCAGCCCTTGCTTTGACTTCTGAGGAACAGTTTTTTTTTTCTTTTTTTCATACTACTTGTTGAACTCTTTGTGTAGGGTGAATATTATGCATATAAAGTTAATTAATAATAGATCTTAGTACAAAATAAGAATGGAAAACAATAGGGAAGAGAAAGAAGAGTAGGAGTGTGGGTGGGAGGGAGGGCAGGATGGGAAGAATCACCATGTTAATAAATTTGTATATGTGAAATGCATGATGTTTATATACCTTAAATAAATAAAAGCTTTTTAATAAAAAAAGTAATCAAAAGATAAGTTCATTTTGGTACAAAGTGATTGCAAAATCCATGCATAGAGGGGTCTTCAGAAAGTTCTTGGAAAATGTGTATTATGAAAAAATAATTCATAGATTTCAAAATGTTTTTGCACCAAAATAAACTTACTTTAATTCTATTTTCCATAAAGTTCTTTGAAGTACCTTCATATTCAGTTATTATTATTGTTATGAATTCTCATTGTCAAATATCTGAGTCTTCTAATCCACACTTTTAGTTTTCTAATCCATACTTTAACTGCTCTCAGATAAACACTACTTTGCTAGTTATTTTTGTATTCAGAAGCCTTTAATAACTGCCCAGTAAAATCTGAACAACATAATTTCTATAGTGATGTTTTCTTATTTTTGTTATCATAACAACAGAAATGAGAACTCTGTTCAATGAGGACATTGCTTGCACTGTGAAACAGCTTGAAAACCATCCTTAGGGTCATTAAGGAATCCCGTGAGTGTGGATGGAAGGTCCTCTATGAAGCAAACTGCCAGGGACCACAGTTCATTGAGAACCCACTCAGAACATCAGAGCTGGCATCGAAAATACCTTAATCTAAATATATATGCGATTCAATAGTTGCACAAAAAAACCTTCTGGGAGCTTCCCTAATCAGACAAAAGGCAGGAACTTCCAGGAAATAAGATAGGCATACATTCCAGCTTCAAGATGGCTACTACTGGGAAGAAGACCAAGAATAAAGCTATCAGAAATACCCTCTCCACAGGGAGAGACTGTGAAGAAAGGAGCAGTCATCTGCATAAAAGAACATTCTCAAAAACTGGCTCACATCTCATTTGTTCTCCTGAAAAGCCATATGCCTTTCTTAGCAAACTTTTGTTCTTCCAGTGCAACACTCCCTGCACCCCTTCCTCTACTGAAGTAGATACATCAGCTCACTTCAACCATTTATCTGTCCTGCTATTTATTTTGCTAGCTCTCTTACACAATAAATACATGTTATTTTCCCCTACTAAAATTAATAATGCCAACCAGCAACCCAAGTCAGAGAGCTGTTTTAAGACTTTGCCTATGCTAATGTCTTCCAGAGTTTCCCCAATGTTCCCATCTAGTAAGTTGACATTTTAAGGTGCTAGATTTAAACCCTTGATCTATTTTGAGTTGATTTTTGTATAGAGTGTAAGGTAAGGGTCTTGATTCATATTTCTGCACATGGAGATCAGGTTGACGCTTTTGCTGCAGCAATAATATTGATTGAATGGGATCTTGCCACAGACCCTTTCAAGAAATGATTAGATTAAGTTAAAGGCTGCCAAGAAACTTGTTATGTAAGAGAAACTTTGGAAAAATAATGATCCCCAAAGGTGCTCACAATTCTCTTTCTTTTGTTCCAATTGAAGTAATATAGAAACACTCAATAAACTTCTTTAGAAATAACTTTTCTTATCAAAATTTATTAATATATAGATCAGCCATGTAAAGGGGAAAATCACTGAGGAGTATTGTAAGTTAAAAATGAGATGGGTTTGGGACAGGCATTGTGGCAAAGTGGCTACAAGCTCATCTGTGATGCTGGCATCCCATATGGGGGTCAGTTCAAGATGTGGTTGTTACACTTTCAATCCAGCTCCCTGCTATGTGCATAGGGAAGCAGCAGAAATTGACCCAAGTACTTGGTCCCCTGCAACCAAGTGGGAAATTCAGAAGAAGTTTTGAAACCTGGCTCAGAACTGGCACAGCCCCAGCCATTGTGACCATTTGAAGAGTTAACAGCAGATGGAGGTTATCTCTCTCTTTCTCCCCTCTCTCCTCATTCTCTTCCTCGCTCTGTGTAACTCTGATTTTCCAATAAATAAATAACTCTGTAAGACACTGGCATAGGCAAAGACTTCTTGGAAAAGACCCTAGAAACAAAGGCAATCAAATCCAATGGAATAGAACAGAAACTCGAGAAATCAATCCACACATCTACAACTTTTTTTTGACAGAGTAACTAAAATCACTCCCTTGTTCTCTTCAACAAATGGTACTGGGAAAACTGGATCTCTGCATGCAGAGATATGAAACTAGGTTCTTACCTTAGACTTCAGATAAAAACTCACTTAAAATGGGTCAAAGATCTCCATCAATGACCTGACACCATCAAATTACAGGAGAATATTGGGGAAGATCTGCAAGGCATTGGCATAGAGAAACACTTCTTGAAAAAGACCCCAGAGGCACAGGTATTCAAAGCCAAAATTGACAAATGGGATTACATCAAGCTGAGAAGCTTTTGCACTGCAAAACAACCCTGAGCATAATGAAGAGACAACCAATGGAAAGAGAGAAAATATTTGCAAACTATGCAACTGATAAAGGGTTAATATCCAGAATCTATAAAGAGCTCAAGAAACTTAACAACAACAAAACAAACAATCCAGATAAGAAATGGGCAAAGGCATTTTTTTAAGACAGAAAATTCAAATGGCCAACAGACACCTGAAAAAATGCCCAGGATCACTAGCCATCAGGAAAATGCAAATCAAAAACACAATCAGATTTCACTTCACTCCAGTTAGAATGGCTGTCATACAGAAATCAACAAACAACAAATAATGGTGAGGATGTAGGAAAAAAGGTACCAGAATCCATTGTTGATTGGAATGTAAACTGGTGCTGGTGCAGCCACTGTGGAAGATAATATGGAGATACTTCAGGAATCTGAATATAGATCTACCAGCTCAATTCACAATAGCTAAGATATCAATCAACCCAGATGTCCATCAATTGAAGACTGGATAAAGAAATTATGCTATAGTTACACTTTGGAGTCCTATTCAGCTGTAAAAAAAAAAAAAAAGAAAGAAAAGAAAAGAAAAGAAAAGAAATCCTATCTTTTGCAACAAAATGGATGCAACAGAGAATCATTATACTTAGTGAAATAAGCCAGTCCTGGGGCCTGACACTGTGGCTGAGTGGGATAAGACTTGCCGGAGGAGCCAGCATTCCATATGGGTCTTGGTTCCTGTCCTGAGTGCTCCTCTTCTAATCCAGCTCTTTGCTTATGACCTGGGAAAGCAATGGAAGATGTTCCAAGTGCTTGAACCCCTGCACCCAATGGGAGACCCAGAAGAAGTGCCTCACTCCAGGCTTCAGATGGGCCCAGGTCCAGCCATTGTGTCTGTTATGGGAGTAAACCAGTGGATAGAAGAACTTTCTGTTTGTCTCTCCTTCTCTCTGTACTCTGCCTCTCAAATAAGTAATTAAAAATTTTTTTAAAAAAGAAATAAGCCAATCTCAAAAAACCAGATGTCATATGTTTTTCCTGATCAAGGGTAATTAACAGAGTACCTAAAATGTAATGTATTGGAGTGAAATGGAAATTATGGAATTAGAGGATTCTTTACAGCCCTTAAATCTTCGGTTGAGGAACAGTAGTTTGTTTTGTTTTCATAATATTTGTTGCACTCTTTTACTTCATGTAGGGTTAATCTTTTTTTTTAACTTTTATTTAATGAATATAAATTTCCAAAGTACAGAATATGGATTACAATGGCTTCTCCCCCATAATGTCCCTCCAACCCGCAACCCTCCCCTCTCCCACTCCCTCTCCCCTTCCGTTCACATCAAGATTCATTTTCGATCCTGTTCATTAAGCAAACTGAAAGCAGATCTTTGTGAAAATTAAGAGTGGGAATGGGAGAAGGAGGATAAAGAACGGTTGGAGCATGAGTGGGAAGTTGGAATTATCACTATGTTCCTAAATCTGTATACATGAAATACATGAAACATATATAACAAATAAAATTTTTAAAAAATCTTTAAAAAACAAAACATGATCAAATACCACATGTACATGACAAAATATGTTTATTAATGATTAATCAGAAAATACTGACTTCAAGTCTTAATTCTGGTGAAATTTGGAACTGATCAATCTCATTCCCTGGCTTTCACTCCCTTTGTATTTACCACAAAGATTGTTCATCTGCATTAAATACAAATTAAATATTAGAAATTGTCACTAAGTCAGTGCTCAAAATAACTACAATTTTTCACGTAAGGTTTTGCTAAGATTCAGAGAAAGGAAGTGAGTTGATATAGGTCATCCAACAGTAAGTAAATCTATGTGGCTTTCTCTGTATTTATTTCTCTTCTAAGAACTCCCATGGAATCCACTTCTCCAACCCCAGTAGGAACAGTTCCTGCTGCAAAAGGTGTGTGACCATCAGTGCAAGAGAAATCATTCCTGGGAAAGCATGAGGACCCACAGCTCCATAGTATCATGGTTGCTCTTTGATTCCTACAAGTTTATTTTCTATATCAAATAAAAGGACTTTCAGACTTATGTTTTTAGTATACAATTGGTCTGAGATCTGAGGTCTGAGATCTGAGGTCTGAGGTGGATGTACCTGGGCTTAAAAGATGAAGACTGAATTTCCTGATTTACAGAATAAAGTCACTGAAGAACAATGACAGGATCAGAGAAGACACAGGAATTTGAATGGGGCAAATCATATCTTAGGCACAGAATAAAAACAAGGATAGATGTGAGCCAAGAGCCATTATAGCCATCATACACTCATTTAAGCCCACTTTAACTCTGACAGTAGAGTGATACCCAGCCCCATTTGGAGAGGAGCAGCAATAGCAGTGGAAGTTATATGAAACCCTCATGTTGAACTTCTTGCCTAGTTTGTAGTAGAAAACAGAAAGCTGAAGAGAAAGTTGAGGCCCAGCTCTGAAAACAGCAGGTGAAGATTGTTACATAGTTAGATGGACATATAGATGGATAGGTAATTTCACAAGTGATTAGGTAATAATTACCACACAGTGGAACTTCTATATGTGTACAATGATTTTGGAAGGTACCTACCCTAGGAACTGGGTATTTTATCCCAATATATGTGCTAGAATAGTTTCCCCAACTAGTAGAATATGAAATATGCATGACTTACGAATTATTTTGATAGATGAGAGTAAGTATATTTTTACAGGGTTAGCCATGCCTGGACATAAAAACATTAGTTTCTTTTTTAAGTTTCTTAAGTAGTCATTGTGATTTTTCACCATGCAGAAAGCATCTGTCATAAGTAGATATGAATTCTATGGCTACAATATTATTAGCAGAATTAAAAGTAAAAATAAAGAGATAATTATATCAACATTCTGTCCACATTTAAATTTCTCCATTCTTATAACATTTCCTTCAAATGTGAGTTTTTTAAGCCAAGAATTAATCAGAATTCTTCATGGTTAGCACAGGGATAGAAACCAATTCCAATGAACCACATCTGGCTTTCTTGCAGTTGGGTTCAATACCCAAGAAATATACAAATAATTCTTCTTGTTTCTACTGGAGAGGTGTAGCCATCTTTCCCTCCTATGACATTGCCAGCACAGAAAATGGGTAGGGATTTTCTTGGTTCCTTCTTGGCATGGATCATTATGGCCACTCTTACCCTCTGTTCAGAAATTCCAGGGCTCGCAGCTCTCCTGATGCTGCTCCCAGACTTTGAATGGATTCTGCACCCCTGAAGGTTGGTGTCAGAGGAAAAGTTGGGCCCTTAAGGCCTAATCAAGCCCTGGTGAGCAGTGTCCTCCATGATTTAGTAGCAAGAAAATCAATATATCTCAAGTGGGCATATCCTGATGAGTCAGAGGTGAATCAGAGACCCACCCTTAGCTGGCACTGGATCCTCGGGTCTGAAGCCGGGGAAAAGATACCATGAACTATATTTTCAATGATCGCTTTGTCAGAGTTGGGTGCTCTGCTAGAGGTCTAAGTGTGCTTCCAGAAATGCAGATGATTCCAGAAGCCCCTCAAATGTTATGATCAATCTAGGATGGCAGTGGGCAGTGGGCCAGCTCATGTGCTGCATGAGCTGACAGTTGTATGGTATGAGCCCAACAGGGGGGTTATTGAAATGCCCCTAAATTTACAGAGAAATCATTGTGAAATGTATGCAGGCTCTCTTAAAATGTGGAAGTTGTATCAATTAAAATGTTTAATATATTTACAGAAATATTTGTCAAGGAATTATGTACAAATGTCCAACAGGAACATTAAGGAATGCTCAACACCATTAATATTCAGAGAAATGCCAACTAAAGGTATAAATGTACCCAACATCCTTTGAGTTACAGTGGATATTATCAAAGGCAAAAAAAGAACAACTGTGGAGGAACAGGGTTTTGTATTTTTAATTTTTTTTCTCTTCATACTACTTGTTAAACTCTACTTAACAGAGTTAATCATATGTGAATAAAATCAATTGAGGATAGATTTCAGTAAGAAATAAGAGTGGGAATAAGAGAGGAAGGAGAAAAGTTTTGTAACTGTAAAGCTGTGTGTTTCTGCATACATTCCTAAGGACTAACTTCTAAGGCTGGAGTTTAAAAACTTGCCATGGGACCCCAAATCTTATTAAACTGGGTGATAAAATGTCATCTTAAGTATTGAAGTGATCATATTAAGTGTTAAAGTGGGATAGCAGGATAGCGAGGGAGCTTACTGATCTAGTCCAAGAGAAGATAGTTTAATAAAAGTGGGGATAGTATAGTCTCAGGGAAGAGTTAGGGAAAAAGCAGCAGTGGAAACTCTTCCATAATTAGGACACAGTGAGAGGCAGGAACTGTGGTGCAGTGGGTTAAAGCCCTGGCCTGAAGCGTCAGCATCCCATATGGGTGCCAGTTCTAGACCTAGCTGCTCCTCTTCTGATCCAGCTCTCTGCTGTGGCCTGGGAAAGCAGTAGAAAATGGCCCAAGTCCTTGGGCCCCTGCACCTACATGGGAGACCTGGAAGAAGCTCCTGGCTCCTGGCTTCAGATCAGCACAGCTCCAGCTATTGTGGCCATATGGGGAGTGAACCAGTGGATGGAAGACCTCTCTGTGTGTCTCTACCTCTCTCTGTAACTCTGTCATTCAAATACAATAAAATAAATCTTTAAAAAAAAAAACACAAGGACATGGTGGACCTAGGTGGAGGGCGTGGGTGCCCATGGCTCCGGACTCCAGCTGCCGAGAGCCTCCACACCAGTGCTGGAAAGTGAGGTGAGATGAGACTGCAGTAGCCCGAGACACTGGCAGAAAAGCAGCAGAAAAAGCCTAGAGGGAATGAGGCTTGAAGCCCTGTGGGAGAAAGTACACCAGCCTAACTAGAGGAGAGAAAAAAATAAAAGTAACGGTATGGACACAATTCTCTCTCTCCAATCATCTTACAAAGGTGTTCAAGCTGAAACAACAGGTGCCATTTTGGACATATGTAACAGCTGTGCCAGCTCATGTCTGTGCCCAGCAATCAGCCGAGCAGAGAAACATGACCTTGGTGGGAAGTAATAGAAGGATAAGACCTAGTGACTGTGTGGAGATTCTGAACTGGGACTGTGAAAAATAAAAATGAGGGTGTGTGGGAAAATGCACAGTGTGGTTGAGACTTTGAATAGTCCTGGTGGGAGATGCCACAAGCTTGGGTATCTGATAAATCTAACACCCTTTCATGATGAGAATTCTAAGGAAATTTGGTATAGAAAGAACATTCCTCAACACAGTCAAGGCAATTTATGACAAACCCACGGCAATCATCATATGGAATGGGGAAAAGTTGGACCCATTCCATTGAGATCTGGTACCAAACAGTGATGCTCACTCTCACCATTGCTATTCAATATGGTACTGGAGATTTTAGCCAGAGCCAATAGCTCTGAGCCATTTAGCCATTTATCCAGAGCCATTAGTCATTTCTAGAAAAAGAAACCAAGGGAGACAAATTGGGAAGGAAGAAATCAAACTATCCCTCTTTGCAGATATTAAAATTCTTTCTTTAGGGGATCCAAAGAACACTATTAAGAGACTATTGGAACTCATAGAAGAGTTTGGTGAAGTAGCAGGTTATAAAATCAATGCACAAAGATCAAGAGCCTTTGTATACACAGGCAATGCCATGGCTGAGAAAGAACTTCTAAGATCAATCCCATTCACAATAGCCACAAAAACAATTAAATACCTTGGAATAGACTTAACCAAGGATATCAAAGATCTTCAGGATGAGAATTACAGACTTTAAAAAATGAAATAGAAGTGGTTACCAAAAAATGGAAAAATCTTCCATGTTTATGAATTGAGAGAATCAATATCATCAAAATGTCCATCTTTCCAAAAGCAATTTATAGATTCAATTCAATAGCAATCAAAATGCCAAAGACATTCTTCTCATATTTGGAAAAAAATTATGCTGAAACTCATATGGAGGCACAGGAGACCTGAAATAGCTAAAGCAGTCTTGGGCAACAAAAACAGAACCAGAGACATCACAATACCAGATTTCAAGACATACTACAGGGCAGTTATAATCAAAACAGCATTTGTACAGGTATGAAAACAGATGGATAGACCAATGGAACAGAACAGAAACACCAGAAATCAATCCAAACATCTACAGTCAACTTATATTTGATCAAGGAGCTAAAACCAATTCCTGGAGCAAGGACAGTCTGTTCAACAAATGGTGCTGGGAAAACTGGATTTTCACATGCAGAACTATGAAGCAAGATCCTGACCTTATACCTTTCACAAAAATCCACTCAACGTGGATTAAATATTTAAATCTATGACCTGACACCATCAAATTATTAGAGAACATAGGAGAAAACCTGCAAGATATAGACACAGACAAAGACTTCTTGGAAAATATCCCAGAGGCATACAAAGTCAAATTAACAAATGGGATTACATCAAATTGAGAAGTTTCTGTACAACAAAAGAAACAGAAAAGTGAAGAGGCAACTGACAGAATGGAACATTTGAAAACTACACAACAAATAAAGGATTAATAACCAGAATCTACAGAGATCAAGAAACTCCACAACAACAAAACAAACAACCCACTTAAGAGATGGGCCAATGACCTAAAAACAGACAATTTTCAAAAGAGGAAATCTAAACGGCCACCCTACACATGAAAAAATGTTCAGGATCACTAGCCATCATGGAAATGCAAATCAAAACCACAATGAGGTTTCACCTCACCCCGGTTAGAATGGCTTACATATAGATATCAACTAACAACAGATGCTGGCGAGGATGTGGGGAAAAAAGAACACTAATCCACTGTTGGTGAGAATGCAAACTTGTAAAGCCACTATGGAAGACATTTTGGAAAAACCTCAGAAACCTGAATATAGCCCTACCACATGACCTAGCCATTCCATTCCTCAGGATTTACCCAAGGGAAATTCAACCAGCAAATAAAAGAGCTGTCTGTACTCAATGTTTATTGCAGCTCAATTGACAATAGCTAAGACATGGAATCAACCTAAATACCCATCAACAGAAGACTGGATGAAGAAATTATGGGATATGTTCTCTATAGAATACTACACAGTGGTAAAAAAAAAAATGAAATCTGGTCATTTGAACAAAATGGAGGAATCTGGAAAACATCATGCTGAGTGAAATAAGCCAATGCCAAAGGGACAAATATGTGTTCACCTGGTCTGTGACAACTGAGCACCTAAAAGGAAACCTGTAGAAGTGAAACTGACACTATGAGAAGCAATGACTTGATCAACCCTTGTCCTGACAGTCAAGGAACAACTTACTATTTTATTCTTTTTATTTCTTTTTCTACTTAACACCATTGGTTGAACTCTTTAATTAACACAGACTTATTCTTAGGTATTTAAACCCAACTGAAAATTGATCCCTGTTAAAATAAGAGTGGAAATAAGAGAGGGCGATGTACAGTTTGCACACACTTCCTCAGTCTTACCCCTAAGGATAAAGCTAAAAACTTGCCATGTTAATCAAAATTCCATTAAGTTGGCAGGTACTAATGCTACGTTACTAGTTAAAGTGATCGATTTAAGTTCATAACTGATCATAAAGATACAATTAAGTGTCAATGGGATCACATAAATAAGACCAGTGTCTGCTAATAATAATTTATAGAATTAAAAAGGAGGGAATGATCTTACATGGAAAGTGGGATACACAGCAGTCTCATAGTATGACAAATGCCCTAAACAGCACTTTGGCCTCAGAATCAACCCTTAAGGCATTCATTTGAATCTGGCTTAAAAGCTCATGAGAGTATTTCAGGCAAGGAAAGCCAAGACATTGTGGCAAAAAAAAAAAAAAAAAAAAAAAAATGACCTAAATGAAAGACCTCTGAGTGAGATCCCAGTGGAAAGAAGGGGCCATCAAAGAAGAAGGTACCCCTTTCTCTGAAGGGAGGAGAGAACTTCCACTTTGATTATTGCCTTGTCTAAATAAGGTCAGAGTTTGTGAACTCAAGAGGCTTCCATAGCCTTGGCAGCTCATGACAAGAGCCTCGGGTGATTACTGACGTCATAAATAAGAGTGTCAACTGTTAAATCAACAACAGGAGTCACTGAGCACCTGCTCCCCATGTAGGATCTCTGTCCTTAATGTGTTGTACTATGAGAATTACTGATAAATCTAATCTTCAAACAGTACTTTATTCTTTGTGTGTCTGTGTGGGTGCAAACTGTTGAAATCTTTACTCAGTATAGAGTTGATATTCTATATATAAAGATAATTAAAAATGAATCTTAATGAAGACTGGGATGGGTGAGAGAGTAGGAGATGGGATATTTTGTAGGTGGGAGGGTGGCTATGGAGAGAAGAACTGCTATAATCCAAAGGATGTACTTTTTAAAAATTTTATTAAATAAAAGTTTTCTATTAAATAAAAAACAAGTGGTTTGACAAAGATTTTATATATATATATTTTTTACAGGTAGAGCTATATACAGTGAGAGAGACAGAAAGGTCTTCCTTCTGTTGGTTCACCCCCCAAATGGCTGCTACAGCTGGAACTGTGCCGATCCAAAGCTAGGAGCCAGGTGCTTCCTCCTGGCCTCACATATGGGTGCAGGGGTCCAAGCACTGGGGCCATCCTCCACTGCCTTCCTGGGTCACAGCAGAGAACTAGATTGGAAGAGGAGCAACCAGGACTAGAACCTGGTGCCCATATGTGATGCCAGTGCCGCAGGCAGAGGATTAACCAATTGAGCCATGGCGCCGGCCCCAACAAAGATTTAAAACAAAATTTTACAAAACTATATATGCTGTTCTTGCAAGTGGAAAGTGAGACTGTTTGAGTCTCATGGGTGCTGGAAAGTTTGAAACCTAGGTCAGGGACAAATGACCAGGCTACTCATATCCAGCACACAACTTTGATGCCAGCAAAATCCCTTCCATCTTCTATCACAGAGGGTCCACACAAAAGTTGCTTGTGTATCCCAGAACTCTAGTCCAGCACCATAAGCAGCTGTACACATCACAGCAGGTAGAAAATACTCAGCTGGGTTGCCCATGCATCCAGGAGTTGTAACTGTTCTGTATCAGGATATAGACCATACAGCCTAGACACGATCTGAGACACCTGCCCTGTCCTCACATATAATCCAATTTTTGTGGTCTCATTCCTGATACTTGCAGCCTCAATAACTTGGAACCACAAAAAGGATGTACAGTGACCTCCCTCTCTGTGAGCAAGTTCCCAGCTATACTCAAATGCACACTTCTTTCATCAATTGATAATACTCTTTGGAGTTTGCGACATGGCAAGTAGTGGAGTTACCACAGCATGTAGAAGGCTCCTGTGTTGGAAAGCAGCTACAGGGATGGAACAGCAATAAGTCTGCAGACTGGATGGTCCTGAAACTCTTTTGTGATTGCAGGAGCTAGGTTTTGGCAAGCTCCCCAAATTCAATTTCTCCTGCACTGGGCAATGTTACTTGGTTATTTTTCTGGTTTGGTGGAAAACATTAATGAAAAGTAATATTTAGGGCATTTTGTTTTGAAGGCTACTAATAACTCAGAGGCTTCCATGTGCATTTATTCCTTTTTGTTTTACCTCTATTTCTATTCCTCCTTCACATTCCAAACCCAAAAGAGGTGACTATATCTCCTACTATTTGCTCCTTTATACTGCTTAATTTTTACATTATATATAGTAAGACTGAATTGGGAGGAGTGCAGACATTTAAATTGTTACATCACCCTGACAGATTGCTTTTTTTTTTTTTTTTTTGACAGGCAGAGTGGACAGTGAGAGAGAGAGAGAGAGAAAGGTCTTCCTTTGCTGTTGGTTCACCCTCCAATGGCCGCCACGGCCAGCGCGCTGCGGCCGGTGCACCGCGCTGATCCGATGGCAGAAGCCAGGAGCCAGGTGCTTTTCCTGGTCTCCCATGGGGTGCAGAGCCCAAGCACTTGGGCCATCCTCCACTGCACTCCCTGGCCACAGCAGAGAGCTGGCCTGGAAGAGGGGCAACCGGGACAGAATCCGGCGCCCCGACTGGGACTAGAACCCGGTGTGCCGGCGCCGCAAGGTGGAGGATTTGAATTCTTTATCAGTATTGTACTTCTGTCTCTAACAGTGCTTTGACCTCAAGTCAACACTTCTTGAACAAGTACAACTATTTTGCCCTTACTTTGGCTATTTTTTCAATAAAATGCACATAAGCATTTATCTGACTTTAGATATTTATCTTGGATTAGAGGTTTGCATGTTATGAATGGCACTTGTATGATCCCCAGGTGGCAGGTCCAAGGCCAACGAGCAGTTGTCAATGGGTAGCAATGGACAGACAGAATGACTTGCAGGACTGTCTTCAGGGAGGGATTTTGAAAAGCAGTCATTGCAACTATGATGGATCCAACATCATATTTGTAGCACAATCATCTAGGAATAGCCATGCTGCCTGAGTGAACTCTCTATCCAGAGTGGGTAAAAACTGAGATCTCACTATAAATCCAATCAGAATCCTGAAAGCACATTCTAGATGGGTAAGAGAAGTAAACACTTAAACTTGTTTTTATTTAACTTATAAAACTGAGGGGGTACCTTAGGAGGGTGGTAAAGGAACAAAAAATAATATTAAAATCAATGTAAAGCTATAATAATATCATACGGTATCGAGGTAGATAAAGGGGAACAGAGGAGCAAGATTCATTTAAAGGGACAGTACATACTCTGATAGATGGTGTGAAAAATCTCAGGAGAAAACAAGTGCTGCAATGTACAAGATTTGGAGTTATCTTTTTATAGGAAGAGGTTGTGCTGGTACCTAAATGAATATTCAAACAGTGTGAGTGGGGCATGGCTTGATTACAACCCAATCCATGCTTCTTTTTTTGAAATATGAGAACTCTCAGAGCAGCATTTTTAAAAGTATTTTTTTTTATATACAGAATACAGGAAAGTTTCTGTAAAGTCTAAAACATAATTACTATGTACATCAGTACTAGTTGTGAGGATGGGAAGAGAAGAGGGAGCCAGGGTCAAGAGAGAGAGGAGAGAAGTGGTCAGAGAATAAAAAGGAGATAAAACAGATTTATGACAAAAATGTTTTTGCTACAATAGACAATTTAAAAACGCTCTACTACATGTAGTACAGTTTTTAAAAACATTGAAAAAATGTCATCACTAGATGTATTACAACGAAGATGGTTAACTTTCATAGCATCATTTTCACATGTGCCATCCGGTACATATTAAGAGGTGAGGCTTAGCTGCCTTATAAGTATTAGGTGTACTGAGCATGCAGCCACACATATTTGTAGCTGACAAAACAACAGCAGGGTTTGGGTACATAGGAGCAGAGTTTGGGTAGTGCATTGGGTGTGATCCAGATGTTGCTTACAGTCCATTCCTAGTGATCACTAGCTACCTGTCTATATCATTTCCAAATTGCTCAATGGAGTAAAATGGGTCAGAACTGTGTCAGGTAAATAAAAAAAAAATTCAGGGTACAATTTCAAACAGGAATAACCCACAACAAAGTGGAAGAAAAGCAATACAAGAAACAAAGCAAAAGTAAACACTGGCAGAGACTTAATCTCAGGAAGAGGACTTGGATTTTAGGCCACTAGAGCACTTTGCTCACATTCCTCTTTACCCTATAAATTACACCTCTAGCAGTGTGGGTAAATTCAAACATACACACAGACAAGTCTGTGATTCTCATGAGCCGCCTGAGATTAAATCTCTAACCTGAATAAAATAATTATCATCCAGTGCTGAGGGTACAGCACTATGGATGGAACATGATCTAGATGGCATGTGTCTGGCCACACCACTGGTTGGAATATTGTGCAGAAATCATAAGCAGACAAAAAAAAAAAAAAAGCTACTACACCAAACAACAACTTTATTACTGATACAGATGGTATTTTAGATAAGTGAATGTTATAGACTGAATATTTGTTAACAAAATTCATATGTGAAAGCAGAATTCATTTACTTTCGTTGCCTTACAAAAAAGGGAGGGAAAAAATGTAGATTGTGTATCAAAGAGAAGAAAATAAACAAAACAGCACACCTCTGCCATACAGGATTACCCCCTCATGTGAATTCCCTAAACCCTGCTGATGTGGGACTTCCAGAAAGGATTTTCCCACATACCCTATGCTATCAGTTTTTATTCAGTAAAATTTTGTTGATGCTTGTTGAAGCTTGCATTTATAGTTAAAGGTGTTTCCACTTCCATTACATTTATAAGGTCTTTCTTTTTGAGTTCTTTGATAGACAGTGAGAGATTTACGGTAGAAAGTTTGTCCACATACACAGGCATTGTCATCTGTGAGGTCTTTGATTTGTGCTGAAGTCAGAGTTCTAGCAAAACAAGTTTTTGCATTCATTATGCTGATAGGTATTTTTCTTCTCTTTATGTCTTGTAATGTCTGTTAAGATCTAACTTTTGCCCAAAGGTTTTCTAACATTAATTGCATTCAATGGTATGTGTGAATTCTATGATGCCTATTGAGGCTTGACTTCTGGGAAAATGTTTTTCCACATTCATTACATTTGTAAGGTTTTTCCCCTGTATGAATCCTCTGATGTGTACTGAGGTATGACTTATGGCAAAAGGCTTTTCCACATGTATTACATTCATAAGGTTTCTCCCCTGTATGAATCCTGTGATGTGTAACAAGGTCTGACTTCCGGTGAAAGGCTTTTCCACATTTAACACATTCATAAGGTTTCTCCCCTGTGTGAATCCGCTGATGTTTAAAGAGGTCTGACTTCTGATGAAAGGCTTTTCCACATTTATTGCATTCATAAGGTTTATCGCCTATATGAATCCTCTGATGTTTAATGAAGTATGATTTATGACAAAAGGTTTTTCCACATTTATTACATTCATAAGGCTTCTCCCCTGTGTGAATCCTCTGATGCGTAATCAGGTCTGACTTCCGGTGAAAGGCTTTTTCACATTCATTGCATTCATAAGGTTTCTCCCCAGTGTGAATCCTCTGATGTATAATGAGGCTTGAATTCCGGGAAAATGTTTTTTCACAATCATTACATTCATAGCGTTTTCCACCTGTGTGCATTCTCTGATGTGTAATGAGATGTGACTTCTGACGAAATGCTTCTCCACACTCATCACATTCGTAAGGTTTTCCACCTGTGTGTATTCTCTGATGTGTGATGAGGCTTGACTTCTGACGAAAGGCTTTTCCACACTCATCACATTTGTAAGGTTTCCACCCTGTGTGTATTCTCTGATGGGTAATGAGGTTTGATGTCTGGCGAAAGGCTTTTCCACATTCATCACATTCATAAGGTTTCCCCCCTGTGTGTATTCTCTGATGGGTAATGAGGTGTGGCTGCTGGCGAAAGGCTTTTCCGCATTCATCACACTCATAAGGTTTTCTCCCTGTGTGTATTCTCTGATGTCTAATGAGGTGTGACTTCAGGTGAAAGGCTTTTCCGCATTCATCACATTCATAGGTTTTCTCCCTTGTGTGAATTTTCTGATGCTTAATGAGGCCCAACTTCTGGCTAACTAAGTCTGACTTTTGATAACTGACTTTTCCACATTTGTTGTACTCACAGGATTTTTCCCATACTTGAGTTCTGTGATGGATGGTAAGGCATAATTTACAATTGAAAGATTCCTGGTGGCATTTATATTCATAGGGCTTTCTCCCTGTATGTGGTCTCTGACTTATTTTAAGATCTGACTTGTAAGTGAGCATTTCTTCAAAAGATTCATATGGTTTCTCTTCCATATGTGATTGCTGTTGTTCAGTGACATTAGAATTTTTATGGATAGCTTTATTTTCTATCTGAGTGGCTTTTCCTACAATCACAGTTAAATTACTACAGATCTTTCCTCCATAAGCCTTTTCACATGCAAACAATAGCCTCCTTCTACTGAAGCCTTTCCATTGTCCACTCTGTTCAAAAGGCTTCTGCACAGTCTGAATCTTGTGATGCTGTCTAAGTTGCTCCCAGTGTGAGAGGGCTGTCCGGGGTGTATTACAGCCATCAGATTTCTCTTGTACTTGCATCTCATCCAGCCCACTAGTGAAATGCATATTCTGAAATGCACTGCTTGTTTCAGTTTTCCTTCCTGAACAATTTCTCTTTTTTGTAATTAGTTTTGGAATATGGCTTGAGCTTAAATTAACTGTTTTTCTTAATTTGAGTCTCTTCTGAGTTGAAGTGCTTTTTCTGTTTGCAATTTGTCCCAAATTTATGTCTTGCCTTTCCTGGTTGGACTCAATCAGATCACTCATTTTCTGGACAACTGAAATATAAGAATAAAAAAAAACAAATCCATGAACCATATCTAAGTGTTTCTTCTTGGCCACTTGTGTAACTGCCTAGCTAGTGGCATAAGATTTTAACAGCGTGGTAGACACGGAAGAAGCTCCTGGCTCCTGGCCTTGGATTGGCTCAGCTCTAGCTATTGAGGGCATTTGGGGAGTGAACCAGCAGATAGAAGATTTCTCTGTCTCCGCCTCTCTGTAACTCCACCTTTCAAATCAAATAAATAAATATTTGATCACTATGGTATCTCTCCTTGATATGTTATAATAAATTACACCAATGGATTTCCCAATGTTCAATCCTAATTTTCTATTTAAATGTTTCTTTTCATTGTGTGTGGGGGGGCGGTTATATGGTAAGGTGGGAAAGCAACTGCTTGGGATGTCTGCAACCATTAAAGTGCCAGTTTGAGTCCTGGATACTCTGCTCAAAAACAATATCCTACTAATGTATGCTGGAAGGCAGCACATGATAATTCAAGTGCTTGCATTCCTGACATACACTAGAGATCATGATGGAAATCCAGGCTTTTGGCTACAGCCTAACTCAGCTCTAACTACTGCAGAAATTTGAAGAATAAACCAGTGAATGGAAGATCTCTCTGCTTCCACTATCAACATGTCTTGCAAAAAGATAAAATAACTAAATAAGGCAGTTTTAAGATTTATTTGAAAATCAGGGTTACAGAAAGAGGAAGAGACAGCGAGAAAAATCCTCTATCTGCTGGTTCTCTCTCCAGATAGCTGAAATGGCCAGCTCTGGGCCACACCAAGGCCAGGAACCTGGAGCTTCTTCTAGGTCTCCAACATGGGTTCCAGGGGCCCAAGCATTTGGGCCATCTTCTGCTGCTTTTCCCAGGCCATTATCAGGGAACTGGATCAGAAACAGGACAGTAAGGACATGAACTACCACCCATATGGGATGACAGCATTGGGTGCAGTGGATTCTCCCACTATGTCACAACACCAGCCCAGTGTTTTACATAATATGGAAATACTTAGCGAAAATATTTCTGCATTTCTCTACTGGATTTTCAGTCATGATGATGAGACAATTTTATTGAATCATTTACTTATAGGTGTAGAAAGACTCTTGTCCCTAAGCAGGGTCACAGTTTAAGAACAGAGTCTACATCTATGGTTAATCTCATATTCAGTCTTACCAGGCAAATGGCTTTAGGCACTTATGGGGTTTGTTGGATGAAAAATCTTTTCTTTCCTGTACTCTACGATGATTGCTTTCCCTGTATTATTAAGGAAACATTATCTCTTCAGCTAATTAGAATCATAACAAAAGCAAAAATGTCTTAATACAAACATCCCAGGCATGCTTCCCCTACCAGTTTAAGAGAATTGGTTCTGCAGCCCAGGCTGTGTTCAACTTTCTAAAAAGTGTCTTCTAGCTCATTCTGAGATCAGAAGTCCTGGTATTCTCTCAATTCTTGGTACACATGTTCCTGCTTAGTAATTTGCAGTTCTGAAGACTTTTGATCTTTATGTTGGGAGCTTCAGGTGTATCCTATTTTCACAAAAACCTGAATCTCCTATGAATTTCTTATCTTCTATTGCTTTGTTCACTCCCCTAACAACAACAACAGCCAGGGCTAGGCCAGGCCAAAGCCAGGAGTGAGTAGCTTCTTCCAGTTCTCCACATGGGAGTAGGAACCCAAGCACTTGTGCCATCCTTCACTGCATGTCCAGGCACATCAAAGGGAGCAGGATCAGAAGTGGAGCAGCTGGGACTCAAAGCAGTAGCCATATGGGATGCCAGCATCACAGGCAGTGGCTTTAATTACTATGCCACAATGCTAGTCCCTACCATTTCTTATTTATTTACTTGAAAGAGGGAAAATGAGAAAGAGAAACAAAAGCAGAGAACTCCTATCCAGGGGTATATTCCTTAAATCTGTGCAATAGGCTACCATTTATTTATTTGACAGGCAGACATAGAGAAAGAGACGCAAAAAGAAAGCATTTCCATTCACTAATACAGACCTGAAACACATACAAGAATAAGGTATGGGCTTTGCTAAAATGAAGAGTATGAATACAATCTGGATAACATGTAAGAAATCAGTACTGATCAATTGAAAAAACTGAATGAACAAATACATGAAAAAATGCATAAAAAAAACCCTGAGTATTAAAGTGTAGAGAAAGAGAAGTTAGAATTTAGGGAATGTATCGAACATAGAAAAAAAAAATCCTTTAAAGTGCCAGAAAAGCATTGGATGCACAGCCCTTAAGGCATTCATTCGAATCTGGCTTAAAAGCTCATGAGAGTATTTCAGGCAAGGAAAGCCAAGACATTGTGGCAAAAACAAACAAACAAACAAAAAAAAACAACAAAAAAAACAAACCTAAATGAAAGAGCTCTGAGTGAGATCCCAGTGGAAAGAAGGGGCCATCAAAGAAGAAGGTACCCCTTTCTCTGAAGGGAGGAGAGAACTTCCACTTTGATTATGGCCTTGTCTAAATAAGGTCAGAGTTTGTGAACTCAAGAGGCTTCCATAGCCTTGGCAGCTCATGACAAGAGCCTCGGGTGATTACTGACGTCATAAATAAGAGTGTCAACTGTTAAATCAACAACAGGAGTCACTGAGCTTTTGCTCCCCATGTAGGATCTCTGTCCTTAATGTGTTGTACTATGAGAATTACTGATAAATCTAATCTTCAAACAGTACTTTATTCTTTGTGTGTCTGTGTGGGTGCAAACTGTTGAAATCTTTACTCAGTATAGAATTGATCTTCTGCATATAAAGATAATTAAAAATGAATCTTAATGAAGAATGGGATGGGAGAGGGAGTAGGAGATGGTTTGTGGGTGGGAGGGTAGTTATGGGGGAAGAATCATTATAATCTAAAAATTGTACTTTTGAAATTTATATTTATCAAATATAAAAGTTGAAAAAAAAGATTGGATTAACATGTGACAAATTAAAGAAACAGAACAGAAAGAAAAACAGAAAATGAGGTACACTGGTGTATACACAAGAGCCTTCTCTGAGACTGTAGAATGTGTGGGGTGCATGAAACCAGCTTTCCTGAGGGTTGAAACCTAAGAAACATTAGTGAGAAGAGCTCCAATCAACAATTGTCTTTCGGTCTCAGTCTCCCTGCCCAAATATGTGTTGACTTACCTGGGAGGCTCTGGTTTAGGGGTTTTTCCACTATCCATGGCTCTGCTCCTTGCTCCAATTTGTAGATCAAGTCTGGTTTGATAATGCAATGCCCTGTTAATGAGAAAGAATGACAGACTTCATCAAATCACTCTATTAAGTTTTTTTTTAAAGATCTATTTTATTTATTTATTTGAAAGAGTTACAGAGAGAGGAAGAGACAGAGAGAGGGGTCTTCCATCTGCTAGTTCACTCCCAAGATGGCCGCAATGACTGGAGCTATGCTGATCCGAAGCCAGGAGCCAGGAGCCAGGAGCTTCTTCCGGGTCTCCCACATGGGTGCAGGGTCCCAAGGACTGGGACATCTTCTACTGCTTTCCCAGGCCATAGCAGAGAGCTGGATCGGAAGAGGAGCAAGCGGGACTAGAACCTGTGCCCATATGGGATGCTGGTACTTCAGACCAGGGCTTTAACCTGCTGTGCCATAGCACCAGCCCCAGTATTAAGTTTTTTAAAGAAGGGCAACAGCGTGGTTCCAGAAGCTGGGCATCAAAAGGGCCACTCTTAATGGTCTCAAATACTATTCCTATTCAGCATTATACTTTATAAAATGTTCTTTATTTGTCAAGTAGGAAAAATGAGTTCCACTTGAGCATTACAGGGTAGTAATGGGTAGTGTCACTCACCCAAGGATAGCAGGCTGCTGTAGGTCTCCAGCATCACATCCTTATATAGGGTCTTCTGAGCATTGTCTAGGTCCTGCCACTCCTCCTGGGTGAAGTCCACAGCCAGGTCTTCAAATGACACCAACACCTGTAACAGCACATTTCTGTTCAACTCTGTTACAAAACAGAAAGACTAAAAGTGCATTCTCTGTGTGTATTTGCCACTTATATAAGATGTAGCTAATTTTGTAATTTATATGGTAACAGAAAGCAAAATCACATTGAAAATGTGTTGTACCACTTCCAGAGGGGAGTGGTTAATTAACCTGATTGGCTGGTGGGCACCCAAGTGTGGCCAGGTAGGGGCATGAGGTCACATAGGGGCATGGTGAAGGTATCAGGTAGGGCATGAGGTCACACAGGGGCGAGGCGAAGGCGTGGTCTTCCAGCTCACAAAGCTAATCAATTTTAACCTGTATGCGTGCCTACTTCAATAGGACAGAATAGATGCAGTCAACTGCCAAATGGCTCCTTTCCCCTTCCTAGGGCACACACTGCTTATTAATCATGGCTTCATTTCTACTATGCCCTCAGACTCACAGTCTTCATCAAACAGTGTTTTCTTTTGCAGCTGCTGCCATCACAGTCATATCTGACACAGAGGACTTATTTACCATCCACAATAGAAATGCCATTTATTTTACACATTGTAAAGCAAACACACTTAGAATGGTCACTTGGGGGGCAGCCGGCAGGGAGGCGGTGGGAACAGAACAGAATGCTTAAGACAATAATGAATGGACACTTTGAGACATGATTTGGCTTAAACTTAGATAAAAAATAGAGTTTCTAGGCCAGGGATTGGCCACACTGAGACAGTCTGATAAGAGGGAGGAAGTGGGAACAAGCCATCCTGCTAGTTGTGAACTAACAACTGCCTTTTAAGTACATGGGTCAGGGGCCATGGAAACGGCCAGAATTCTCACCTGGCAGCACCTCCTTGAATTGTTTAATGAGATGCTTGCAAATAGCATTGCCACAGAAGGTAACTGGGTAGTGAGGAATTTTAATTCCCTGATTTTAAATAAGTTATACTGGATCTCTTGACTTCATCATTTCAGACAAATATGAGCAATCTTTGGGGTGCCTGATTGGTGATGCTATGACTTGATTAGAACGTACAGTCAGAAAAATGACCTGGGGTTGAAATATTTAATAGAGTACAGAATTTGGTTCATACTCCTCTTTGTTAAAGAATTTTCAGAGACTGGCCCACAAAGGCTATCTAGAGCAATGCTAAGCTGTCATGGAGAATAACTGAAAAATTTCAAAATGAAATATGATTGCCTTGAGAAATGACCAACTTAATAACAGGTCATGTTTTGAAACCCCTAAGTAGTATTTATGTATTTCACTGGCTCTTGTAAGTATTCACCACAGCAGAGGAAGGGAGTTCCTATAAGTGGCCTTAAATTTTGTGATGTGTTAATTTTAAGCCCCGTTTTCTTTTCAAAACCTTTGAGATGTTACACTTGGAATATATAACAAATATAATTTCTTTGATGTCCTTTTTGACTTACTTTATTTGAAGGCTCGGGTTGTTTGAGTTCATGGAGTAGTTTTTATAAAAGGCCAAATGTAAGTTTAACTTGTGGTTTTTGGAACATTATGCAGTCCATTCCAGCAGAAATTATGCATTTTCAAATTCTTCTTTAGAGTGGTATATGAAAGTGCAAAAATGCTTTTATTTCAGAGAAAGGAAGGAGAAATAAATCTTAATTCATCTTGAGATATTTAAGAAATCATACAGTTTGCAAGATGCTTTCCAAGTCTCCAGCTTTTTTCCTAACTTTTAATATTTTCTAAAGAATTTTAATTTTTATTGGAAAGCTACTATGTATACATTCATTGCAGCAAATTTAGAAGATAGCAGAAAAAGTAAATAAAAATCTGTAAGACACCATCACCTGTAGATGACAACCATTAACATTTTGTGTACAGGTTTTTAGTTTCTTTCCTATTTCTGTGAATATTCATGCAAATATCCCCTTCCATATAATGAGTTTATATGGGATATATTATTTTTAAATATGATTTTCTCATCTGAAATATATAAATAAAATCTTCCCATGTAATTATACATTCTTTTGCATATCCTTGTAAAGTCCATATAAAACTCTGTCCTGAAAGTACCATGGTTTAATGGGTTCACTGTTCAGCACTGAATTTGGATTTTTCTTCCAGTTTTTCCTACTTCAAAAAACGTGAATAATGTTCTTGCTGCTGGTCATCTGTGATTATTGCCTAAGGATAAATTCCTAGGAATCTTGCTGAGACAAGACATTATCATATTTTAAAGGCTTTTGTCTGCCAGAAAAGTTATATCAGTTTATACTTCCATCTGCAGTGTGTGGAAATGCTTTATTTATTTTCAAATGGACTAAAAGCTTCTGCTAGTGTAGTCTAACTTTCTAACAATTTTATAGTTTTATAACATATTGTCTTATGACAGTTATCCATTGAGTTTTGAAATAGTTGCCAGTTTGTTCTGTCCACCTTTGTAGCACTGCCTTTGTTTTATTATGTCAGGTTAAAGACATTTTTGTAAACCAAGAAATTCTGAGGAAAAGGAACTGATCACTTGGTGATATTTTCCACTCATCACTTACAAGTTTATAACTCTCAGCCATGTTAAGAGGTTTTCTTGTACTTAAATGATAAACAAAGTTTTGCCCCCCCCCCAAAAAAAGAAAATGTGTTGTCTAGAATTGAAAAATTGGCCGGTGCCGCGGCTCACTAGGCTAATCCTCCACCTTGCGGTGCCGGCACACCGGGTTCTAGTCCCAGTCGGGGCGCCGGATTCTGTCCCGGTTGCCCCTCTTCCAGGCCAGCTCTCTGCTGTGGCCAGGGAGTGCAGTGGAGGATGGCCCAAGTACTTGGGCCCTGTACCCCATGGGAGACCAGGAGAAGTACCTGGCTTCTGCCATTGGATCAGCGCACTGTGCTGGCTGCAGCGCACTGGCCGCGGCGGCCGTTGGAGGGTGAACCAACGGCAAAAAGGAAGACCTTTCTCTCTGTCTCTCTCTCTCACTGTCCACTCTGCCTGTCAAAAATAAAAATAAAAATAAAAATAAAAATAAAGAATTGAAAAATTAGAGGATCAAAGATGGCAGATTAGGGAGCAGCATGCTTTGTGGGGCTAGGGATAAGCAGTGAGGAGAAAAGGGTAGGAAGTACACTCTGGGTGGAGAATTGAAGAGAAAATCACCAAGGAAGCCTCATGGGAGGGGGAAAACAATGTGAATCTGCATGGTGAGTCCTGATGTGCAGCCTACGCAGATGCCGTGGTGGAGAGCCAGAGCTGGCAGCATGTTAGAGACAGAGGGGAAGCCAGACTGCAGCAATCTATGGGGATAGAGCCAGAGAGAGTGTGGCATGGGTCCAGACTGAAGCCCTGGGGGCTGGCAGTTGCTGGTGGATGCCTGTGGTCCCAGTGAAAGTGGAGGGTCAGGACGTTTGATTTAAATCAATCTCTCCAAAACAGAACCCACGATATGACTGAGAAAGGGCAGGCACCATTTTACAATAGGGCAAAAGAATATGGAAGCTTGCAAGCATGCACATAACAGCTCACTGAGATGGGCCACATGAATGCAGTGCTGGCAGCAGTGGGGGGGGGGGGGGGACAGGCATTTAGCCAGTGGCTGTAGTGTGAGTGTGTGATCCAGAGCTTTGAGTGGAGAGAATGGCCTACATCCCCCAATGACTCAAGAGCTTGGCTGGGACATGGCTGGCAGCTATGAGAGACAGAGGGGCACCTGCACCAGCAGTGCCCTCTGGACTCTGTGACTGTGGGAGCCTTGGGTGCAGAGAACGTGGGGACTCAACAGCTACATGAGAAGGTGTAGGGTGTAGCTGGGTATTCAGTTCCACCATGACCAACTTGGGTGTTACCCTGGAAACTTGCCCCACCCTAGAGCACTGACAAGAGCACCCTGGCCACACCCACAACACACCTTCTGGTATTCACAAAGGGGAGACACTCCAAGAATCTACAGAAGCATAGCCCCAAAGATAAAAGCCATCAGAAGAAAAAATTAAAAATCAACTCCACAAATGGTGAAAAATAAGAGCTAAAATTCAAGAAACAAGAATAAGGAAGTCACCGTGACCCCCTCCCCTCAGAGGAAAACAACATTTCAATATTAGAATGCGAAGATGAAGAGATCAAGCAAATGTCACAGATTTAGAAAATTAATCATAAGATGATTTTTAAAAGTCAGAAGCAAACCCAGGAACTAAAGAAAATCATTCACAACATGAGTGAAAATTTTTCCCAGAAAATTGAGAATTTAAACAGAAATTAAAATGAATTATTAGAAATGCAATATTCAGCAGATCAAATAAAAAATGCAGTGGAAAGCCTTAACAATAGACTTAATGAGGCAAAAGAAGGAATATATAAACTAGAAGACAAATCTTTGGAAATCTGACAAAGACAAACAAAAAGACAAGAAGAAAATAGAAAACTTAAAAACATCAGAGATCTATGGGATACTATTAAACAACCCAACATACAGGTCTTAGGAGTGCCTAAAGGAGTGGAAAGAGAGAAGGGAATAGAAAGCCTACTTATAAAATAAGTACAAAAAACTTCCCCAATTTGGAGAAAGAGATGGTCAAGAAGAGGAAGCACACAGAATTCCTGACAGACAGGACCAGAAAAGATCTTCACCACAACACATTGTAGTCAAGTTTTCCAGAGTAAAATATAAAGAAAAGATTGTAAAATGTGCATGAGAGAAACGCCAAATTACTTTGAGTATCACCAATTAGACTCACAGATGACTTCTCATCAGAAACCCTATAGGCTAGAAGAGAATACTGAGATATAGTCCAAGTCTTTAAAGAAAAAAATGTCAACCCAGTATACTGTACCCTGAAAACTTTGCACTTATAAATGAAGATGAAATAAAGACCTTCAATAACAAACAGCAATTGTAAGAATTTGTCAACACTCATCCAGCCTTACAAAAGATGCTTAAGGATATGCTGCACAGAGAAAACACAGAAAGATAGCCTTCATTACAAAAGAATGAGAAGGCAGAAAACCCACCAGTAGAAGCACAAAAGAAATCCAAACTAAACAATAGGAATATTTATAGAAAAAAGGCAGGGCAAAGTCATTACTTATCAATAGTCATCTTGAATGTAAACAGCCTCAATTCTCCAGTTAAAAGATATAGACTGGCTGAATGGATTGAAAAACAAGACCCATCTATTTGCTGCTTATAGGAAACACATCTCACCAACAAAGATACATGCAGACTGAAAGTGAAAGGGTGGAAAAAGATATTGCATACTAACAGAAATCAAAAAAGAGAAGGTGTTGCCTTCCTAATATCAGACAAAATGGACTTCAACATAATAACTTTACAAAGATGAAGAGCACTATGTAACAATTAAGGGATGAATCCAACAGGAAGAAATGATATAATAACTGTATATTCACCTAATTACAGGGTGCCTGGCTACTTAAAAGAAATGTTAATGGGCCTAAAGAGACATAGACTCCAGCACAATAATAATGGGAAACATCACACTTTCAGTGATGGACAGATCAACCAGATAGAAAATCAGCAAGGAAACCACAGTTAATTGATACTATAAACCAAATGGATTCAATGGATATCTACAGAACCTTTCACCTCACAGTGGCAGAATACACATTCTCCTCATGAGTGCATGGAACTTTCTCTAGAATAGACCATATGCTAGGCCACAAGCAAATTCAAAAAAATCTAAATCATTCCATGCATCTTCTCAGACCACAATGGCATGAAACTGGGAATCAGCAAACTAAGAATCTCTTAAATCATATGCAAACACATGGAGACTGAACAATATGCTCCTGAATGAACAGTGGGTCATAAAAAGAAATCAAAAGAGAAATCAAAAAATTTCTAGAAACAAATAAAGATGACAATACATCATAGCAAAACAGCAGAAGCAGTGCTAAGAGAGTTTATAGAAACTGGTGTCTTTAAGAAGAAACTGGAAATGTATCAAATAAATGATATATCAGTGCATCTCAAGGACTTAGAATATCACCAACAAATTAAACCCAAAACTAGTAGGAGGAAAGAAATAATTAAAATTAGAGAAAAAATAAACAAAATTAAAACAAAAAATTTCAAAAAATCAGTGAAATGAAAAGCAGGTTTTTAGAAAAAATGAACAAAAAAAAATTTGATAGACCAACTTTTAGAAAAAATAAACAAAACTGATACAACCAAAAAAAGGGAAAGGACCCAAATCAACAAAATCAGAGATGAAAAAGGAAATATAATAAGAGATACCACAGAAACAAAAAGAATCATCAGAAATTTATTACAAAGAGCTGTACACCAAAATTAGGAAACCTAGAAGAAATGAATAGATTCTTAGACACATACAACTTACCAAAATTGAGTCTAGAAAACTTAAATGGACCAATAACCAAGATGGAAAATGAATCAGTAATAAAGACCCTCCCAACAAAGAAAATCCAAGACCGGACAGCTTCACAGCTGAATTCTATCAGACATTTAAAGAAGAATTAACTCCAATTCTGCTTGAGCTATTCAAAAACAATTGAAAGAGAGGAAAAGCTCCCAAACTCCTTCTATGAAGCTTTTATCATCTTAACACCTAAACCTGGAAAAAAATGCAGAGAAAGAGAGCTTTAAACCAATATCCCTGATAAACAAAGATGCAAAAATATTCAACAAAATATTAGCTGATAGAATCCAACAACACATCTGAAAGATTATTTACCCTGACCAAGTGGGATTTATCCCTAGTATGAAGGGATGGTTCAACATTCAAAAAATAATAAACAAACTGAAGAATAAAAATCATATGATTATCTTAATAGATGCAGAGAAAGCATTTGATAAAATACAACACCATTTCATGATCAAAGACTTAAGCCAAATGGGTATAGAAGGAACATTCCTCAACACAGTAAAGGCTTTATATGACAAACTCAAGGAAAACATCACATTGAAAGAGGTGGGGCCAGTGCCATGGCACAGTAGGTTAATCCTCCTCCTGCAGTGCCAGCATCCCATATGGGTGCCAGTTCTAGTCCCGGTTGCTCCTCTTCCAATCAAGCTCTCTGCTGTCACCTGGGAAAGCAGTAGAAGATGGCCCAACTCCTTGGGCCCCTGCACCCACATGGGAGACCAGGAAGAAGCACCTGGCTCTTGGCTTCAGATTGGCACAGCTCTGGTGGTTGTGCCCATTTGGGGAGTGAACCAACAGACGGAAGGCTTTTTTCTGTCTCTCCTTCTCACTGTCTATAACTCTAACCTTTCAAATAAATAAATAAAATCTTAAAAAAAAAAAAAAAAAGAGGAAAAGCTGGCAGCATAATCCCTAAGATGTAGAACCAGCCAAGAATTCTCACTGTCATCATTACTATTAAATATAGTCCTGGAACTTTTCACTGGAGCCATTGGGCAAGATAAAGAAATCAAAGGGATACAAATTAGAAAAGAGAAAGTCAAACTATCATTATCTTCAGGTGACATGATCCTTTATATAGATGCAAAAAGACTCCAATGAGAGACTACTGGAACTCATAAAAAAGTTTGGTAAAGTGGCAGGATATAAAATCAACACATAAAAATCAATAGCATTTGTATACAGACAACGTCACAGCTGAGAATTACTTTTCAGATCAGTACCATTCATAATAGCTCAAAAAAGAATCAAATATCTTGGAATAATTTAACCAAGGATGTCAAAGATATCTACTAGAAAATTACAAAACACTTAAGAAATAGAAGACATTAAAAAATGGAAAAATTTTCCATGTTCATGGAACAACCTCATCAAAATGTCCCTACTACCAAAAGCAATTTACAGATCCAATAATAATAACACCAATGATGTTCTCTACAGATCTAGAGAAAACTATGCTGAAATTTAAATAGGAACACAAGAGACCCCAACTAGCTAAAGTAATCTTATACAACAAAAACAAAACTGGAGGCATCACAACACCTGTTTTCAAAACATACTACAGGGCAGTTATAATCAAAACTGCCTCGTACTGGCACAAAAACAGACTTGTAGACCAATGGAACAGAATAGAAACTCCAGAAATCAATCCAAGCATCTACATACAGCCAACTTATATTTGCCAAAGGAATTAAAATTATTTTGACAAGGGAGGCATGCCTGGAGATAGGACTTAATTCAGTGAATATTAAGGACTGTGAACTTCAGTGGAGTATGTTTGGGGGGAATTTGAGAGCAGGGGCAGAGGTGGGGAGGAACTCACTGGCTGTTTAAGGCACCTCCAACTCTGAGCTGGTTACTCAGCCATTTCTTACTGATTGTGCCTGGCATGTCCCAGGCACTTTGCAGAAGAATTTTCTGTGGAATTTTTCTTTTTGCAAACTTGTCTCTTCATTGCTCTTAGAGTTCATAACATCACCCATGCTACAAGTCCAAGTCAGCTGCTTCCTTTTTGTAACTCCCGTGTCCAGTCTCCCAGCTGAGTCCTGTCTGTTCTACCTCAAGTCTTCCCATCCCTCCTCCTCACTTAGGCAATTTCTGTAGGCTCTCAGCTTCACTTAACCTCTTCTTAGTCCAGACTACTTTATAGACAATACTAGATTCATCTTATGGAAACAAAAGCTCTGACCATGTATCCCACGTGTGTTCTATCTCCCCACTAGACTGTAAGCTCCTCATGAGCAGGATCTATGTCTGAGTCATCTTTGTATGTCCCATAGCATCTTAACCAATAAATATTTCTTGAATGAAAAAAAAAAGGAATTAAAATCAATCCATGGAGCAGGGACAGTCTCTTTAACAAATGGTGCTGGAAAAACTGGATCTCCACATGCATAAGTATGAAATTAAACCCCTACCCTACACAAAAATCCACTCAAAATGGATCAAGGACCTAAATCAATGGTCCGATATCATCAAATTCATAGAGAACATGGGGGGAAACTCTACAAGACATCAACATAAGCAAATACTTCTTGGATAAAACCCCAGAAGCACAGGCAATCAAAGACAAAATTGACAAATGGGATTACATCGAGCTGAGAAGCTTCTGCACTGCAAAAGAAACACTCAGAAAAAATGAAGAGCAACTAACAGATGGGAGAAAATATTTGAAAACTGTGCAACTGATAAAGGGTTAACATCCAGAATCTATGAAGAGCTCAAGAAATTCAACAACAACAAAATAAACAGGTAAAGAAATAGGCAAAGAACTTAAACAGGCATTTTTCAGGAGAGGAAATTCAAATTGCCAACAGACAATTGTGAAAATACTCATGATCACTAGCCATCAAGGACATGCAAATCAAAACCACAACAAGGTTTCACCTCACTCCAGTTAGAATGACTGGCATATAGAAATCTGCAAACAACAAATGCTGGTTAGGATGTGGGGTAAAAGGTACTCTGATCCACTGCTGGTGGGAATGTAAACTGGTGCAACCACTATGGAAGACAGTACGGAGATATCTCAGAAATCTGAATATAGACCTACTATATGATCCAGCCATCTCACTCCTGAGAATTTATCCAAACCAAAAGAAATCAGTATATGAAAAAGTTATATGCACCCTCATTTTTCAATGCAGCACAATTCACAATAGCTAACATATGGAATCAACTCAGATGTCCAACTATCAACTGGATAAAGATATTATGGTATATATACACTATGGAGTACCACTCAGCTGTTAAAAAAAATAAAGTCCCTGTCTTTTGCAACAAGATGGTCACACTGGAAACCATTATACTTAGCAAAGAAAGCCAATCCCAAAAAGACAATGATCATGTTTTCTCTGATACAATGCAACTAATATAATACCTGAAATATAATGTATTGACGTGAAATAGACATTTTGAGAATGGATGGTTGCTTATAGCCATTGTATCTTCCTTTAGAAACAATCTTTTTTTGTTCTATTTTATTTTGTTTTCTTTCTCTTCATACTATTTGCTGAGCTCCTTTACTTAGAATAGGGTTAACTATATGATCACTAAGTATACTGATAATAGATCACTGTAAAAAATTTAGAATGGGAATCCAAGAGGGAGGGGGAAGGGTTGGAATGTGGGTGGGAGGGAGGGTAAGTCTATGTTCCTAAATCTATATATAAGAAATATATGAAACTTGAATAACTTAAATAAAATTTAAAAGTAACAATACCAAAATCATTACAATAAAATTTCCTTTATTTATCTGGACTTATCTTTCTCTTGATTCTGAAAGGAGTCACAGCATAACCTGTAGATATGTATACACACACATGACTGATATAACATGTTTGATGAACTACAGGGGACATATATTCAGTATCAGGGTAACAAATTTTTGCAGACAACAGAGAGAGAGCAATGATTTTTCAAATAGTTGGGTTTCTGCATTGTAGACCTGGAACAAGTTGTTATTGCCAGGATTTGTCCTACCCCAACTCCAATCACTACAGGTATTTGGAGAGTTAACCAGTAGATGAGACATTTCTTTCTAACTCTCATATAAATACATTTTAAAAGAAGAAAATGCTAAAAGGTTTGGGGTAAAGCAAAAGAAAGAAGCAAATCTGACACTTGGTGAATAGGTAGTATAAGTCAGAAAGAAATGCCTGGTTTTTTAACTAGTAAATAATTTAGCAAAACAAAAAGTCCACCACCAACAGTAACTTAAGTGAGTACAGCAATTCCCATGTATATTATCCAGGGCTACTTAGGCATTAAGTATTACTTAATATAATGGCCATTTTTGAGGTACTTAAAAAAAGGTTATGAAAAATTCAATTAGAATATAAGCTACTTTTTTTACAAAAATTTTGAAACTGATGCATAACTTTTTCACAATGCACATTTTCCATGGACTTTTTCACAACCCTTTACATGTACCTAATTACAACTGTTAGTATATAACCTAAGTGCAAATCAATTAATGCTTACCTCACTGACTTAAAGGTTTAGAAATACAGACTGGAAAACAGAATAACTGTAATGTATTACTCGGCTTGGTAGGAATAGAGGAAAATGTTGCTCTGATGAAAAAATCTCTTGGCCAGCACCGCGGCTCACTAGGCTAATCCTCTGCCTGTGGCGCCTGCACCCTGGGTTCCAGTCCCACTCAAGAGTACCAGATTCTGTCCCAGTTGCTCCTTTTCCAGTCCAGCTCTCTGCTGTGGCCAGGGAAGGCAGTGGAAGATGGCCCAAGTGCTTGGGCCCTGCACCTGCATGGGAAACCAGAAGGAAGCACCTGGCTCCTGGCTTCGGGGGTGAACCAATGGAAAAAAAGGAAGACCTTTCTCTCTCTCTCTCTCTCTCACTGTCCACTCTGCCGCCCGTCAAAAAAAAAAAAAAAAAAAAAAAAAGGAAAAGAAAAAAATCTCAATTCATACAAGCAGGAGAAAAAGGGAACAGGGACAAACTAGAAATTTTAGGGACCACAGAAATGGAAAATTCTCAAAGCAGTCTCACTTAGGCTTTTATCAATTAAGGTTGAAAAGTTTACCACCTCTAGTTCTTACAGAAAACTAATACAAGAAGAAATCATTTGAGAATCAAATGCAATCATATTCAACTCCATGGAAATGTTAAAATGAAGGTAATGAACATGGCAACTATTTTTATAAAATTGTAAATGGATTAAATTTGTTCTAAATAAGTTATTTCAACTGTTCAAAATTGCCCAAAATTGGAGAATGGGTTATATCTTTTAAAACATTGTTTACATACATAATACATAAATAATATACCTAGGAAAAAATCATGTGACATATAGTTAGAATCAATCATAAGTATGAAAATTTATAAATATTTACAGTTATACTCTCAGAAACAACCAAATTGACTTAAAACATGCTGGGGATTTAAGCTGTAAAGAGACCATCTTAGATAATAGATAATAGGCAGGAAGCATTCCAACAGGACTGATAAGTGTAAGTAGGCACATTCTTAGGGATCTTTGCTGAGTGCAGCATGGATGATAGAAGATATTTCAGAAAGCAGGCAGTAGACTTTGGATAGCAACAGACTGAGTGGCTACCAAAGTACAGAATCAAGGTCTCAGCAAAGAATGTATTCCATCCATAGGTTAGTGGCCACTTTCAACATCATTTGTCCCTATTATGGCAAGACTGCATTGAAATGATGCTCCCATTCTTCTCACTCCAGGTACTTTTTCCTTTTCAAAAAGGTATTCAAAAAAATAAAGGGGGGGGAGGAGCCTATTGGGCTAATTTTGCTAATTTTTTTTTTTGCTCAGTTTTTGACCCATGTACATTTTGTCTACTTAGGATACATGTCTAAGCATCAAGAGAAACCATATATATAACCATATGTAAACATGATATAAGTTGATGGCATCATTCAGAGAATTTGCATGTGAGGCAAAATGATGAATAGAGGAGACCTTAGATATGCCTTGGTGGGTGTGGAATAAAATTAAAGATACAGGTGGAGGGGGTCGGATCTGTGGCATAGCAGGGAAAGCCACCACCTGCAGTGCCAGCATCCCATATGGGTGCTGGTTCAAGTCCAGGCTGCTCCATTCCAATCCAGCTCTCTTTTATAGCCTGGGAAAGCAGCAGAAGATGGCCCAAGCCCTTGGGCCCCTGCACCCACATGGGAGACCTGGAAGAAGCTCTTGGTTCCTGGCTTAAGATCAGTACAGCTCTGGCTGTTGCAGCCATTTGGCGAGTGAACCAGTGGATGGAAGTCTCTCTCTCTGCCTTTCAAATAAATAAATAAATCTTTAAAAAATATATACATGTGGAAGAAGAGGAATTCTATTATGTGGGGACCACTGCCCATTCATCTTGAGTACTGCTTCTAGTGGGAAGATCACATTCCCTCTTCCTAATCTGGGAAAATTCAGACAAGGCCAGAGGATTCTAACAAAGGAAATATCAGTCAAAAGAAATTACACTGAGAAGAGCTCTACTGGACCCAGTGTCCACTGTTTTTCCCCAGTCACAAAGACAGGCAAAGTTCCAGTAAAGGGGATTCTACCAAGCTAGGAAAATCAGATTTTATACACATCCTAAAGGTGGAAGCCCTGCAGAGACTAGGAGTCACAGACTACCTAATCATAACCAAGCTCATGACCTCTGATATTCACTCAGACAAAGCATTAAAGATAGCAGTTCATCCTCAAAGATAGATGCCATTGCAAGTCTATGTGGTCACCCTGTGATTTTCAATAAATGGTGTGGAAAACATACAGAATGAAAAGTGAATACACAGTGCAGACCAAGGCCATAAAATTTTGTATGTCATATGAAGATGGAACAAGATTTGCAGGTTGAGAGGCCTCAACACAATGTCCACTCAACTAACTGCCTTGTAAAACAGAACTCATTTTTCTTCAAAAGAACAAGTAACCACAACTTCTACAATATGTGGTTTACAAATATTTCATTATCCCATATAAATGAGGTTGCTAGAAGAGAGAAATTCATCGAGATAAAGAAGAGTAGTGACTGCCAGGGTCTGTGGTAGAGGGGAATAGGATTTAGTCTTTAATGCACACAAAGTTCTATATATGGATGGTGGTAATGCTTGCAAATGAATATGAATATGCTTAATACCACTGAAATGTATGCTTTAAAATGTCCTGTGTTGGGGCCAGCATTGTAGTGTAGCACATTAAGCCTCCACCTGCGATGCCAACATCCCATATGGGCTCCAATTCAAGACCCAGCTGCTCCACTTCTGATCCAGCTCCCTGTTAATGCACCTCAGAAAACCGCAGAAGAAATCTGAAGGGCTAGGGCCCCTGAACCCATTTGGGAGACCCAGAAGAAGCTCTGGGCTCCTAGTTTCAGCCTGGCCCAGGTCCAGCAACTGTGGCGATTTGGGGAGTGAACCAGCAAATAAAAGATTTTCTCTCTCTCTCACTCTCTGTTTCTCTCTTTCTCTCTCCTGCCATTGTTTCTCTGTAACTCTGCCTTTCAAATAAAAAAACTTTAATTTTTTTTAAAAACTATCCAGTATTAGGTTATGCTTTTTATCACAATAAAATGCTTGTTTTTAAACAAGCTTGTTTTTGCAGAGTCCTCATCCATAATCATTGCTATGACTGATGCACTTATCTGTTTTCCATTACTCATTTTGAAGTTAATATATGAAATAATGCAACACAACAATTAAAACTGCATAAATCAGAGCCAGTGCTGTGGCTCAGCAGGATGCAGCACTGGCATTCATATGGGCGCCAGCTTGAGTCCTGACTGCTCCACCTCAGATCCAGCTCTCTGCTATGGCCTGAGAAAGTAGTGGAAGATGGCTCAAGTGCTTGGGCCCCTGCACCCACATGAGAGACCAGGAGGAAGCTCCAGGTTCCCGGCCTTGGCCAGGCCCAGCCACAGCTATCATGACCACTTGGGGAGTGAACCAGCAGATGGAAGATTTCTCTCTCTGTCTCTCCTTCTCTCTCTAACTCTGTCTCTCAAATAAATCTTTAAAAAAAAAACTGCACAAATCATCTTTGAGCTAGAAACATACAATTTGGTATTAGTGTAAACTGTAGAAAAAAGCATATACATATATATGAGCAAAAGGTACAAGTTATATTTAAAATCATTTACTTACATATTTAAATTTAAAGGCATAGGAGGGAGATAGAGAGGGTGACACAGGTACAGAGATAGTCAATAGAGACAGACAGAACTTGTGTTGGTTTATTCCCCAAATGCCCACAAAGGCTAGGGCAGGCTCAGTCTGAAGACAAGTGTCTGGAATTCAATCTGGTATCCCTTGTTGGTAGTAGGGACCAAGTACTTGAAGAATCACCTGTAGTCTTCTAGAGTCTACATTAGCAGGAAGCAGGAATTCGAAGCAGATTTAGGATTTAAACCCACAAGCTCCAAATGGATTCAGAAGAAGCTGGGGGTATATTTTTTGAAGTTATTTTCATTTTATTTGGAAAACAGAGAAACAGAGAGGCTAGAGAGAGGGGGAGAGAGAGAGAGAGAGAGGGAGACACAAAGATCTTCCATCTGGTTACTCCACAAATGCTCACTATTAGCCAGAGCTGAGCCAGGCCAAAACCAGAAGACTGGATTTTGATTAGGTCTCCTATGTGCTAGCAGAAATTAAAGCACTTTGGCCATCATTTCTTGCTTCCCAGGAAGCACATTAACAGGAAGATGGATGAGAAGCAGAGTATCAGGAACCCAAATCAGACAATGTGTGGGCATCCTAAGAGGCAACTTAATCTTTTGTGCCAAAGGCCAATCCCTGAAGGTAAATTATTTAATAAAAATTATTTCAATAATTAAATAATTTAGTAATTTAATAATAATAATAATTAAAATTATTAAATAAAGGTGTCTTCTCTTTCAGGTCTTTATGTTTGCCTTGACATTGGATCACATGTAACTCTCTAATTCCTGAATGTTCTCTCCCACCAAATCCTTTGGGCCAATACATCTCAGGAGGGATCAAAGCTTATCACTGAGCCAATATATTATTTCCAATTATTGACAAGAATAAAATTTTCAATATAAAAAAGAATTTTTTGTTTTTAATGAATAGCAGCTACTCATTTTTACACACTGCATGTAAGCATTAGAATAAGGATTTAAAAATAAGGAAATAGATTTAACAGGTTTTCATGCATGATGAAACTAGACATGAGAGAAAGGGAGACGTCCAGGGAAAAAACCCATTTTGGTAATGTGGGTCAAGGTTAACTGGTAGTAACACCTTACAGGTATAAAGGAGAAAAGAAGGGCTGTCACTGTGGCATAGCAGGTTAAGCTGCTGCCTGTAGTGCCGGCATCCCATAGGGGCACTGGTTCGAGACTCAGCTGCTCCACTTCTGATCTAGCTCTCTGCTATGGCCTGGGAAAGCAATAGAAAATGGCCCAAGCCCTTGGGCCCCTGTACCCGCATGGGAGACCTGGAAGAAGCTCCTGGTTCCCGGCTTCAGATCTAGCCAGCTCCAGCCATTGCTGCCAACTGGGGAGTGAACCAGAGGATGGGAGACCTCTCTCTCTCTGGTCTTTCTTTCTCTCTCTGTGTAACTCTGACTTTCAAATAATAAAAAAAAAAAACGCTTTGATTTTCATTTTAGGCTTGTTGAGCTTGAGATGCCATTGGGAAAGCTACAAAGAAGTATTCAACAGAGAGTAGAAAATGTGTCTGAAGACCGTAGAAAAGGCCAAAGCTGGAGGAAAACAGGAGCGTCAGACCACTGAGAGATAAATCTGTCAAGCAGAATTTCAAGGTGACATGATTTGGAGAGCACATGGAATATTAGATGAGTGATGATAAAGATGATAAGTGGAATTTAAAGAAAAAGACAAGGAACCATTAGTGAGCTCAGGTTGAGAAAAAGAGTATGAATTTTTTTTTCTGTTTTTTTTTGTTTTGTTTTGTTTTTTACTTTTTTTTTTATTTAGTAAATATAAATTTCTAAAGTACAGTTTCCGGATTACAATGGCTTTCCCCCCTCCCATAATTTCCCTCCCACTTGCACCCCTCCCATTCCATTCACATCAAGATTCATTTTCAATTATCTTTATATACAGAAGATTGATTTAGTATATATTAAGTAAAGATTTCATCAGTTTGCACCCACACAGAAACACAAAGTGTAAAATACTGTTTCAGTACTAGTTATAGCATTACTTCACATTGGACAACACATTAAGGATAGATCCCACATGAGGAGTAAGTACACAGTGACTCCTGTTGTTGACTTAACAATTTGACACTCGTTTATGGTGTCAGTAATCTCCCCAGGCTCTAGTCATGAGTTGCCAAGGCTATGGATGCCTTTTGAGTTTGCCGACTTCGATCTTATTCCGACAGGGTCATAGTCAAAGTGGAAGTTCTCTCCTCCCTTCATAGAAAGGTACCTCCTTCTTTTATGGCCCCGTTCTTTCCACTGGGATCTCACTCACAAAGATCTTCCATTTAGGTCTTCTTTTTTTTTTTCCAGGGAGTCTTGGCTTTCCATGCCTAAAATACTCTCGTGGGCTCTTCAGCCAGATCCGAATGCCTTAAGGGCTGATTCTGAGGCCAGAGTGATATTTAGGACATCTGCCATTCTATGAGTCTGCTCAGTATCTCGCTTCCCATGATGGATCGTTCTATCACTTTTTGATTCTATCAGTTAGTATTAGCAGACACTAGTCTTGTTTGTGTGATCCCTTTGACTCTTAGACCTATCAGTGTGATCAACTGTGAACTGAAATTGATCACCTGGACTAGTGAGATGGCATTAGTATATGCCACCTTGATGGGACTGTACTGGAATCCCCTGGCATGATTCTAACTCCACCATTTGGGGCAAGTCTGATTGAGCATGTCCCAAATTATACATCTCCTCCCTCTCTTATTCCCACTGTTATATTTAACAGGGATCACTTTTTAGTTAAAATTTAAATACCTCAGAATAATTGTGTGTTAATTACAGAGTTCAACCAATAGTACTAGAACAAACCAAAGAAAAAATACTAAAATGGATAAAGTATTACATTGTATATCAACACTCAAGACAAGAGCTGATCAAGTCACTGTTTCTCATAGTGTCCATTTCACTTCAACAGGTTTCCCCTTTGGTGCTCAGTTAGTTGTCATTGATCAGGGAGAACATATGATATTTGTCCCTTTAGAACTGGCTTAATTCACTCAGCATAATGTTTTGCAGATTCCTCCATCTTGTTGCAAATGACCGGATTTCACTGTTTTTGACTGCTGTATAGTATTCTATAGAGTACATGTCCCATAATTTCTTTACCTCGTCTACTGTTGATGGGCATCTGGGTTGGTTCCAGGTCTTAGCTATTGTGAATTAAGTTGCAATAAACATTAATATGCAGACAGCTTTTTTGTTTGCCAATTTAATTTCCTTTGGGTAAATTCCAAGGAGTGGTATGGCTGGGTTGTATGGTAGAGTTATATTCAGGTTTCTGAGCAATCTCCAGACTGACTTCTATAGTGGCCTTACCAGTTTGCATTCCCACCAACAGTGGGTTAATGTCCCTTTTTCCCCACATCCTCTCCAGCATCTATTGTTGGTAGATTTCTGAATGTGAGCCATTCTAACTGGGGTGAGGTGAAACCTCATTGTGGTTTTGATTTGCATTTCCCTGATTGCTAGTGATCTTGAACATTTGTTCTTTCTTTAAGGTTTTGTAATTTTTATCGTAGAGATCTTTAACGTCCTTGGTTTATTCCAAGGTATTTGATTGTTTTTGTAGCTATTGTGAATGGGATTGATCTTAGAAGTTCTTCCTCAGCCATGGTATTGCCTGTGTATACAAAGGCTGTTGATTTTTGTGCATTGATTTTATATCCTGCTACTTTGCCAAACTCTTCTATGAGTTCCAATAGTCTCTTAGTAGAGTTCTTTGGATCCCCTAAATAAAGAATCATATCATCTGCAAAGAGGGATAGTTTGAGTTCTTCCTTCCCAATTTGTATCCCTTTAATTTCTTTTTCTTGCCTAACAGCTCTGCTAAAACTTCGAGAACTATATTGAATAGCAGTGGTGAGAGTGGGCATCCCTATCTGGTACCAGATCTCAGTGGAAATGCTTCTAACTTTTCCCCATTCAATAGTATGTTGGCCGTGGGTTTTTCATAAATTGCTTTGATTGTATTGAGGAATGCTCCTTCCATACCCAGTTTGCTTAGAGTTTTCATCATGAAAGGGTGTTGTATTTAATCAAATGCTTTCTTGGCATCTATTGAGATAATCATATGGTTTTTCTTCTGCAGTCTGTTAAATGTGGTGTATCACATTGATTGTTTTGCGAACATTGAACCATCCCTACATATACCAGGGATAAATTCCACTTGGTCTGGGTGGATGATCTTTCTGATGTGTTGTTGCATTCTATTGGCCAGAATTTTATTGAGGATTTTTGCATCTATGTTCATCAGGGATATTGGTCTGTAATTCTCTTTCAATGCTGCATCTTTTTCCAGCTTAGGAATTAAGGTGATGCTGGCTTCATAAAAAGAATTTGGGAGGATTCCCTCTTTTTCAATTGTTCTGAAATGTTTGAGAAGTATTGGAGTTAGTTTTTCTTTAAATGTCTGGTAGAATAGAAGAGTATGAATTTTCAGATGGGGCTGGCTTTGTGCCACACTATACTAAACTGCAGCCTGTGACACTGGCATCCCATATGAGTGCCAGTTTAATTCCTGGTTGCTCCATTTCCAATCCAGCTCCCTGCTGTTGTGCCTGGGAAAGTACTTAGGCCCTTGTACCCATGTTGGAGACCTAGATGAAGCTCCTGGCTTCCACCAGGCCCAGTCATGGCCAAGGTGGTCATTTGGGGGAGTGAACCAACAGAAGGAAGATCTCTCTCACTCTCTCTGTCCTTTTCGCTCTCTAACTCTTTCACATAAATAAATAATTGAACGAATTAAGAACATGCAGTAGATTTTGTCCTCTTCACATCCTTGGTACAATCTATGAATCTAGCACCACCTCCTAGCAGGTACTGAGGATCACACTACTTCAGCAATTCCAGAGAAATCTTATTTGCTGATTTGCGTTTAGATCTGGGTAATTCTTAACCATGATAGAATGCTGAGTTTTTATTTCCAGGTTGGTACTAAACCACGTCCTCTGTGTCATCTATATGACCAATAAATGATATTTCAGACTTCATATCCTACAGGAATTTATCAAAGTCTAAGTCTCAATTTGAAACATGTAGTATGTCTTTTCATTATGGTATCAGAAAGATCAGAGACCAATTTCAATCAGCTTCGATGGCTCTAATGTCTTATAACCATGAAAACTACTATATTCTCTGAATTATAATTACTTTTACTCTTCTGTTTAAATTAACAAACCCCCATACAACTTGTAAAATACAATGTAAAATAAGCTGAGGAATAAGTAAGTAAACAACTTACTGAAGGTGTATTCATTTTCTTTGCTTTTGGAAACATGAAGAAGTCCGTAGAATTATCCTTGGAACAGAAGATGAATGGAAGGAGTTGTGAGAGACCTGGTCTGGCTTGCTCCCAGATCCTACTGTGCTAAGCCAGATCATGACAGAGATAAATGCAGACATGACAGAGATAACACACACATCAGATGAAGAAACAAAAATAATCAGTCTCTCTGTGCAGGAATAGCACTTAATGAATGAAAGAGGGCACGAAAGAACTCCTTGAAAGAGCATTCATAATTCTACTAATTGGCAGAAATTACATACAGATTATCACTAAGATACTGAAAACATTTATTTGCTACTTATTCCATAATGTATTGCAAAAAAAATTGTTAAACTGAAATATACCATAGGAAGAAACATTTTGCTATCATTAAAATCAGCACATAAAAAATACTTGGGTGTGGGGGCGGCACTGTGGCATAGCGTGTTAAGTCACTGCCTGCAGTGCCGGCATTCCATATGGGCACCAGTTGAGACCCAGCTGCTCCAATTCCTATCCAGCTCTCTGCTATGCCCTGGGAAAGCAGTAGAAGTTGGCCCAAGTCCTTGGACCCCTGCACCCGCATGGGAGATCTGGAAGAAGTGCCTGGCTCCTGGCTTTGGATTGGCGCAGCTCCGGCCGTTGCGCCAATTGAGGAATGAACCTCATGGAAGATTCTCTGTCTCTCTCCCTCTCTCCTTCCCTCCCTCTCTCTGCCTCTCCTTCTCTCTGTGTAACTCTGACTTTCAAATAAATATCTTTTAAAAAAAATACCTGGGTGATGGGGCCAGCGCTGTGGCATATATAGGACTTAACCTACAAGAACATTCCAAAAGGTAACATTTTCGGGACCCTTGACTATCCCTCTCAACTCACATCTCCCTTACAGTTCACAGAAAACTTCCCATATTCTTCAATAGACTAGAGATGAAGTGAGGTAGTGTCACTCACTCAAATCTTGATCCTTCTGTGTAGTAGAATCAGTAATTGCTGGGCCATGCAAAGCTAGGGTGTTCACCTTTCTGGGACTCCTTTGCCTCTACTGTGAAGCACTAGACAGAGTTTGGGACAGAGGAGCTGTTCCTTCTGGTGGATTCCTATTCATGCAGTCCAAGTCTTCATTCAGCATAAACTGCTTTGTTAGGAAGACAGAACCATTGTCCAGTACACTCATTTCCCTCTTAGAACCCATTTTCTTTGAAAACTAGATTGTGTACAAACTTCTACAAACTTAAAGCAGGATAGTGAGCAGGCTACACACAGGAAGCAACAAAAGGCTCAGTTCTGAGGAGGCACCACAAAACCCCAAAGTACAACTATTCCATAGTAAGAGAGGATGCATACACTTCAACTTATTTTGCTGGAATGTGGGGCATTAACTGGGTACTGTGGATGCCTCTATGCTACAGATGGATAAACCCATGTCATATAGGTCAGTAACAGGACCTACAGTGGCTGAGTTCAAACTAGACTCATACCACACACCTCCTTGCTCATGAAATACACAGACTCCCCTTGCCTCATTGCAATCTTGGACTAACCACTTCATTTGTGAAGCTTCTGGACTCAGTGCCTGCACATCTGAAAGACCACCCTTGGCTTCTGACAATATAATCACCTGAAACACAAGCCATGGTGGACCTTCCCTGATTCCAGATCTGAGAATTCTTTGCCAGTGTGTCCTCCCCAACAGACCAGGGCCTGCGGCTTACACCTGAATGTCAGGACTCACCCACCCGAGAACCACGATGTTTCTGTTCTCAACAAGTGGAGAACATACATCCCACCCACTCCCAAGGAGTCACTGCTGCCTGTGAGGCCCCACCTTTCCCCCAGGAACTATCCTTCAGGAATGCAGAATGGAACCCATGGAGCAACAGGATAGCTGCAGGGCCTGGAATTCCTGAGAAGGCAGGAGTGGGCAGGATGCTCACTCACCATGCTCAGAAGAAACCTGAAAAACCTTTCCTTGGCTCTGTGGTGGTGGTCATGGCACAGGAAGATGATATTTCACACAAGCCTCTGCACCCCTCCATTAGGAAATAAGAATGACCTGTGTAATTCTCAGGTGTTCAGCCTTGCTGTCAGACATGGTGCATCTGACTTCATCTCCATTCATGTGGAATACTAAGATTAATTCTTGGTTTGACAAACTCACATCTATAAGAGATGTGCTATTAGAGAAATTTCAATGTGGGCACAGTGTTGGATAACTATCACCACATTTAATTTCATTTTTAGCTGATAATTAAGAACATGTATCTATGTGTTACAGATGCTTGCTTAAACCATGAAGAAAGTAAAAATGATTCTACTAAAGATATCTGAATAAGAAGTTAATATTGCTACTGCAACTGAGGCCTATCCCTCTAAAAAGATGCTTGCTCTCATCTGTTAAAACGCTTGGTAATGCATCCAGGGACAACTGGGAGAACTCTTCTAGTGTATATACTGAAATAAAATTATGGATTTTAAGATGGGTACATCATTGTGCAAATACAAAACTTCCAAAGTCTTATAATGCAGGAACCTCAGTCTTGAGCTTCCAAGGCTAGGTACCCTTGAGGTAATCGCGCCTGAAATGTTAAGTATCAATGCCTTATTACTAGAAATGAAAAATGAACTTACAGGGATCGATGACCTAACTTGGCACCATGAAGTAGTAGGTCCTCATGTCCTTTCTCAGGAATTGTCCCCTCTTGTTAACATGTACCTCTACTAGCAGAAGCTGTTCCTACAGGGACTAGAGATATGGGATCGAAGAGGAGTCCTGACAAGAGAAAAAGTAACAAGCCCATACTCACTGATAATTAAGGAGTAGTAAGCAACCCATTTTTCTGTCTCTTAGGTGTAACTTCCATGTAATGATTGGAGCCCCGAATTTTGTGTTCAATCAGTGGCAAGAGTTCTAATGATTAATTTGTACTGAATGAAGAGGAATAGTCCCTGTGGTAAAGAGAAAGGAGGTGATGGCCAGAGAATGGGATAAGGCTCCCACAAGGATTATGACATGAGGTTAGTCTTTTATTTTTTCCTAAGATTTGCTTATTTATTTGGAAGCAAGAGAGACAGAGATATTTTTCTTCTGCTTGTCTAATCCCCAAATAGCGGCAACAGCCAAGTGTGTATCCAGGACAAAGCCAGTAGTGAGGATCCCTATCTGGGTTCTTTTACTTAGGTGTCAGGGACCCAAGTATTTGTGCCATCTTCCACTTGCCTTCCCAGGCACATTAGCAGGAATCTGGTTCAGAAGCAGAGTAGCCAGGCCTCCAACTGGCCCTCCAATATGAAATGCCAGCAATCACAAGCAGTGCCTTAAACTACTCTACAACAATGGTAGCACCTAAGTTTGATCATTTCTGATTCATCACAAGTAAAAATATATAGTGAGGAAACTCCAGTGCCTGACCATATTTTGTTTTGTATTAATTTACATCATATTTTTTTTTGACAGGCAGAGTGGACAGTGAGAGAGAGAGACAGAGAGAAAGGTCTTCCTTTGCCGTTGGTTCACCCTCCAATGGCCACCGCGGCCGACATGCTGCGGCTGGCACACCGCGCTGATCCGATGGCAGGAGCCAGGTACTTCTCCTGGTCTCCCATGGGGTGCAGGGCCCAAGCACTTAGGCCATCCTCCACTGCACTCCCTGGCCACAGCAGAGAGCTGGCCTGGAAGAGGGGCAACCGGGACAGAATCTGGCACCCCGACCGGGACTAGAACCCGGTGTGCCGGCACCGCAAGGCGGAGGATTAGCCTAGTGAGCCGCAGTGCCGGCCAACATCATATTTTTAAAAAGGCATACAGACGGCCGCTGCCATGGCTCAATAGGCTAATCCTCCGCCTGTGGTGTCGGCACACGAGGTTCTAGTCCCAGTTGCTCCTCTTCCAGTCCAGCTCTCTGCTGTGGCCCGGGAAGGCAGTGGAGGATGGCCCAAATCCTTTGGCCCTGCACCCACATGGGAGACCAGGAGAAGTACCTGGCTCCTGGCTTCAGATCAGCGCAGTGCGCCGGCTGCAGCGCACCAGCCGCAGTGGCCACTGAGGGGTGAACCAACGGAAAAGGAAGACCTTTCTCTCTGTCTCTCTCTCTCACTGTCCACTCTGTCAAAAAAAAAAAAAAAGGCATACAGACAAGATTAATATCTTTCCTCACAATACCATGATCCTGAATTAATCACTGTCATTCACCTAGTTTATTTGCTAGACCACTTATTGCATTTATATAAACATCAGCATATAAATATGCAATGCAGACTGCAGAGGAAAATCATATTAATATGGATTTGACTTTTAATATTACAATATTAGCTACCGCATATAAGTGTGAAAAATTCAATGCAGCATATTTACAATTAGTTGGAAATCATATTACTTTCTTAAGTAGCACAACTGACATGAATGAATACATGTATTCATTGAATAGGTATGAATTCATGAATTCAATGAATAAGCAGAACAACTGTTGTGATATTAATATAAATCATGTATTATGCAATTCATTCATTAAGAGTACACATACAGGGAATGGTGTTGTGGTGCAGTGGGTTAAGCCATCCCCCACAATGCTGGCTTCCCATATGGGCACAGTTGTGAGTCTGGCTGCTCCACTTCTTAACCAGCTCCCTGCTAAGATGCCTGGGAAAGCAGCAGAAGATGGTTCAAGTGGTTGGGCCCCTGCCACTTGGGAAATGCAGATGGAGTTGCAGCTCCTGACTACTGCAGGCATTTGGGCGAGTGAAGCAGCAGATGGAAAACCTCAGTCTGTTTCTTCCCTATCTCTCTGCAACCTTGCCTTTCAAATACATACATCTTTTTTTTAAAGAAGAGTACACATAGAATTCATTGTTTTTTCAGTTATATGTGATCATCACCAGTCAATTTCAGAGCCCATTTTATTACCTCAAAGAAAAAAGGTGAGGCAGCCCTAGAGGTTAAGATGCTGCTTGGGATTAAGACATCCAAGACTGCTCGAGTTGGAGTCCCAGCTACACAACAGATTTGATTCCACTTTCCTGCTAACGCCCACCCCGGAACCACACCATCCAAAAGGCAGGGTCTCAAGTGAATCAGAAAATGTGAGACATATTGGAGACCTAGGTGAGTTCCCAGCTCCCAGCTTTGTAAGTTTTAAAAAACTGATTAATTAATTTGAACTGCAGAGATAAGAGAATTCATCTTCTGGTTCACTCCCCGAATGTCCATAACATTTAGAACTGGGTCAGGCCAAAATCACGATTAAGGAATTCCATCCAGGTCTCCCATATGCACAGCAGAAACCCAAGTATGGAATATCATCTGTGGCCTTTCATGCACATTAACAGAAAGCTGAATTCGAAGCACAGTAGCAAGGACCTGAACTGACCCTTTGACGGGGATGTGGGCACCACAATCAATGGCTTATCCAACTGTGCTACCATGCCTGCTTCAGCAGTTTTTACTCAGTACAGCCTCACCTGAAGTGAACTAAAATAAAGAGGTGCTCTGTCTCCCTTCTTCATCTTTGTTCTTGCATCTAAAAATACATATACAAAAGGAAACTCAGTATTCTTATGCTGTTTCCTCCATATTTCCAATACTTCCAACCCAAAGCAACCACAAATGTGCTTTTCCTATACATCTGTCCACCATGGATGTTGCATGTAATGCAAGATAGGGTCCAAGTGTTCTCACACCCAGTATAAAGCTTCTGTCACTCAAGGGTAATCTGGGCCTCTTAGTAGTATTCACCAGAACATATTTCTGGTACCAGATAACTAGAGACAAGAAACGAGGATGTCTTTCCGGCCAAATGCAGCAGGCAGCAAGGGGAGCCCTGTTTTCTCAGTTGCACAGGGGAGGAAGAATCACATGTGGATTCAAATAGAACTGAGTCTCCCTGCTCTTCCAAAGTCTTAGATTGCCTACAGTTAATTTTTTTAAAGATTCATTTATTTTTACTTGAAATTCACAGTTACATAGAGAGAGGAGAGGCAGAGAGAGAGAAAGTCTTCCATCCGATGGTTCACTCTCCAGATGTCCGCAACAGCTGGGGTTACGCCAATCCAAAGCCAGGAGCCAGGAGCTTCTTCTGGGTCTCCCAGGTGGGTGCAGGGGCCCAAGGACTTGGACCATTTGTACTGCTTTCCCAGACCATAGCGGAGAGCTGGATTAGAAGTAGAGCATCTGGGTTTCAAACTGGCGCCCATACGGGATGCCAGCACTGCAGGTGGTGGCTTTACCTGCTATGCCATAGCGCTGGCCCCATACTGTTAATATTTTTTTATCTGCCATATGTACTTATGTACTTAGGGCCATTTCTAGAAACTTTACAAGAATTCTGTTTTAAAATATTTCTTATCAATTCTACTGCAAAGAGCATATACATGCTCACACTGTCACGTCAGAATTCCCTCTTGGAAATAAACTTTAATACTTGCATGTTCAGTGAATTATTAATTATGTTCATAATTACCATGTAGTAATGACATATTAGCTAAAAAAAAAGTAACAATCTCTTACAAATGAATTACATTATTACTTATGTGTCTTGGAGGCACTGCAAATGTTAAGATGACCTGTGTCATTATATTGTATAGTTTTTTATTTTAAATCCTATAATCAGGGCTGACACTGTGGTGTAGCAGGTAAAGCCACCAGCTGCAGTACCGGCATCCCATATGGGTGCTGGTTTGAGTCCCAGCTGCTCCACTTCCAACCCAGCTCTCTATGGCCTAGAAAAGCAGTAGAAGATGGCCCAATTCCTTCCACCCCTGCACCTGAGTGGGAGATCCAGAAGTTCTTGGCTCCTGCGTGTTGCAGCCATTTTGGGAGTGAACCACCATATGGAAGATTTCTCTTCTCTCTCTGCCTCTGCTTCTCTGTAACTGTCAAATAAATAAATATATATTTTTAAAAAATCCTGTATTGGTGACCCCATATTTGATAAACTGGAAATTTCAGCACATGTGTTGACAACAAATATGATGATAAGTATGAAAAACGGTTAACTATCTCAAGTGGTTGTCAAAGTTCCTAAAATCCCATAATGAGTCACTATGTAGCTAATTTAGCAGATAAGGCTGAGAAAATATAAAGCAAGAATTAAAAATTTTGCTACAATAATTCATGCTTTGGGAATGTATCTTTCCTATTTGCGATATAGCCTTAAGTATTAGTTTTTTGTTTGTTTGTTTTGATGGGCAGAGTGGATAGTGAGAAAGAGAGACAGAAAGGTCTTCCTTTGCCGTTGCTTCACACTCCAATGGCCGCCAAGGCTGGCATGCTGCAGCCGGCGCACTGCGCTGATCTGAAGGCAGGAGCCAGGTGCTTCTCCTGGTCTCCCATGGGGTGCAGGGCCCAAGCACTTAGGCCATCCTCCACTGCCTTCCCAGGCCACAGCAGAGAGCTGGCCTGGAAGAGGGGCAACCGGGAAAGAATCCGGCGCCCCGACCGGGACTAGAACCCAGTGTGCCAGCGCCGCTAGGTGGAGGATTAGCCTACTGAGCCGCGGCACCTACCAAGTATTAGTTTTAAGTAACAATAATTTGAAATTTAAGGTCTTAGGAAAACAGCCCTGATGTTGACTGGTCTGTAGTATTATAAGGTGAGTTTTTTATTTCTCATACCTCAATGTTTATCTTGCAGAAACTATAAATAACAGATATTATTCTTTGTAATTGCAGATTTTGCTATTTCTATTTTTCATCATTTTTAATGTTTGCTAATACACCATCTTATGGATTATTGTATTGATTTTACCTGTACAAACATCAAACTCATTCTAGTATGTGTATGTATATACAGGTGTATATGTGTGTATGTGTGTGTATGCATGCACCTGTTTTGACAAAGGTAAAGTGAAAATAATATTGTGAGAAGTCCTACTATTCATTTCAAAAATTAAATCCTCCTCAGAAATGGCTGCCTATGAGTAGACCACTGAGCACCTTCCCACTGTTATGAAATGAAGCATGTCTCTCTAAAATTCATATTCTGCAGCACTAACCATCACTATGACTCTATTTGGAAATAGGGTCTTTAAGCAGGTAATTAATGTTTATTAATTAAGGTCAAGTGAGATTAAGTGTGAGGCCCTAATTCAAACTGACCTATGTCCTTACAAGGAGACACACCACGGGTACACACAGAGGAAATACCATGTGAAGACACAGCAAGATAGGGAGATGGGGAGAGAGGCCTCAGGAGAGCCAGATCTGACATTAGAAATCAACCATTAGAACTATGAGAAATAAACAACCTTCCCAAACTACCAAACAGTGGATCTTTGCCAAAATTTCTTGCAGCCAACTAGAAGATCATTACTATTATCTGAGAAAGAAATTATAACTATGGCTTCAGGTGGCCAAACATCTAAAAAATAAAGAATAAAATAATTTGGAGCAGCACTGTGGAATAGTGGGTAAAGCCACTGCCTGTGATGTTGGCATCCCATATGGGTGGTAATTAGTGTCCCAGATGCTCTACTTCCAATCCAGCTCCCTGCTAATGGCCTAGGAAAAGCATTAGAAGATGGCCCAAGTGTTTGGGAACCTGCCAAACATATGAGAAGCCCGGATGAAACTCTGGCTCCAGACTTTGGGCTGGCCAAGCCCTGATCTTGCATCCATCCGGGGTGTGAACCCATGGATGGAAGATCTCTTTCTCTGTCTCTCCTTCTCTCTGTGTGTGTAACTCTTGCAGATAAATGAATTTTTTTTAAAAATACAAAGACAGGGGCTGGTGCTGTGGCACAGCGGGTTAACACCCTGGCCTGAAGCGCCAGCTTCCCTTATGGGCACTGGTTCGAGACACGGCTGCTCCTCTTCTGATCCAGCTCTCTGCTATGGCCTGGGAAAGCAGTGGAAGATGGCCCAGGTCCTTAGGCCCCTGCACCCATGTGGGAGACCTGTAAGAAGCTACTGCATTATTTGTGAAGTAATCCAATATCTGTTAATATGTCTCTCTCTCTCCCCCAAGTAAATAAACACTTTAAAAGGATACACTATAATAACACTAACTGCAAAAAGCTCAAGTGGAGGGGCTGTCATTGAAGCATGGTGGGTTAGGCTGCCACTTGTGATGCCAGTATCTCATGAGTACCAGTTCAATTCCTGGATGCTATACTGCAAAACCAGCTCCCTGCTGGTGTGCATAGGAGGGTAGTAGAGGGGTCCACTGCCACCCATGTAGAAATAAGCAAAAAATAATCTTAAACAGCATTAAAGATAAATGAAATGAACAGTTTTTTTGAAAAGAGAAACAAATTTAATAAGAAACAAAATTAATACTCCTTTAGATAGACTAAGACAAAAACTGAAGACTCAAGAAAACAAAAAATAATTATAACTGATAGCATAGAAATAAAATGGATTACCAGTAACTATTTTTTTAAGATTTATTTTATTTATTTGAAAGACAGAGTTACAGAAAGAGGTAGAGACAGAGAGAGAGGTCTTCCATCTGCTGGTTCACTTCCCAGTTGGCTGCAAAGGCCGGAGTTATGCCGATCCAAAGCTAGGAGCCAGGAGCTTCATCTGGATCTCTGAAGCAGGTGCAGGGCCCAAGGACTTGGGCCATCTTCCACTGCTACCCCAGGCCATGGCAGAGAGCTGGATTGGAAGAGGAGCAGCTGGGACTAGAACTGGCGCCCATATGGGATGCCGGTGCTTCAGGCCAGGGCTTTAACCTGCTGCGCCATAGTGCTGGCCCTGATCTCCAGTAACTATTAACAGTAACTAAAAACAAACAAATTAGACAACCAAGAAGCTACGGTTATTTTCTAGATGCATATAAATTACCAAAGTTGAACCAGAAAGATATAGAAAACCTTAATAGACCAATGAGTAAGGAGATGAAATCAGGAATTAAAAGCCTGCAAATGAAAGATCAGTATTAAATGGCCTCACTGCTAAACTCTACTAAATTAATCAAAAAGACTAACATCAATTTTTCTCAAGTTATTTCAAAAATTGAAATGGAGAGAACTTTTCCAAACTCATCCTATGAAGCCAGCACTGCCTTGACTCCAAAACCAGAGGGAATCCACAGGTAGAAGACCTCTCTTTGTCTCTTTCAAAAAAAAAAAAAAAAAACCATTATAATCATCTCAATGGATATAGAAAAGTATTCAATGAAATTAAAATTGATTTATGAGCAAAACTGTGAGCAGCATATCCACAGAAGGGGCATATTTAAACTCAGTAAAGCATATATATGACGAATACCCATTCTACTGAATGGCAAAAAGAAGCTTAAAGCATTTCCTTTAAGATATGCAATCAAACAAGGATGCCCAATCTCACTATTGTCATTCAATATCACACTGTAAAATTTGGCCAAAGAAGTAGTCAAGTGAAGAAAATAGGCATACAAATAGGGGAAAAACAAAATTATTTGTTTCCAGATGGCATAATTCTACACATGGAGAAACCTAATGATTCAATCAAGAGACTGCTAGAACTGACAAACAAATTCAGTAATGCTGCAGATACAAAATGAAAACAAAAGAATCAGGAGTACTTTTATATGCCAATATTTTTTTTTTGACAGGCAGAGTTAGACAGTGAGAGAAAGTGAGACAGACAGAAAGGTCTTCCTTTCCCCCCCCACATGGATGCTACGGCAGGCGTGCTACGCTGATCCGAAGCCAGGAGCCAGGTGCTTCCTCCTGGTCTCCCATGCCGGTGCAGGGCCCAAGCACTTGGGCCATCCTCCACTGCCTTCCCAGGCCACAGCAGAGAGCTGGAGTGGAAGAGGAGTAACCAGGAAAGAATCTGGTGCCCCAACTGGGACTAGAACCCGGGGTGTTGGCACTGCAGGCAGAGGATTAGCCTAGTGAGCCACGGTGCCGCCGGCCTTATATGCCAATATTGAGTTCATTGAGAAATCACAATAATAATTAAATCATAATACCTACAAAAAAAAAAAACCCTTAAAATAAGTTTAACCCTCTAGAAGAAAAATCACAAAACACTAATGAAAGGAATTGAAGACAAGAAAGATAGAGAGACTCCCATGTTCATGGATTGGGAGAATTTAGAAAGTTTCCATGCCACACAAAATAATTTCACATTCAACATAACTAGCATCAAAACACAAATGAAATTCTTCACAGAACTAGAAAAAAATAAACCTAAAATTAATATGGAATCAGAAAGTCCCCAAGTAACCAAAGCAATCTTGAAGAACAGAACAAGTCACAGTATCTGAATTCATGACATAGTACAGAGGTATTGTAACTACTGGCATAAAACCAGACACGGACTAATGAAACAGAACAGAGGTTCCATAAAGGAATGCACACATCTACAGGAAAAATTATCTTTACAGTGCCTTCAAAAATACAACAGAGAAAGGACAATCTCTTCACTAAATGGTCCTAAGGAAACTGGACATCCATATGCAGAAGACTGAAACTAGACTCTCTTCCTCCACACACCTTACCCTATACAAAGTAAGCCAAACATGTAAATGTAAGACCTAAATGTAACAAAACTGACAGGAAACTATAAGACACTGAAAACACAATGCTTTTGGATAAGATCCCACAAGTTTGGGCAAGAAAGCCCAAATACACAAATTTTATATCAACTAAGAAGATTTCTCAAAACAAAGGGAACAATTCCAAGTGAAGATATAATCAACAGAATGGGATAGAACATTTGCAAACTATTCATCTGACAAAGGACCGATACCCAGAATATACATGGAACCGGGAAAACTACACAATAATAGCAACAACAGCAAACAATATATTTAAGAATGAGAAAGGACCTGAATGTGCATTGCTCAGAACAAATACAAATAGTCAACAAATATGTGAAACAATGTTTAATATCACTAGTCATTAGGGAAATGCAGATCAAAACACACTGAGGTGTCTCCTCACTGCAAAAAGACAAAAATAAGAAATGCTGATGGGGTGTTGAAGAAAACCCTTGATGGGGAGGCACTATTGCTGAGCAGCTGCTATCTGTAGTGCCATCATACCATGTGGGCACCAGTTTGAGTCTCCACTGCTTCGCTTCCAATCCAGCTCCCTGCTGATGTGCCTGGGAAAGCTGTGGAAGATCGCCCAAGTACTTGGGCTCCTGCACCCATGTGAGACACCTGGAAGAAGCTTCTGGCTCCTAGCTTTGGGCTAGCCCAGCCTTGACCACTGTCACCATTTGGGGAGTGAACCAGCAGATCCTCAGATGGAAGATATCTTTCTCTCTCTCTCTGGGTGTGTGTGTCTCTAACGCCTTCAAATAAATAAATAAAATTTTTTTAAGTTAAGGGGAAAAGAAGAAAACCCTTATACACCAGTGATGAGAAAGCAAATTAGTCTGGGCATTCTGGAAAAAACTATAGTCATTCTTCAAAAATAAAATCAGGCCGGCGCCGCGGCTCACTAGGCTAATCCTCCGCCTAGCGGCGCTGGCACACCGGGTTCTAGTCCCGGTCGGGGCGCCGGATTCTGTCCCGGTTGCCCCTCTTCCAGGCCAGCCCTCTGCTGTGGCCCGGGAGTGCAGTGGAGGATGGCCCAGGTGCTTGGGCCCTGCACCCCATGGGAGACCAGGAAAAGCACCTGGCTCCTGGCTCCTGCCATCGGATCAGCGCGGTGCGCCGGCCGCAGCGCGCTGGCCGCGGCGGCCATTGGAGGGTGCACCAACGGCAAAGGAAGACCTTTCTCTCTGTCTCTCTCTCTCTCACTGTCCACTCTGCCTGTCAAAAAAAAAATAAATAAATAAAATAAAATAAAATAAAATAAAATAAAATAAAATCAATCTACCCCATGGCATAGCTAACCCACTTCTGGGTAGTTATCAGAAGGAAATGAAATCAGCATATCAAAGAGATATCTGCCCTTCCATGTTCACTACAGCAGTAGTCAGAGTACCCAAGATACAGAACCAATCTAAGTGTCTATCCATAAATGAATGGACAGCCATAAAAAAGAAAAAAGAATATTGTTATTTGTTGCAAAATGGATGGAACTGGAGTCATTAAGTGAAATAAACCAGACATAGAAAAATAAATGTCATGTGTAGTCTCTCTCATGTGCAAGTTTTAAAAATAATGTATCTGAACTTACAACTGCAACTACTAGATTGGGAAAGGTGAGGGATCTACAGAGAGGGAGATCAGCTAACAGGTACTAAAATACAGTTATGCAGAAATAGCAAGTTTGAGTGTTCCATAATACAGCATGGTTACTATAGTTCACGATATGATATACTGCATAAAGAACTGGAAGAGATGAGCTGGTATGACCTAAACAAGCACAAAAAATGGAAAGGCTAGTTGCTTGGCTTGATGAGTTTATGTTGCATATATGTGTTCAAATGTTAAACTGCATAATAATATACACTATAACTATATTATAAATAATAATATACAAGCAGTACATGTTAACAAAAATCATTTAAATAAAATTTTAAAATACCTATATACTAACAATGAGGTATCTGAAAAAGAAATTAAGAGACAACTCCATTTACAAAGCACAAAAACTAATTAGGAGTCATTATCTTATAGGACACAGATCCTATATTATATTGTCCTTAATTATAGATTAAGAAGTCAAGGTTGCCTTTCCAGTGAACTTTCAGCTCAACCCTTACATGATTTATAATTAGTTTACTTGGTATCCTTTAAATGCCAGTATTAGAAAACCAAACCTGAGGGGCTGGCACTGTGGCTTAGCAGGCAAAGCTGCTGGTTGCAATGCCAGCATCCCATATGGGCACCAGTTCGAGACCTGGCTGCTCCACTTCCAATCCAGCTCTCTGCTATGTCCTGGGAAAGCAGTACAAGATGGCCCAAGTCCTTGGGCCCTTGTACCCACTTGGGAGACATGGAAGAAGCTCCTGGCTCCTGGCTTCAGGTTGGCGCAGCTCCGGACATTGTGGCCATCTGGGAAGTGAACCAGCAGATGAAAGACCTCTCTCTCTCTCTCTCTCTGCCTCTCTTTGACTCTGCCTTTCAAATAACTAAATAAATCTTAAAAAAAAAAAAAAAAAAGAAAGAAAGAAAGAAAGAAAGAAAGAAAACCAAACTTGAACCTAGATGGAAGGCTAGTTATACTGTTTTTGTTAAGATTTCTTTGTTCAGTTGAAAGGCAGAGTGGCAGAGAAGGAGACAAAAATCTTCTGTCTACTGGTTTGTTCCCCAAAGGCCTGCAAGAGATGGGTCTAGGCCAGGCTGAAGCCAGGAGCCAGGGACACTTTCTGGATCTCCCATGTGGGTGGAATGTACCCAAGTACTTGGACCATCACCTACCTCCTCCCAGATGCACTAACATCAAACTGGATTGGAAGTGTGGAGTAGCCAGGACTTGACTGAGGCACACCGATATGAGATGTGGATATTCCAAGTGGTGGCTTAACACACTGCACCACACCACATAGTTACTTTATAGTGTTTACTCATTGTTAATACTGCTGACCAATTACAGGCAAGGTGTTCAACCCGGGATTAGTTTAAAAAACAGGCTTAGGGTTGGTGCTTAGCCTAGTAGTAAGGGTTCAACTTGTGGCTCTTCCTCCTGACTCCAGCTTCACATTAAGGCAGATACTGGGAAGCAGTGGTGACGGCTCAAGTCATTGGATTCCTGCCACCCATGTGGAAAACCTGGATTGAATTCCTATCTCCCAACTTTAGACATGGCCTCTCACTGTAGTTCTGGGCATCTAGAAAGTGAACATGTAGGTAAGACTTTTCTGTCTCTCAAATAAATAATCTACAAAAAAGAATTCATCAGACAAAAAAAGAGCAATATACATGTTGATGTCTGATCACATAAAGAGAAAAGTATTTCAAACCAATTAAATGGAAATACAACAAAATACTTTATTTCCACATGACCTAACAGAAAAATTCTAAAATATTTATTAAAATGCTAATATCAATGATGTACTGGGTTATTACAACTTCTGATCACTAAAAGGAATGACAGAAATTGTATACAGGATAGGAGGGAGGAACTGTATTATAAGGTGCCCACACTCACACTACCTAAAAAATAGTATAATGTTATCTAAAAGTGGGTTGAAGTTATCTGAAAATGTACATTGCAAACTTTAGGGAAATTGCCCAAACAATTTACAAAACACATATCCCTGATATCCTAATAGAAGAGAGAAAATGGAATCCTACAGAAATCTCAATTAAAATGAGAACAGAGGTGTTGGCATTTGGCATAGTCAATAAGAGGCTATTTTTAACTTCCATCATCATACATTACAGATACTATGTAAATAAATAAATGAATAAAGAAAGAAAGAAAAAGAAAAATAGGGAAAATTTAAAAAAACAAGCATGGGTCCTTGCTCCACTCCCATCTCCAATTTCCGCTAGGATACACCTGGAAGGAAGGAGATGATCAAGTACTTATGGCACTGCCATCTCAATCTGGGACATACATTAAGTTTCTGGCTTCTGTCGTTGGCCAGGCCCAGACCCATTTCTTGTAAGCATTTGGGAAGCCAATCTTCAAAAGGTATCTACCTCTTTCTCTTTTTCACTGTGTGTTTCTCTTTCATAAATAAAATAAATGTATAAACATTTTAAAAAAATAAAGTGAAGGGGGCCAGCACTGTGGCACAGTGGTTTAACGCCCTGGCCTGAAGTGCCAGCATCCCATAATGGGCACTGGTTCAAGACCTGGCTGCTCCACTTCCAATCCAGCTCTCTGCTATGGCCTGGGAAAGCAGTACAAGATGGCCCAAGTCCTTGGGCCCCTGCAGCCACGTGGGAGACCCGGAAGAAGCTCCTGGCTTTGGATTGGCACAGCTCCGGCCGTTGCGGCCAATTGGGGAGTGAACCAACAGATGGAAGACCTCTCTCTCTCTCTCTCTCTTTCTCTCTCTCTCTGCCTCTCCTCTCTATGTGTAACTCTTTCAAATAAGTAAATTAATCTTTAAAAAAATAAATAAATAAAGCGAGGGACTGGCACTGTGACATAGCAGGTAAAGCCACCACCTGCAGTGCTGGCATCCCGTATGGGCGCCAGTTTGAAACCCAGATGCTCTACTTCTAATCCAGCTCTCCGCTATGGTCTGGGAAAGCAGTACAAATGGTCCAAGTCCTTGGGCCCCTGCACCCACCTGGGAGACCCAGAAGAAGCTCCTGGCTCCTGTCTCCCCACCCCCATCTCTGCTTCTCTGTAACTCTGCCTTTCAAATAAAATGTATTTTTAAAAATAAATAAATAAAGTAAAAGAAAACTAGCAAAATTTAAAAACAACACAAGCATGGTGTTTGTTGCAGCAGTTAACACACCAGTTATGACCACATCCCATACTGGAGTGCCAGGTGTGAGTCCAGCTGCCAACTGTGATCCAGCCTCCTGCTAATACATACCCTGGCAGCAGGTGATGGCTCAAGTACTTGGATATCTGCCACACATAGGAGACCTGGATTGACTTCTTGGCTTCTGTCTTTAGCCTGGCCTAGCCACCGCTGTTGAAGGCATTTTAAGAGTGAAACAGCAGATGGAAGAGTTTTCTCACTCTCTGTCTTTGAATCTCTGTCTTTCAAATAAATAAAAATCCATAAACAAGACATTCTTAAACAAAGTAAAGACATAAAGTAATTAGAAGCATTTTACATATCGATCCAACTAAATTAATAATTGTTTTAAAGGTACATTAACTAAATACAACAATTGAAAGAAACTGACAGAGGAAGATTAAAGCCAAGACTCAACTCTGTGTTATCTAATGGAAAACCATTTAAATATAAAGACATATAGAGGGGATCTGAGGCCATTTTGGTCAAAGAAAAACTCATTTCATTTGCATAGGAGGAATAAGTATAAGAGGTCTGTTGAACAACATGGTAACGATAGTTAATGAAAACGGGTTTCATTGGGGCTGGCGCTGAGGCACCAACATGTCATATGGGTGCTGGTTCAGGGACCAGATGCTCCATTTTTGATCCAGCTCTCTCTGCTTATGGCCTGGGAAAGCAACAGAAGATGGTCCAAGTGCTTGGGCCCCTACACCCATGTAGGAAACCCAGAAGAAGCTCCTGGCTTCAGACAGGCCCAGCTCTGGCCAGTGCAGCCATTTGAGGAGTGAACCAGAGGATGGAAGACTTTTCTCTCTGTCTTTACCTCTCTGTCTTTAACTCCACCTCTCAAATAAATAAATAAAATCTTTAAAAAGAGAAAAAAAGCACATGAGTTAAGTACCTTTAAAAAATAGTTTCTACTATGGAAAATAACTAAGAAATGAGATTTTAAATATCCTCATTATGAAAAACAATTATATGATGTAATACACATGGTAATTGGCTTGACTTATATATCAACACTATATAAGTATTTCCAAAAATCATTTTAGTGCTAAATACATTCAATTTCTGTCAATGTAAGATACACACACACACACACACATATATATATATATTTAAAAGACAAACATAGGCCGGCGCCACAGCTCAATAGGCTAATCTTCCACCTGCGGTGCCGGCACACCGGGTTCTAGTCCCAGTCGGGGCGCTGGATTCTGTCCCGGCTGCCCCTCTTCCAGGCCAGCTCTTTGCTGTGGCCCGGGAAGGCAGTGGAAGATGGCCCAAGTGCTTGGGCCCTGCACCCCGTGGGAGGCCAGGAGAAGCACCTGGCTCCTGCCTTCAGATCAGCACAGTGCGCCGGCCACAGCGCGCCAGCCGCGGTGGCCATTGGAGGGTGAACCAATGGCAAAGGAAGACCTTTCTCTCTGTCTCTCTCTCTCACTGTCCACTCTGCCTGTCAAAAATAAATAAATAAATAAAAAAGACAAACATAAACATAGATAGACTAAAAATATGCAGAAAAACAGTCCATTATTACAGCAATCCAGTGAAGCCTGGATTGGTATCTATTTCAGATTAATCAGGATTTAAGTAACAAGGGTTATACAGTAAGACTGCAGGCCATTCTCCAAGAAAACAATGCTTTTGCCAGTAGCCCTAAAAATTTCCTATGTAAGGAAAACAAGGTTATAGAACTGTAAGGAAAAGTACAGATTCACCAGCAGTAATCAGTGAAAATAAATACAACAGAAAAATACTCAAACAACGGTAATTAATAGTTAACAGTATGTAATCATATGAATGCTACATTGGAAAAATAAATAAGGCCATTCCAAGTGTTGGCAAATCACAAAATAAATAAATACACATGAATGAATGGCACACAGTTAATTTATCTACTGTACAAACACTTCCTGATAAATTTGTATTTATCCACAACCTACAACTTAACCATATTTTCTCATTATGTGAAAAATTTATTCTGAATTAGCACATGGGGAACAAAAATCAAGAAGCATAGTGTCTCCAACATCAAAAAATAAACATGAAGTAAGGCAAGTCCCAGTGAGTGTATTGAAGCAGTGAGTGTATTGGCTGAGTCACAGCCTTAGTTAGCAGCATGTATATACACGACCAGGGAAAAGGATGGAACAAATGATTTAAGCATAATACAATACCCAATAGCAATCTCTTGAACATTCTGAATATGCAAAATCCTGTTGGGTGATATGGAAGTTAAGAAATAAAGAATATAAAAAAGAATCAGGACTTGGTCACCTCTGTGGACAGAGGTAGATTAGGAAGACATCGGAACTGACCAAGGCCCACTCCTTCTTCACCTGAGTAATCACTGTGCATGTTTACATTCATATGTAAAGAATTCAATTCTTTTTTCAGATATTATTTAATAAACAGAGGTTCAATATAACAAAATAATCCAACACTCAAGTCATGGCACATACTTTCTACCTAAGTGGACAAAGTGTACATAAAAGGCAGCAAGTTTCCACAAAGGTCGTGAAGGAGAACCAGCTCTGGGAAAGAGCCTCCCTACCCCACAGCTCACAGGGGACCCCACACTCAGGTTAACCAGATCCCCAGGCCACTTGGGCTGAGGGCCCTTGAATGCTCCCCTTCCTACTGCTTCTTTTAGGAAGAATCAGGGGCTGACACGTCACAATGCTAGGTACCTGCCCACTGGGCCATCTTTAGTCATCATCCACAACACAAGACAAGGAAAGAGAAAAGGGAGTTTCCAAGGGGAAATCTCAAGATATCTACTTTACGCACATGAAAGATGTATAAAGATTTTTAAAAATTAATCTAGTTCTATTTATTTAAAATGTAGAGTTATAGAGAGATCTTCCATCCAATGGCTCACTCCCACAAGCCTGCAACACCCAGGGCTGGACAAGGCTGAAGCCAGGAGGCTGGAATTAATCCCTTTCTCTCACGTGGGTGGTTGGGACCCAAGTACTTGAGCCATACTCTGCTTCCTCTTAGAGTGTGCATTAGCTACAAATTGGATTGGAAGAACAGGTAATCAAATCAGGAAATTCTGATAGGGATATGGGAGTCCCAGGTAGCAATTTAGTCACTAGTGCAAACACCCAGTCTGGAACAAAGATTGTTTACACTGGAGTGTCAGGTAGGCATTCTTTGTTTCTCTTATGTGAAATGTTCATAGAGAAACACTTTGAAGGGTTACTGATTTTTCTGTGGAAAAAAAGACAATATTGTTTTAAAAACAGCATTTTCACAAACTGAAAAAAATGTGTCATGGAGCAAACAGCTGATAGTGTTATGAACTTCAGGGGGCAGTGGTATTTGGGGGGTGGGGTGGGGATCTGAACATTGAGAGAGCTTTTTCCAGACTTACCGTGCTTTATTACATGGTCTATCCCCCTCTGAAACTCAAGGGGATATTTAATGCCAATTAAATTAAGAAGTGAAATTTTGCAAGGAATCGTCCATATTAGTCCATTCATAGGATTAATGTGGTAATCTCCAGGGGGTCTGTGTAGAACCCACTCTGCATCAGTCTCCAGCACGCCCTGTCTTTGGCCACGTGATCTCTGAGCCATCCTGGGCCTCTGCCAACAAGAAAGCCATCACCAGATGCTGCCTCACCTGGGACAAAAATATTGAGCCAAATCACACCGATTTTTGTATGTCTCACCCAGTCTGTTACACTTGTAATAAAGACAGAAAGACCCTAGGGAGAGTACTCTGAGAGTACTGTGTTGCAGACATCAGATCCTGTTTCCCGACCCGGGGATCGCGTCACTCCTGGGAGAGGTGGGACGGAGGCCTCCACCGCTCCCAGCTTCTCCCCGCATGAATCCCACACAGCAACCCCAGAATCTGGCTGAGGGCCCTCCCGGGCTCACCGCACAATTCGGGAAGACCGGAGGCTCGGGGACGGAGCCCAGCTCGCTGCGGCAGGAACCGACAAGACGCCAGCGTCCCGCCGCCGGCCCCGCCCACACCCTGGCGGCCTCAGGCACGGGGCCCACACTCACCATTCTCCGTTTCTGAGGCCTGCGGGCGTCCTCCTGAGGAGTCGGTCGTGCAGAGAGGGAAGTCCACAGAGCAGCAAGGACTGAGGCTCCCGGGCCGCTCCCGGGTCGGGGCTGGGAAGAGAGAATGGCTGCCGCGGAGAAAAGAGCCGTTGGCGCGGAGCTGCCAGGAGCCTGCACACAGCCAGTGAGCACGCGAGGTGGCGGAGACTCGGCCATTCAGAACGGCCCCTGCAGGAGCGGCCGCTGGGGGTTGCGCTCCGCGCGCGGATGGAGGCCGGGCTGGGGCTCAGAGCGGAAGCTGCGTCATCTTCCCGGGACCTCCCCCCCCGGGGTGAGGACCCTCTCTGATGACGTCCCGCCTCCCTGCCACTCATCCTGCCTCTGATGACGTCCCGCCTCCCTGCCACTCATCCTGCCTCTGATGACGTCCCGCCTCCCTGCCACTCATCCTGCCTCTGATGACGTCCCGCCTCCCTGCCACTCATCCTGCCTCTGATGACGTCCCGCCTCCCTGCCACTCATCCTGCCTCTGATGACGTCCCGCCTCCCTGCCACTCATCCTGCCTCTGATGACGTCCCGCCTCCCTGCCACTCATCCTGCCTCTGATGACGTCCCGCCTCCCTGCCACTCATCCTGCCTCTGATGACCTCCCGCCTCCCTGTCACTCATCCTGCCTCTGATGACGTCCCGCCTCCCTGTCACTCATCCTGCTGGGATCTTGTGACAGAGGCTGGTGGTTCACGTCCTCACCCGAGTTAGAGTTCCCCGAGAGTTTCCTGGAGTCCACGCCTTTTCTTTACCCGCGTGGATTATTTTTCTGTTGGGTTATCTGAGTTTTTTAATACTGGTTTCAAGAGTTCATTAACGTTTCTGTGTCTCATTTCTCTCATTGATATTCATTTCTTAGTTGATATTTTATGCTTTAAAATTATTCCATTTCTTGGTACTACACACTAACACCCTTAATTATATAGATTACTCTTGTACCCAGTAATCTTGCTTAATCCTCCTGTGAGTCTGTATTTGTTTTTATGTTTATATACAATCACATATGACAGTGTCATCCACATATATCGACAGTTTTCTGGCTTAAAAATTGAGCCTTCTCCCTGATATTACCTATTTCCTGTTTAGTTTTCCTGACTACACCTCCAGAACGATTTTGAAGAGAGAGTGAGAAGAGGGAACCTTGTCCAGGTCTATTCCCAGGGAAATATGTATTTCAATGTTCTGTGTTTATTATGCTGTTTGTTATGAGTTTATTGAAGGCGACTTTAATCATAATGAAATTTCTCTTTTTTATTATTCTGCAAAAAATTTCATTTGATGCTAAACACCGAATTCCATTAAATACATTGTAACATTTAATCAAAATGAGCATGTGATTTTCCTCTTGTGGTTTTCACTCACATGAATGATTTACATGATTTAAATAATTTTGCTTGTTCTGTACATATATGGCTAAACAAAACTATTTTGCTTAAAATATTTGTGTCTGTATAAAAAGATTTTTTTTATGTTCCTTTGTGTTCCATGTCCTGATCTGACCATGTCATCTATGGAATGCTGAATTCAGAAATAAAAGTCAACATATTTCCTGCTTATTGTCACTGTGAGGAAATCTGGGGAACTGAGAAAGATTTTTTTTCCCGAAAGTTTGGAAGGTTCTATAAGTCTGGACCTGAAATTTTGCTTGTGGAATTTCACTGCTTATTTCTTATTTTGATGCAAACATTGACTTATTATTTGCACACTCTGTAATAGTTTAGTAGAATTATACAAACACATTTTACCCATCCACAATATTCAAAAAAAGAGCTTGCATTTCTATAGCTTATAGAAAAAAATTGTTTATGTTCAATTATATGAAGGAGCATATTTTTCTGGTTTGAAGTAGTATGATGTACACAGTTTTCTAGCAGTTTTTCTTGTTTCTTTTTACAGCATCATCTTTGCTGAACTTTTGCAGATGGCTGCTCAATTTTAATTTATTTCCCTATTTGATAACATTAGTGAGTCTGATGTCAGCTTTTCATTTGTTTTGCTTTTGTTTTTTCTTCATGTAATATTGGTGAAGGATTCAGGAATATGACATAAAGGTGGACTGAACATTAATTTTGTGCGTTATTTCGGTTTTTGTAACTACAAAGCTGTTTTTATATCTTTATGCTGTGTTTTAACACTTTGTAGTACTTAGATTATTTTGCTAGGAAAAAAAATTGCTCAAGTATAAAAGTAGTTTCATACTGTGCACTTACTCCTCATGTAGGATCTCTGTCCTTAATGTGCTGTGTATTGAGATTTAATGCTATAACGAGTACTCAAACAGTATATTTCACTTTGTGTTTCTATGGGGGTGCAAACTGTTGAAATCTTTACTTAATGTATACTAAACTGATCCTCTGTAAAAAAAAAAAAAAAGAAAAAGAAATTATCAATTCCCAACTTGACTCTCACTGGGATTAAACATGACAATAGGTCTGATCTGATTTCATCATCATTTAAAAAAAATCATCTATTATTTTTCACTTTATGTTTCTGTGTGGGAGCAAACTGTTGAAATCCTTACTTAATGTATACTAAGCTGATCTTCTGTATATTAAGATAATAGAAAATGAATCTTGATGTGAATGGAAGGGGAGAGGGAGTGGGAAAGGGGAGGGTAGTGGGTGGGAGGGGCAGTATGTGGGGGAAGCCATTGTAATCCATAAATCGTACTTTGGAAATTTATATTCATTAAATAAAAGTTAAAAAAAAGAAAAAAAAATTTACAACATAAAAAAAAAGATCAAATCTCAAAATGCCAATTTAACCCAGCACCAGGCTGTTTGTCACTTCCATGTAGTATGCCTTCTTTGTTGTTGTTGTTTAATTGATGTGCCTATTCAGAGTCTCTTGTGTTTCAGTATAAATTTTAGCATCGTTTTTCTAGATCTGAAAAGAATGTTGTTGGCATTGCTTTGAATCTGTGAATTGATTTGGGTATTATGATATTTTAATTATATTAATTCTTCCAATCTAGAAGCATGGAAGATTCTTCCAGTTTTTATATCTTATATTTCCTCCTTTCATGTTTTGTAATTTTCATCATAGAGATTTTTCACCTGGTTGGTTAAATTTATTCCGTGGTATTTAAATGTTTTGTAGCTATTGTGAATGGGACTGATATTACAAAATTTTTCTCAGCCATGGCATTGTCTGGGTAACCAAAGTCTATTAATTTTTCTGGGTTAGTGTTATATCCTGTAACTTCACCAAACTCTCTTTGTGAGTTCTGATAGTTTCTTAGTGTATTCTTTTGTTTTTGTTTCCACTATACATAGGATCATGTCATCTGCAAATAGGGATAATCTGACTTCCTCTTTTCCAACTTGTATCCTTTTGAATCTCCTTTCTTGACTAATAGCTCTGGCTAAAGCTTTCAGAACTGCACTGAATGGCAATGGTGAAAGTGGACATCCTTTTGTGGTTCTGTATATTAGTGGAAATGCTTCCAACTTTTTCCCCCATTCCAGAGGATGCCAGCTGTGGGTTTGTCATATATTGCCTTGAGTGTGTTAATAAATGTTTCTTCTATTTTCCATTTGCTTATGGTTTTTAACATGAAGTGTGTTGGGCATTGCCTAAAATCTCCATTACAGTATGTTGCCTGGCGGATGTTTGAGGGCATGTCTGTGGCCGCTGTGGTTAAGCTATATAAGATCAGACCACTGGCAGGGATAGGTCTGCTTTAGTTCCGGACACGTGGACAGTGTGTGATCCCTGTACTTTGCTTAAGACGCCCCTGTGCATGCTCCACCCATGCCTGCTTGACCTTTTCGCTGATTGGCTCCCCTACTGTGCATGTCTTTTGTAAGCTGTATAAACCTGCATACTTCTTCAATAAAGTGGTTCCTGCTTCGACAGAAAAAAAAAAAAGTAGTTTCATTCATATTAAGACAGTATACAAAACTATAAGTAAAATGAATACAGTGAATTATCTTTAAAAAAAAAACATTGATTCAGCGTATTTAGTTCATATAGAAGTTTCCTATCATGAAGTATATGGGTTTGGTAAATTGATTTCCAAAATTTGATGGCTTTTGGTCTCTTTTTTTGAAATCTTACCCTTAGGTATTTCAGAAAATCTTCTATCTGTAAAAAAATAATTCTTTTTGACTTCTGAAATGGGTAATTGGTGTTACATTTTTCTTTAAGGGCTTTTATTATTTTTAATTAAATTTTTAAATAGCTTTTTTCCTTATTTGTTTCTGTTGAAGATTTTACTACTACAACCTTACCACAGACATTTCCTTAATGCCTGTCTCTATTTTTCCTTGCCGTTATTGAATCTTTTACTGGATAGCACATTTTCGTTCTTAAGAAGGGAGCCAGAATGATTGTTTTTCAGTCTTCTCACATATTCCCTTAAGACTATGAATTTCCTCTAAGAATTGATTTATATAACATCTCCTATTTCCAAATCCTGTACCTGCAGGCCTTGTCTGATTCCCAGGGTCCACAGTCCCACATTCCTATAGCTATGCGTGGCTTTGTGTATCTCTAATCTTGTTCTTGGAACTCATGTTATCTGTAGTTTCAACGTCTCATGAGGCTGGGACCCATGTTTGTCTTTGTATGATTTTCATGTTAAAAGTCTTTTTCATCAGGCCAACACTTAAAAGCCACTATTCCTTGTTCCAGCAGCTTGTACCAGCTGCATGAGTCTCCCTCCATTTTATCTGCAGCACTTCTTTCCTAAAGGGCCTCTTTCTCAGGTGCCTACATCCCATGCCAATCCTCATGTATCTCCAGACCCTCTGTATGTAGCTGTGATCTTTGCTGAGTGTCTGCCTCCCTGGTCCATACAGTATATGTCAGGACTCCTGTGTTGCCAATCCTTCTGTTTACAGAGTGACTTTGGTCCTACCCTGGATTAACTTAATACCCGGTTTCTAGCTTTTGGAAGCCTTTGAGTGCAACTGTGCCCTTTGCCTAAAGCTGTGGCTTCCTTCAGGTGCCTCCAAGCCATTTACCTATAGGCAGTGTCTTCCTTTGTCTCTGGAAACTGTATGATCCAGCCCCCCCCACTTTCCCTTGTACCCTGATGTCCAGTCTTCACCCTAAGGGTCTTGTGTATTATCATCCCTGTTGTGCCTTAAGTGTCCCCACTTTCTGTGACAGTTTGGTTTTCTGTTCACCAAGGACATCTTGGTTTCAGACAGGTGAAAGCTGTTATGAATAAAATTGCTACACATATATATCTTCATGCTGAATGGTGTGTAGGTATGTGTTTTCACATCAGCTATGTAAATAGATATAGACATCTTTTCTGCATTTTATGGTGATACTGTTGTAGTGTTTGCAATAACATCTCCAGATGCCTTGTGCACCACTATGCACTCTGACCAACAGTGAATGAGATTTTTGGCTATTCTGTATCCTTGCCAATTTTTGACACTGCCGTGTTTATCTGTTTATTATAGCCATCTTAAAGGTGTGTAGTTGTCAGGGCCAGCACTGTGGTATAGCAGGTAAAGCCGCCACCTGCAGTGCTGGTATCCCATATGGGCTCTGGTTCGAGACCCGGCTGCTCCACTTCCAATCCAGCTCTCTGCTATGGCCTGGGAAAGCAGTACAAGATGGCCCAAGTCCTTGGGCCCCTGCACCCACGTGGGAGACCTGGGGGAAGGAAGCTCCTGGCTCCTGGCTTCCAATCGTTGCAGCGCCAGCTATTGCAGCCAACTGGGGAGTGAACCAGCAGATGGAAGACCTCCCTCTTTCTCTGCCCCTTCTCTCTCTAACTCTGACTTTCAAATAAAATAAATAAATATTTTAAAAAAAGATGTGTAGTTGTCTATCTGTTATTTTAAGTTGCATTTTCTTAATGAAAAAGTTATTCCTGTATCTCATAATTTTTTAAAGTTCAGTATATTATGTTCTTGTTTCTAACATGTATATATTACATGTAAAGATAACTCTTCATTCATTCGCTCAATTTGAATAGGAGAATTTTCATCATATTGTTGAGTTTTAAAAGTTCTTTATACATTTTACTTTCTATCCTTAAAGATATACATTTTACAAATATTATCTCCCAGCATATGGTGTATCTTCCATTGTTTGAACAGGGTCATCTGAACAGAAAGCATTTTTAATTTAGTACAGTCCACATTTTTTTTTATGGTTCAGCATTTAGTGTTGTATGTAAAACTAATCGCTAAACTGAATTCTTAGAAATTTTCTCCTATGGTTTCTACTGGAATTCATTTATTTTTTCATTGAACATAAAAATATTTTTACCATGTTGATTGAGTTAAAAATTAGGTACAAAACGTTTGTCCTTATGCCTTTTTCTACAGTGTTATACACTGGCACCATTGTAATTTGTTGGAAGGACTTCATATTTTGAAGGGACTGCCTCTGATCTTTTGACCAAGATCAGTTAAGTATAAATAGTCACCTAAGTCTATTTATGCCATTCTACCTATCCACATGTCTATTCCTTGTCCAACATCATGGTCACTTGATTACTGTAGGTTTATAATAAAACTTGATATCAGGAATTATAGATTTCTCATGTTGCTCTTATTTATTATGTCCTAGACTTCTGAAGTTTGGAGAAGTATTTATCATTGTCTGCAGAATAGATTGCTAATTTTTATTGGATTGTACTGAACCTATTAGGAGAATGGATATCTTAATAACATTGTCTTTCAATCATTAACAAGGCATATATTCCACTGAATTAGATTTTCTTCCTTTTGATAGTTTTTCATAACTTTTGCCATAAATATGTGTATACATTATAATGATTCCTACTAGATTGTATTTATTTAATTCTTCATTATCATCTTGTTTCTCACAATATCTATATCTCTACTTATCTATCACAACGTTCTCTGTTTTTGTATTATTAATGATATTACATTCTTTCAAATTACAATTGTTTATGTCTACCATTTACAATAGTAAGCATTTTACTCAATTTTCTATGATTTCCATCATGTCTTATTATGATTGGGACTATGGGCTCTAATTCTGCTTAAATCTCAAAAATGACATTGAATTATTTTAATTTTAGTGATTTAGTGAGATGACATGGAATGAGAAGCCATAACTATCACTTAAACTAAGCCTCATATTGTCCTATACTGTGCCTCCTGCCTAGCAGAGGGTGTGCTTGTCTGGTATGGCTGGTCTGTATGAATTTGGTTTTGATCACTCACCCCATACCTAGTTGCTGCTGAATTCCTATAAAGTGGACTAAAGATTGCACCTTGTTTGCAATAATTATCTCCTACATGCAAACATTTTGAGAGTGACAATCCGGTCTGATACTTGGTTGGCGGACACTAATCTGTAAAAGTCATTCAGAAACTTAATACATTATCCCTCATAGTATTTTTTTTGTCTGTTCTACTTAATATGACTGGTTTAATTCTGTAATTATCACACAGTTATTCTTAAGTGTTGAAAATTAACTGAAATGTGATCCCTGTTAAACATAAGAGTGGGAATAAGAGAGGGAAGAGATGTATAATTTGGGGCATGCTCGGGCTGACTTGCCCCAATTGGTAGAGTTGGAAACATACCAGGGGATTCCAATTCAATCCCATCAAGGTGGCATGTGCCAATGCCATCTCACTATTCCAAGTGATCAATTTCAGTTCACAATTGATCATAATGAAAGGACTAAGAGTCAAAGGGAGCACATAAACAAGTCTAGTATCTGCTAACACCAACCGATAGAATAAATAAAGGGGAGAGTGATCCAACATGGGAAGCGAGATACTCAGCAGACTCATAGAATGGCGGATGTCCTAAATAGCACTCTGGCCTCAGAATCAGCCCTAAAGGCACTCGGATCTGGCTGAAAAGCCCATGAGAGTATTTCAGGCATGGAAAGCCAAGACACTCTGGCAAAAAGATCTCTGTGAGTGAGATCCCAGTGGAAAGAACAGGTCTTCAAAGAGGGAGGTGCCTTTCTCTGAAGGGAGGAGAGAACCTCCACTTTGACTATGACCGTGTCTAAACAAGATAAGAGTCGGAGAACTCAAGGGGCTTCCATAGCCTTGGAAACTCATAACTGGAGCATAGGGAGATTACTGATGCCATAAACAGGAGTGTCAATTTGTAAAGTCAACAACAGAAGTCACTGTGCACTTACTCCTCATGTAGGATCCCTATCCTTAACGTGCTGTACACTGAGGCTTAATGCTATAACGAGTACTCAAACAGTATATTTCACTTTGTGTTTCTATGGGGGTGCAAACGATTTAAATCTTTACTTAATGTACACTAAACTGATCTTCTGTAAAAAAAAAAAAAAGAAATTATCAATTCCCAACTTGACTCTCACTGGGATTAAACATGACAATAGGTCTGATCTGATTTCATCATCATTTAAAAAAAATCATCTATTATTTTTCACTTTATGTTTCTGTGTGGGAGCAAACTGTTGAAATCCTTACTTAAGGTATACTAAGCTGATCTTCTGTATATTAAGATAATCGAAAATGAATCTTGATGTGAATGGAAGGGGAGAGGGAGTGGGAAAGGGGAGGGTTGTGGGTGGGAGGGACGGTATGGGGGGGGAAGCCATTGTAACACATGAGTCGTACTTTGGAAATTTATATTCATTAAATAAAAGATAAAAAAAAAAGTCATTCAGAATTCCAGTTTAAATGTAGGTGCAGTCTCCTTTCAGATTTCCAAAATAAAACTTAATATTGTACAAAAATGAAGAATACATTCCCTGAAATATGGAAACCAAAATCTGTAGTTATTGAGTGGCACAACTGTGCAGAACAAGCATTTATAATACAACAAATTAGAACACCTGAGTTTAAAAATCACATGGTGTGATTCATGTTGGAAGAGTTTATTGACAAACATAAAATTTTTGTAGTTAAGTTTTACACATACACCTAAGTATGTAAATTAACTTATCATGACCTTCATATCCATATTGTTGAAGAATAAAATAGAGGGTCAAGAATGGTAGAAGAAAGATTTCAAGACTGTCATCTTTGTTTTGTTTATTTTATTTTTGCCACTACACAAATACTTGCACTTGTATAGGGAAATTTCCAGAAGGTCGCTTAGTGGAAAGTTGTCTTCTCAATAAAGGGAAATCAAATCTAAGAGAATCCTGGCACAAATATTGCACACAAATACTGCCACACATGCTCACTTTAACAAACGTACTCACAGGCTCATGCACATGATGAAGACATAATAACAGGCTAGGTGTACCCTGATGCTGTGGGTTAGTGGTGATTGTATTTGGGAGTAAATACTTAAAAACTATTTTTCGTCATAGGTGTTTGTAGTTAAGGCATGCAGGGTGATTATATGGATTCATGAGGCAGGATTATAAATGCATGTTTGCTGGGCACTGGAGTGTAGAGGGGTTATTGGAAAGGATTGGGTTTATTGTTGGATCTGAGGAGTGTGTTTTTACAGAACCAGTTAACAGGATTTTGGATATATTGATTTGACAATGTGGATGTATTGCATTGTATTATTGAGATTGAGCACATGAAGTCTTTTTAGAGATATACAGGAAAACATTTTCATATGCTTTCTAGTGACATGAGGTATATCTTTTGACAAAATGTCCAAGTTCTTTCAAACCATGTGTGGGGCAGGGGGTGGCATTGTGATGCAGCAAGTTCAAACTTGAAATGCTTGCATCCCATGTCAGAGTGACAATTCAACTCCAGCTACTCTGCTTCTGATTCATTTCCTGCTAATGCATCCTGAAAAGCAGTAGTTGATGGCTGCTTGGGCTCCTGCTACCCATGTAACAGATGTGGATTGGATGGGATTCTAGGAACCTTACTTGTTCTTCCCCAGCCCTGAATATATTTGGGTATTTGGAAATTGAGCTAGTGGGTGAGAGATTTCTTCCTGTTCCTCTCTGTCTTTCAAATAACCCAAAATAATAATTTTATTGTGGTCTAATATAAGTGTTCAAAAAGTCCATGAAAATGCACATTAAGACAGAACTATTCATGGATTTAAAAATTTTTTACCCCCACATAAGCTTACATGTCTTTGAAATATTTATTTTTTGAAAGAGAGAAAGATCTTTCAATTGCTTGTTCACTTCACAAAAAAACACAGTATCTGAGGTTGAATCTGGCCAAAGTACAACTTGAGCTACCACCTGCTGCCTCCTAGGCTCCCATCCAGAAGCTAAAATGGGGAGCAGAGCCAAGATTTGGACCAGGTATTCTGATACTGGATGCAGCTTTCCAAAATGGTGTCTTAACTGCAAGGCCAACGGCCTGTCCTAAAACTGTCATTTATTTCCATTTTGCATTAACTTTTCAAAGTGCCATCATACGTCATTTTGGGGGCCTCTGATATACACAGGTTGAGATTAGACCTTATAGTGAAAATCTCAAGTGAATCTTTAGGCATTGGCACCATAGAGATACTAAGAGACAAAACTGAAGCAATTGAGTCAGTACCTGAGAATGCCAAGATGACGTACAATCAAAGAGAACCAGAGTTGGGATTTCTCTTGTCCTGTGGCAGTAATTGATTGAGGGGACCTTGCCAAAGACACTAGGAAGGAATGGCTAGGTTAGTTAAAGAACTGGGTTGGGGTGCCAGCATTGTGGTATAGCAGGTTAAGCCACTGCCAGCATCCTATATTGGGCATGGGTTTGGGTACTGACAGCTCCATTTCTAGTCCAGCTACATACTCATATGCCTGGAAAGGCAGAAGAGAATGCCCAAGCATTTGGGACCCTGCCACCCTTATGAAAGACCCAGAGGAAGCTCCTGGCTTCATTCCATCTGTTTAGTAAAAGGGAAGCAATATGTTGAAACCAAAATATGTAGGGAGAGGTTTGAAATATTTATGCAGCATATATAATTGTTGTGGCTATCTAAATATAATATGTATAGTATATATTAAGATCACTTAGAGAATATTGAATCAAATAGATCAAGATTGATAACCTAATAAGATACTCTGTCATGTGCAGCCATGGGGTAGGCAGATATATTTATAGTCATGAAGCTCAGGTTGATAATCAGATGTGGTGAATGAGAATATGCAATGTTGGTAAATATATGGTAAAATAAGTGACTGGATTAAAATGGCAAGTAAAATTAGGAAAGTTAGGGCTGATGGAAGGAAAGTTGATCAATATAGAGGTACATCTTGGTGATGAGAAAAATGAGTCATGAGGAAGAATTGAGTGAACAATCTACTAAGTGACATTCCATGTAAGACTCAGGTCTGCTACACATCTTTCAAACTGAACTGTAATCAGTTTTGAAAGAAGGAGACCTAAATTCCGATTCTTGCCATTTCATATTGTAGGTATGTAGCTTTGTTAGAGTACAAAATCATTTTGTTAACTGCTGTTATCATTTGAAATGGGTAACTAATCCTTAAATAGCAGGTTTACTTTAAGGATTGAGTAAGCCAATGTATGTGAAGTCCCTGAGCATAGTTTGCTTTTTCTTTGTGGTATGTCAGCATCAAAGGGTAAAGATCATCTTATTCCTTATTTTGACACATGGCCATCATTGATCATGAGCACACATAATTAGTAGCAATGTATTTGAAAGAACTTTAGTTAACAATGCTTCAGACACACTGACGTGAAATGCAAAATATTGCTGCTCACACTGAATACTGATAAAGGGCAGTTTCAGCTGCGACTTCTCTGGAACAGCTTATAGAGCCAAACACATTTCCCTAGACTTCTTCACATTGCATTTATATTTGCTGCCATGCAAGGGCAGTAAGAAGAAATATAAGCTTTGAGACCTGGATGTACCCTCCATTTTCATGTGCCAGAGAATTTAGAGGTTAGACTTGCTTGATAAGATCTCTGAATTGATATTTGGGTTGTGATGCAGTGGGTTATGCTGCCCCTCGAGATGCTGGCATTCCATATTAGAGTGCCATTTTGAGCACTGGCTTGAGTCCCAGCTGTTTTGCTTCTTATTCAGCTACCTGTAAATGCAGAAGATGGCCCAAGTGCTTGGACCACTGCCACCCATGTGGAAGACCTGGACGAGATTCCAGGCTCCTGGTTTTAGCCTGGCCCCAGCTGTTCATCCATTTGAGAAGTGAACTATCAGTTAGAAAACCTTTCTCTGTCTCTCTAACACTCTGTCCTTGAAATAAATCAGTAAATCTTAAAAAATGAATCTGTGAATCTTCCAACATATTCTACCTAAATACAAACCAGATTCCATAGTTGCCCAGGCAGAAATTCAAATACAAGGTGGTGGGAAGAAGGTTGGGGTCAGATTGAGGAACTAACATCCAAACCCCCAGTATGGAAAACCAGGGTTACTGAAATCAACATTCCTCAAAAGGTAAGAACACAACTCAGTGTGTGATGGATGCAAGGCTGCAGTTCTAAGATGGATGATGGAGGGAAAATGACAGTACACGAACCCAAGAATAATGAAATCTAAAAACAGAGTAATTTCTTGGATCACTGTCCACATGTGACATTTTTCAGATTGTTCTAGGTAGGGGTTAAAGGGATGTGGTTAATATTATCTTTGAAAAATTCCTAACAGGGATAACTTTTCAGTTAAAATTTAAACACCTAAGAATAATTGTGTGTTAATTACAGAGTTCAACCAATGGTACTAGAACAAAAAAAATACTAAAATGGATAAAGTATTACATTGTACATCAACCGTCAGGACAAGAGCTGATCAAGTCACTGTTTCTCATAGTGTCCATTTCATTTCAACAAGTTTCCCCCTTGGTGCTCAGTTAGTAGTCGCCGATCAGGGAGAACATATGATATTTGTCCCTTTGGGACTGGCTCAATTCACTCAGCATGATGTTTTCCAAATTCCTCCATCTTGTTGCAAATGACTGGGTTTCGTTGTTTTTGACTGCTGTATAGTATTCAATACACAATTCTTCTTAAGTGCTGAAACTTAACTGAAAAATCATCGCTGTTAAATGTAAGAGTGGGAATAAGAGAGGGAAGAGATGTGCAATTTGGGACATGCTCAAGCTGACTTACCTCAAACGGTAGAGTTAGAAACATACCAGGGGATTCCAATTCAATCCCATCAAGGTGGCATGTACCAATGCCATCTCACTAGTCCCAGTGATCAATTTCTGTTCACAATTGATCATAATGATAGGACTAAGAACCAAAGGGATCACATAAACAAAAATAGTGTCTGCAAATACTAACTGATAGAATAAAAAAGGGAGAGAATGATCCAACATGGGAAGTGAGATACACAGCAGACCCATAGAATGGCAGATGTCCTAAACAGCACTCTGGCCTCAGAATCAGCTCTTAAGGCATGCGGATACAGCTGAAAAGCTCATGAGACTATTTCAGGCATGGAAAGCCAAGACACTCTGGGGAAAAAAAAAAAAACCTAAATGAAAGATCTCTGCGAGTGAGATCCCAGTGGAAAGAACGGGTCATCAAAGAAGGAGGTACCTTTCTCTGAAGGGAGGAGAGAACTTCCACTTTGACCATGGCCTTGTCTAAATACGATCAGAGTCAGTGAACTCAGGGGGCTTCCATAGCCTTGGCAGCTCATGACAAGAGCCTAGGGTGATTACTGAGGCCATAAACAAGAGTGTCAATTGGTTAAGTCAACAACAGGAGTCACTGTGCACTTACTCCTCATGTAGGATCTCTGTCCTTAGTGTGCTGTACATTGAGATTTAATGCTATAACTAGTACTCAAACAGTATTTTTCACTTTATGTTTCTGTGTGGCAGCAAACTGTTGAAATCTTTACTTAATGTATGCTAAACTGATCTTCTGTATATAAAGAGAATTGAAAATGAATCTTGATGTGAATGGAAGGGGAGAGGGACTGGGAAAGGGGAGGGTTGCAGGTGGGAGGGACGTTATGGGGGGGAAGCCATTGTAATCCATAAGCTGTACTTTGGAAATTTATATTCATTAAATAAAAGTTTGAAAAAAAATAATATTTTTGAAAACTAAGATAATTTACATAGAAAATTATAGTTTTTATTATGTAAACTGGGGATATGAATGTATTCTTTATAAGTAGTAGTAAAAAAAAAGCCCTTCTGAGCTTTGACATAGAGGAGGTTGAGGGTTCCCTCCGTTTATTCCTTGGAGCACTCTGCACGTGAATGCGGATTGGGGTGGGGGCCCCACTTAAGAGACAGTTTGGGGATTCATGCCTGGTACGCATGGGAACCATGGGAGGACAGGGCCTCAGGTCATTTACCTCCTTGCTCAGCTCTGCCTGCTGAATGCTCAGGCTGTCTCTGAGAGAGAGTGAGGAAGAGGAGGTCGCTGAGTTCTTGGCTATGAAACATCAGAAATTAGAGACCTGTTCATTTCCTACGTTTGCTGACAGACGGCATGTTTCTAATCTTGGCAGGAAGCTTGTAGTGCACTCAAGACATGTTCAAAGATACGAGTTCCCGTTCATTTTCTCAGGAATCTGTGATACTTAGTGAGTCACAGACGGAGTCACACTCAAAATCTCAACATTGACACTGATTCATCCTAAGTAATATAAATTTTCTTGAACACAGAATATAGCATTTGTCTTTTTCTCCTCTAGATCCATTTTAGAGGGGGAGGATACCTAAACAAATGATCTAGTTAGTGACTGTGATAGGCTGAAGAATGTGACTCTGCAGGATTCAGAGGATCAAAGATGGACACCTATACTTCTGTATGTCCAATTATTTTTCCCATTTTAAATATAGTAAGTTTTGATTTTCTAAAAACACCATAATGATAAATTAGCCTTTGCACTAATGTCATGAACAAAGTCTTGTACTAAAATTTATTCTAATTAGACACCAGAAAAATTTGAGAATGCCTTCTGGAGAATGTGTCTACACATGTGAACTGTAGGGTACAGAGATCATTTTTGAAACACCAGAAAATCTGAACCCATCAAGAGCTTTCAGTTAAAGTGTTAACAGAGACATAAAGATCCTGAAGAGATGACAAGAAATGATATTGTGAGGTCCCACAGAAAACAAGAGGAAAAGGCAGTCCAATAGTATAAGAACAGTATGGCGATCACCTCCCCTCTCTATAGCAGTTCTGGAGCCACTGGCTTGTGCTGTTACCACATCCAAGTTCTTTGGAGATGAGAAGCCTCACTTATGATCCCAAATGTGGAGGAAGCTGTTCAGGCCTGGAGAGTGATGAACAGTGCTTCAAGGTGATGACATTTGATGACGACTACATCTATCACTTGTATTTATTGAATCCTATAATATTCTACAAAATTAAAAAATTATTTTACAAATGAGAAAAGTGAAGTTGAGGCAAATTAATATTTATTAATTGTCACACTTGCTAAAAAGCAGGTAATGGTTATTGTTTGCCTATTGATTTTGTTTGCCTATTGATGAGTTTTTGGAAATTCATGGGAGATTTTAGTTATGAAATTAATCCCAAGTAAAAATTTTAAAACCACCTCTCAGGAAATCAGATATTTTAATAGATTAGGACCTGGTAAATTCAAACCAGCCCTCATGAGATTTCCTCTGTAATTGGAGCTACTTTGTGTTCAGAGTATGTGCAAGAGTGTTAACATGTATGAAAGGCAGTGTCTAAGGCAAGAGACAAACAGTTGTCTGAAATCTCAGACACAGGGGCAGATTTCAACACAAACTCTACCATCTCCAGTGCTGGCAGGTCTACTGAAATCTTCTGTGTATTGGTAGGTAAGGTTCTGTTCAAAGCAGAATGTCTGGGCCGGCGCCGCGGCTCACTAGGCTAATCCTCTGCCTAGCGGCGCCGGCACACCGGGTTCTAGTCCCGGTCGGGGCGCCGGATTCTGTCCCGGTTGCCCCTCTTCCAGGCCAGCCCTCTGCTGTGGCCAGGGAGTGCAGTGGAGGATGGCCCAGGTGCTTGGGCCCTGCACCCCATGGGAGACCAGGAAAAGCACCTGGCTCCTGGCTCCTGCCATCGGATCAGCGCGGTGCGCCGGCCGCAGCGCGCCGGCTGCGGCGGCCATTGGAGGGTGAACCAACGGCAAAGGAAGACCTTTCTCTCTGTCTCTCTCTCTCACTGTCCACTCTGCCTGTCAAAAAAAAAAAAATAAATAAATAAAAAAAAAAAAAAAACAAAGCAGAATGTCTGATCTTTCAGAAATCAATGACCTTTATGTATATAGCTGTAGACTTCACCTAAGAAGAATGGGCCTTACAATTCGCATCCCAGGGTAATGTGTGCACACTACTGTGATGCGGGACATCATCAGTCATCTTTGTGTTGGTGGGTGAGCTTGTTAACACGGATTGATTTGTCTGAATAGTACCCAAAGCAGCCTGTCTATATCCAGTTCATTCTCTGTCCAGATTCGTATTTTTATAGCACTTACAACTGCCTCCCTGTGAGTTTTCATTCAGGCACTCATGTCTGGAGCTGGCACTGTGGCATAATGAGTGAAGCCACCACCTGCAGTGACAGCATCCCATATGGGTGCTGGTTCAAGTCCCAGCTACTCCACTTCTGATCTAGCTCTCTGCTAATGTGTCAAGGAAAGCAGTAAAGGATTGGCTCAAGTACTTGGGCCCCTGCACCCATGTAGGAGACCCAGTTGAAGCTCCTGGCTCCTGGCTTTGGCCTGGCCCAGCCCTTTCTGTTGTGGCCATTGAGGAATGAACCAGCAGATCTCTCTCATTTCTGGTGTGAGACCCATTAAGATGCAGCCTCTGGATCATGACCTTGTGACTCCTGGTGACTTACCCCTTACACTAAGAACAGAGCTTGATGGGCAATGAACATTCGTTGAATGAATAAAACAAGCTGTTCAGCAAATACTTTTGTGGAGCTTAATTGGTCAGTTTTCAAAACAAAGTTCAACCACCTGGGAAGCACTTACATTACAGTGAAACACTGACGATCCTACAGTCTGCTTTTGAATTTGTACCTGAGCATCAGCAGCCAGAGTTCCTTTCTGTACTGTGAAGAATAATAAGAGTTCTTTCTGCCCTGTTTAAAGAACCCTACTGTTCTCAGCGCTCACAGATTCTCTGTTAGTGGCCTTCCACTACACCTGTTTTATCCTGTATCCATCCCTGGACCTGAGGGATATAGTTTCCAGCTCAAAAATCAAAACGGTTGTACTGGGTTATGCTCGAGTTTTCCTTTCGCTTTGTTCCTTAAACAAAAATTTGACAATGGGTAGATTAACATCTACATATGTGATTTTTTTCTCAAGGTATTGATTTCTATTTTTATTTCATTACACTTAGGAAAGATACTCTGTATGAGTCTAATTTTCTTAAATTTGTGAACATTTAATTTCTGAACAGGTGATCCCACTGGAGAATAGCAAGGAAGAGTATTGTGCTGCTGTTATGTGGAATGCTCTCTGAATGACCTAATGTGTCAAATCTGCTGTCTTACTGATTTTTTGTATGGATAGTCTCTTTTCTTTTTTATTGATTTATTTATTTATATGAAAGGTGGAGTTACAGAGAGGCAGAGGCAGAGAGAGAAAGAGCAAGAGAGAGAAAGAGAGAAAGAGAGAGAAAGAGAGAGAGAGAGGTTTTCCATCCGCTGGTTCACTCCCAAAGTGGCTGCAATGGCCAGAGCTGGGATGATACAAAGCCAGGAGCCAAGATCTTCTTCTGGGTCATCCACGTGGATGCAGGGTCCCAAGGGCTTGGGCCATCTTCCACTGCTTTCCCAGACCATAACAGAGAGCTAGATCAGAAGTAGAGCAGCCAGGGCTTGAACCGGTGCCCATATAGGATGCCGTTACTGCATGTGGAGGCTTTATCCGCTTCTCCACAGCATAAGCCCCAATGAATACTCTCTTTTCTGGGAGGTGAGGTTTTGACAGTTCCTGCTACTTAATCCACTGCTGTCTGATGGCCTTTCTTGTGTGTGAATATTCTCATTGAGTATTTCTCAAACGGCCTAGTTCTCTATAGCTGAGGTTCGGAAGGAATGTCTCTAAAGATGTATTTGTATAGAAAATGAAGTCTGTACACATAGTGGGATGTTATATAGCCACAGAAAATAGGGAATTCCTGTGACATGAACTTTGAGGACATCATGATATGCAAATAAGCCAATCAAACAAAAATTCTATAATATTCCACCAATATAAAGTATTTAAAACAGTCAAAAATCCTAGAAATTAGGGAACAGCATTGTGGTATAGCAGGTAAAACTGCTATCTGTGACACTAGCATCCCATGTGGGCACTGGTTGGCACCAGCTTCTCCACTTCTGATCCAGCTCCCTGCTAATGGCCTGGGCAAAGTAGTGGAGAATGGTCCACATTCTTGGGCTTCTGCCACCCATATGGCAGATCCAGATGAATCTCCTGGCTCCTGGCTTTGGCCTGGCCCAGTCCTGGCCATTGCAGCCATCTGGGGAGTGAACTAGTGGATGTAAGCTGTCTCTCCCTCTCTCTGTAATATATATATATATATATATATATATATATATATATATACATTTATATTTTTTTTAAGAAATTGACACCCAGAAATAGAAAGGTGGTTACTGATGGCAGGAGGGGATGAAGAGGCTCTAAGGGATCCGTTGCACTGCAGTGTTTATCTGTGTGTTTATAACTCCTGAACTGTACATGTAGATGTTATGGATGTAAAGTTAATACCATGTGCTTTTTCCACAATAATAAAGGCATGGTTTTCCTTGTGAGATGCAGTATGTGCATTCTCTTCTACCTGACCCTAGAAGAAATGACTCCCCTTGTGCTCTTAAGTTACTCTACAAGTACACGTAGGTATGGCTGGCCACAGGTCACTCCCAGGTGAATACTTGCAGATTCATCACTGGTCTATGTAGGAATATTGGGAAAGACTCTGATTCCATTTCTCCTGTTGATTTCCCAGCTTTCCTCTATTTATTTATCAAATTCTCCTTTGGTGAGGATCCAGGAAGACAGAGTGGTGTCTGCTGAGTTCTTAGCAAAGCAGCAGCAGTGGAGTAGGACTTGCTTTAACAAATGGGACCCCATTAAAAGTAAATGGGAGGGGCCGGCGCTGTGGTGTAACCGGTAAAGCTGCCAACTGCAGTGCCGGCATCACATATGGGTGCCGGTTGGAGTCCCAGTTGCACCACTTCTAATCCAGCTCTCTGCTATGTCCTGGGAAAGCAGCACAAGATGGCTGCACCCACGTGGGCGACCTGGAGGAGGCTCCTGGCCCCTGGCTTTGGATCAGTGCAGCTCCGGCCATTGCGACCATCTGGGGAGTGAACCAGTGGATGGAAGACCTCGCTGCCTCTGCTTCTCTGTAACTCTGAGTTTCAAGTAAACAAATAAAATCTGGAAGGAAGGAAGGAAGGAAGGAAGGAAGGAAGGAAGGAAGGAAGGAAGGAAGGAAGGAAGGAAAATTTCCTTAACTAGAACTTCTAAGTGCACCCAGGAATACTAGTTCTGGTTCTATGTCACTAAGGATCTGGTAGATATAGAGCAGGCCAGGGAATAATCAAGAAATGATATCCTGGCCAGTGTGGTCCATCAGTGGGTTAAGCCACTGCCTGTGATGCTAGCATCCCATATGAGTTCAGGTTGGCAGTCCCACTTCTAATCCAGCTCCCACAGCCTGGGTATGCAGTGAATAATGGCAAGTTCCAGGCTCCTGGCTTTAAAAGGCTTTACCCAATCCAGGCAATTGTGACCTTTGGAGAATGAATCACAGGATGGAAGACCTCTTTGTCTTTCCCTGTCTCTAATACTGTGCTTTTCAAATAAATAATTGTTTTTTAAAGGTAATATACTGGGACTGAAACTGTGGTGCAGCAGGTTAAAGCCCTGCAGAGCTGGCATCCCACATGGGCACCAGTTGAAGTCCCGGCTGCTCTACTTCCAATCCAGCTCCTTGCTAATGCTCCTGGGAAAGCAGCTGAAGGTGGCCCAGGTTCTTGAACCTCTGAACCCATGGCAGGGACCCGAAAGAAGTTCCTGGCTCCTGATTGGTCCTGATCTGGCCATTGCAGCCATTTGTAGAGTGAACCAGTGGATGGAAGCCCTCTCTCTTTCTGTCTCTACCCCTCTCTGTAGTTCTGTCTTTCAAATAAATAAAATAAATCTTTAAAAAATTGATATACTTCCCCACATTTATACTAACATTTCATTCTCCATTAAGGATGTTCTTACAGAGAAGGAACATGAGAGACTATGATTCTTTCCCTCTATCTCATGGCATTGGTAAGGAAATAATCCCCTCAGTGACCATGGCAGTGACATCAGTGGGTGTAGTATATGGTGAACAGCACAGACAGAGCTGAGAGAAGTTCATTATGCAGTGGGGAGGTGAATGCTCTTCAGTGAGTTAAATCAACCTAATGTTAGAGGTGTAGGGAGACGGCTGGGAAGAATTGAGTACAGAGAAATGAGAGGGTTAAATTAAAGAACAAAAAATAACATATTTATGTCCACTGATTTTTTTTTTTTTTTTGGACAGGCAGAGTTAGTGAGAGAGAGACAGAGAGAAAGGTCTTCCTTCCGTTGGTTTACCCCCCAAATGGCCGCTAAGGCTGGCATGCTGTGGCCGGCGTGCAGCGCCGATCTGAAGCCAGGAGCCAGGTGCTTCCTCCTGGTCTCTCATGCGGGTGCAGGGCCCAAGCACTTGGGCCATCCTCCACTTCCTTCCCGGGCCACAGCAGAGAGCTAGACTGGAAGAGGAGCAACTGGGACAGAATCCGGCACCCCAGCTGGGACTAGAACCCGGGATGCCGGCGCCGCAGGTGGAGGATTAGCCTAGTAAGCCGAGGCACCAGCCATATGTCCACTGATTTTAAAGTTGGAAACATCTTGTAAGGGATATAATGGAACATTTTGTTTAATTCTTAGAAAAACAAATTTACATTATCTCCCTTGTACTCAACAAACCAAATTCCCTCTTACTAATTAATGTTTATTACAATTTTAATTCATTTTACTTATTTGAGAGGCAGAGAGAAGGAGCTCCCATAATTCACTAGTTCACTCCCCAGATGTCTGTAATCACCAGGACTGAGCCAATACTGAAACTGGGAGCCAGGAACTCACATGGGCGGCAAGATCCCAGTTACTTGAGCCATAATGTCTGCCTGCTAGAATATGCATTAGCAGGAAGCTGAAGTCAGGGGCTGTAGGCAGGTATCAACCCCAGGCACTCTGGTGAAGGATTAAGGAATCTTAACTACTAGATCAAATGTTTGCCCTCAGTTATCCAATTTTTTAAAATACATGCAAGGGGGCTGGTGCTGTGGCATAGCAGCCATCTACAGCAGTGGCATCCCGTGTGGGTGCTGGTTCAGGTTCTGGCCATTCCACTTCTGATCCTGCTCTCTGCTGATGCACCTGGGAGGGCAGCGGAAGAAGGCCCCAGTGCTTGGGCTCCTGCACCCACACAGGAGACCCAGAAAGGCTCCTGGCTCCTGACTTTGGACTACTCCAGCACCAGCTGTTGTGGCCTTTTGGGGAGAGAACTAGCAGATGGAAGATCTCACTCTGTCTCTCCTTCTCTCTCTGTAACTCTGCTGCTAAAATAAATAAATGAAGTTTTTATTTAAAAAAAGTTTATGGAAAATAGTGTTTTCTTAGTTGTTGATGGGCATTTAGGAAGTAATAGAACAAAAATTGGGGTTACGTGACAATAGTTGAAATGATTAGTGAGGTGACATTGACAGCTCTCTATAACCCATTTAGCAGATAGATTAAGGTATAAGGGGAATAAAGATAACATATTTGGAACCACAGGGACGGATAAGAATGGGAGGCCTCAGCATTTCTAAACCCGTCTCTGGGGTCCAGGTCTGTCTTCTGAAATGTACCTTGTTTAGTATTACCTGGGTGGTGTAGAAATGAAGGGAGCTGGATCGGCTGCTCCCTGTGTTCTATATTTACACTGCTCAACCTGCAGAACGCTGGACACTGCTTCGTTATCCTCTGCCATCTTAACAAAAGTAGACAATGCTTGGGATGCCACCATCCCATATTGGAGTGCCAGTTTGAGAGCCAGCTTCCTGCTAATACGCCTGGTAGGGCACCAGATAAAGGCCCAAGTGCTTGGTACTTGCTATACACATGGGAGACCCACAAGGCATCCCTGGCTTCTGGCTTGAACCTGGCCCAGCTATGACTGTTGCAATCATCTGTAGAGTGAACTAGCAGATGGAGGATCTAGCCCTCTATTTCTGCCTTTCAAATAGATGAAAATAGGCAAATAAACACTAAAAACTAAAACTAGCTTTTCAGATTTTTCTTATTCTGGAGAGCTTACTTTGTGCCTGGTCCAGAGCTCCTTGTTCGTTTTCAGCAGCTGGAATAGGCACTAAAAGACTCTCTGGATGTTGTTTTTCAACTCAGTTTTCAGAAGACAAGGTTTCCATTAGAACCTTAATGACTCCTGTTTACTTTTTTTTAAAGACTTATTTATTTGAAAGGAAGCATGAGAGAGAGAGAGAGAGAGAGAGAGAGAGACAGAGAGAGAGGTCTTCTATTCACTTGTTAACTCCCCAGACGGCTGCAATGGCTGAGGCTGGGCCAAGCTGAAGGTCTCTCATATGGGTGCAGGGGCCCAAGGACTTGGCCATCTTCCATTGCTTTCCCAGGCCATTAGAAGTTGGATTGCAAGTGAAACAGCTGGGATTTGAACTGGTGCTCATACAGATGCCAATGCTGCAGGTGGGAGCTTAATTCTATGCCATAAACACTGGCCCCCATCCTTGTTTAAACCAGAGTGTTTGTGTCAGATGTAGCGCTTCCTTGGGTAATGCTTTTACACATCTGTTGCACACTTATTATACATTCATTTATATACTCCTGTTTGAGAGATTTAAAAGCTGTGTTTATCCATATAATTTAGTTGTAAGGTATAGCTCTACACATGTAAGTGTACCTATATAAAATAATCTGCACTGTGGTGTGGGGAGCAACTCGGACTATACTGTTACTGGAATTAGGACTTATTCTGTGCATCTGCTCTCCCACAATATGGTGCTGGGAGAGGAGAAAACAGCTTCTACACAGCTGCCTCCAGTTCAGCCAATAAACTGTAGGACTTGCTCCTGATTGGAGAGCAGCGTGCTCGGCGTGTGGGCAGCCGAGTTGGGATTGGTGGAGGAGGACTATAAAGGAGGAGAGAGACGGCATGCACCGGGAACATCTAAGGGGAACATCTAAGGGGAACACCTGTGCAGCCCCCGAGAGAGCCGGCTGGCGGTGTGCCGCTCCCCTGCGGAAGTGGGGAATGTGGCCAGGGGGAACTGCCCTTCCACGGAGGTGGAAGGGACAGTAGCCAACCCGGGAAGAACCAGCAGCAAACCCTGGGAGGGCCGAGCAGACGAAAGAACAGCGCAGGGTCCTGTGTCGTTCCTCCACGAAGAGGGGGAGCGACACTGTGGTATCCTACATGGTACAACAAATCACCCACAGATTGAGAAACATGTTTTTGAATAAACTGTATGCATTTCATAGATCCTCCATATATTTTCATTGTAATGTTTACATATGTTACCTTCATTTATACATACTAATATGTGAACACATACATATTTGTGTTGTTGTTACTTATTAATTTACAGTTGTTTATGTGTGAGTTTATTTACCCAAGAGGAAATTTTCGAGGGAGAAACCCGTTAAGATCCTTCACCAACACTGAAGCCCTGAGTGTTATCTGAAAGCTTCCTAGGGCTGAGAGCCCAAAGGTTCTCTGAACGGCCTGAGTCCTCTATGTCCAACTCTTTGCCTTTAGGACGCACATCATCATCCCAGCACCACACCTTTAAATACCTGGGCCTGAACCTCTTGGCCTGAAATGGAAACCCCTGTTACCTATATTCCTCATCCATCTACTTTTGAATGGGGAGGCCTAACATTCTGATTTAAACCCATTGATGTTGCTCCCTCCCAAGTCTCTCTAAACAGACATCTGATCTATCCTTGGGTCTGTAGGGTACCTGGAAAAGGAGTCCTCAAGGCACCTTGATTCCCAGCTTTGTCCAGTCTAGAAAATGAGCAGGCAACCTCCCACCTGGGGTAGTGGGGACTGTGGGGGACCATGTCTGCATCCATGTGGACATGGAAAGAAATTACTGGATAATGTTAAGTCTCCAGAGTTAGCGACTCTTACCCTGGCTCTGGGATATTTCCAAAGTTCCATAGATATCGGAAACCCTGGTAAGCTTGTGCGCTTACTAGAAGCCCTCTTCCTTCCTATGTATTCCCAGTGCCTCCAGGGCAACCTGAGAACTCACAGCAAGTTCTCCTCAAGGTAGACCCTGAGCTCCATCCTCAGCATTGTGAAGCTACACTGCAAATCCTATTACCTTTGGCTGGCGCCGCGGCTCAATAGGCTAATCCTCTGCCTGTGGTGCCGGCACATGGGTTCTAGTCCCTGTCGGGGCGCCGGATTCTGTCCTGGTTGCCCCTCTTCCAGGCCAGCTCTCTGCTATAGCCCGGGAGTGCAGTGGAGGATGGCCCAAGTGCTTGGGCCCTGCACCAGCATGGGAGACCAGGAGAAGCACCTGGCTCCTGCCTTCGGATCAGCGTGGTGCGCCGGCCGCGGTGGCCATTGGAGGGTGAACCAACGGCAAAGGAAGACCTTTCTCTCTGTCTCTCTCTTTCTCACTGTTCACTCTGTCAAAAAAAAAAAATCCTATTACCTGTTCAAAATATGGCTTCTTCTCCTCCTGCAGCTATGTGTGAAGGAAGCCAGCATCATATTGGGAATGTTTTAATTTTAGCTAGGTCTGGCGGAAGGGCCAGGCTCCAAGTGTTTATGTCAGCCAGAGGTCAGCTGGAATGATCAACAAATTCTCCTGGAATGTTCTTTGACAAAGATTTTACCAACAGGAGCTGGCACTGTGGCACAGTGTGTTAAACCCCTGGCCTGAAGCGCCGGCATCCCTTATGAGTGTTGGTTCAAAACTGGCTGCTCCTCTTCTGATACAGCTCTCTGCTATGGCCTGGGAAAGCAGGAGAAGATGGCCCAAGTCCTTGTGCTCCTGCACCTGCGTGGGAGACCCTGAAGAAGCTCCTGGCTCCTGGCTTCGGATTGGCTCAGGTCCTGCCATTGTGGCCAACTGGGGAATGAACCAGCGGATGGAAGACCTCTCTCTCTCTCTCTCTCTCTCTGCCTTTCCTCTCTCTGTGTAACTCTGACTTTTAAAGAAATAAATAAATCTTTTAAAAAAGAAGATTTTACCAATAGAGGAAAAGAGGGCTCCCTGGCCTCTCTGAAATAAACAAACATGTTTGATTCAAATTTTGTTTGTTTCTTTGTACTAGGTTTCTTTTTCTTTGTATACTGATTGTCCATTCTGTAGATTTGACTCTCTATTTTCTTTCTATTCTTATGCTTAGAAAGAATTGCTGTTACTTATTAATTTAAAGTTGCTTGTGTGTGAGTTCATTTACGCGAGAGGAAATTTTTGAGGGAGAAACCCATAAAGAGCCTTCACCAACACTGAGGCCCTGAGTTACAGTTTCTTTATATCCATATAATGTATGTGTTTATGCAGGTATAAACTAACATACACATATATATTTATGGCCTTTCTATATCCCCTATGGTGAAGTCCCATGAATTTTAATCCTTAGGAGTACAAGCATTTAGTTATATATATGAGACGTAAATGTTTTACCATATTAAATCCATACACCATAAATATACAACAGAAGCATTGCCCAAAGGGACTCACAACATAGGAAACACACACACACACACACACATTCATTCATTAAAGAGATGGACCAGTGAGGCTCTCTTGATCTTTCCTGGCAGCCAGCAGGGGAAAATACCCAGGGAGACCATTCACTTGGAGTTCTAGCTGGCTCCCATCTGCAAGGAAACGCTACAGCTTGGCCTCCTGTACCTCTGCCCAGCCAGAGGTACAACATTCTCAGTGAGATGATGGCTTCCCTGAGGTTTATTTACATCAGCACAAGAATATATCTTCTGAACAACCAATAGAATGGGGATTTTGTCTGAAAGTGCCAATTTGGCTGGAGCTAAGACTCTACCCTGAAGAAAACTCCGGCCAATTCTGAGTTCTTAGAACCCCCTGAAAAAGTTGTAGATACACAGAAGGGCAGATGGCACCAGGGTGCTTTCACTGGCTGATGCCCCAGCTGGACCAAGATTTGACCGTGGCTCCTAAAAGCACCTGATGCTCTCCAAAGCTGTCTTCAACTTTTCAGTCACATTGCAGGAAGATACGAAATCCACAGCGCCTGGGAATGGATCAGATCCTACTGCAAAAGAAAAGACTGCAGACAGTCACAAAGTATCCAAAGGTCACCTTTTGCTTCATGTTAATGCTAAGGTCTCCATTCCAGAAAAACTATGCCTCCCTGCTCTAACACACCATATACGCTGGGACATGCTGCTGAGCTGCATCTGCATGTTCTGTACACACCTGTGTGATGCCAAAGCTTCCCCACTAATATATTCATCCCCTGCCCCCAAGAATTAATGATACCAATTTTCCTGGCTCATGGAATCATGACTTCAGAAATTACTTACCATGGTCTTATTTGCAACAAGTTACTTTGCATGACAACTCCCAGTGCACTGCTAAGAACTCACTAGGAAATAGGACCAAATTTTGAGTGGCCCAGATGGGACCCCACCCCTCAGCGCTGTTGGCCTTCTGACTTCCAGTTTCTAATGAACAGAGCAGAAGACAGGGCAGAGCACGAGGCTAGCTTGTTCATGCTATTGGAACTTGGGGATCAGGCCCCATGTGTTGGTTCTCTCCACAGTGCTTGTGCGTGTGCTCCAGCGTCAGTGCCCCTCAGGATGCCCATGGGTTGCACTGAGCATTTTTGCTTGGAGGAAGTCTCAGCAGACTCCCATTGTATGGTGATAAGGGTTATATCTTTGAGTAGTCTAGCATTATCTGTGTAACCCCTGGCTTCTGAACCCTGAAGATCCCACAAACTAGGTAAAGGGATGCCCTCATAGAGCAGGTTAGAGTCCCTTTAACACATTTAACCAGTGACAAAGCAAGGGTTTGAATAGCTCCAAAGTCACCAAGATACGCCAGGGGCTGGTGTTGCAGCACAGAGGGTAAAGCTGTTGCCTGTGACACTGACATCCCATATGGGCACCAATTTGAGTCCTGACTACTCCACTTCCAATCTAGCTCCCTACTAATGTGCCTGGGAAAGCAGCCAAAGATGGCTCAAATCCTTGGGCCCCTGCACCCACATGGGGAATCAGAACAGTTCCTGGCTCCTGGCTTCAGCCTGGCCCAGTAACTGGGTCCTAGTTATTGCAGCCATTTGGAAAGTGAACCAGCAAATGGAAGGTCTTTCTCTTTTTCTCTCTCTGCCCTTCAAAGAAATTAAAAAAAAATCTTAAAACAAAACAAAGTCATCAAGATACTTATCATCATCTCTGGTTTGGAAAGTTGTCGTGGATGCTTGGCACTTTTTCCTTGTCTTTTTTTATTTTTTCAGGCTGGCCTCTCAGGCAAGGTCTCATACTTTCTGTGTTTCTTTCTTGGTACTCTCTGATGGGCCATGGCAATCTTCCACTTTCACTTCCTCATACGCTGGCTCTAGTGTTTGCCCCCTACCATACTCAGTGTCTGCACTTGCCCAATTTGCTATCTCATTTTGAGGATGTTGTCTGTCACACTCATGAATGGTGTGGTCAGAAAAGAACTGCACAGAGGGTTGCCTTTCTCCTAGAAACGCACGAAGAATTACAACTACCTTCCTCCTCTCTTTTTATTAAGTCAAAGTCACAGGGAGTCTATCCTCCTGAGTTGCTCTGTCCCAGAACTGATTGCTGGCATTAACTTCTGGAAGTGCCTGGCTACTTAAGAGAGAAATACAAGACCAAATAGACTTCTTATTTTTATATTTCAGGGACTGGAGTGACCAGTTATGTGTAAAGGGTCAGGTCAGTATCCATATTCAGAATAAATCTGGTACAACAGATAAGGTACTGCCGGAGAGGTATACATCCCAAATTGCAGTGTCATGCAAGCCCTGGTTATTCCACTTCCAATCCAGGTCCCAGAGAGTATGTCTGGGAAGTTATGTACTTGGGTCTCTGTGAATAATGTGGAAGAACCAAAAGAAGTTCCAGGCTCATGGGTTCTGCCTGGCCCAGTCCCTGCTGTTGTCACCTCCTGGGCAATGAAACAGCAAGTGGACAACACCTCCCTCTCTCTGCCTATTAAATAAATAAATCTTTTTCACTGGAAATTAAAAACAATCTCTGAGTAAGAATTCTAGAATAGAGGTGGACTGCATCCTCCAGAATTTGAAGACCTTTGGATAATCCCATTGACAGGGAAGCAGATGATCTTTCTCTGTAACATGGCCTGACTGCAGTGTTCATTAGAAGGTAGAAAAAGACGGGCAGAAATGGCACTCTACAATTTAACAGCACATTATAATTGGACTTATGCTGTGAAAAGACTAAGAGTGGGAGGAAATCCCCCATGTGCAGAGCTTTATGGCAGAGAAAATGTAAAATTTATGAACTGAAGGTAGAACCTTAGATTTTGAAAGTGTTCCCCATACTACAAAACGCTTTAGATGAAAAGAATTGCCCTCCAGGCTGCAAAGCATGGGATTAGGAGAAGCTTACGTGAGGGTAGTCCATGCTCAGACTTCAGCTTCAGCTCCTTCACAGCTGATCAGCCCTAAGAGGTCCAATGCCCACAACGTGCCCTTGCAAGTGCAGGAGGTCGGGGACCCAAAATTTCTAACCCCAGTGCACTTGGGGTCAAATCTGCTCTCTTCATCAGGTAGTCTCTTGGCTGTAAGTTCAGCCATCCCCAAACCCTTTACCCTTCCCTGCCAGACAGTGCCACTAGACTAGGAACTGACTACTAGCCTGGGATGCCACCTCTGAGGCAGGTGCTAGTGGTAGAGGTAACCTGCTAATGCCCACGTGCCCTTTTCCATAACTGATTCATGTAACTGAAAGACACACACCAGAGGGTGGAGACCTGAGCCAGAGGAATTTATTAATCAACAGAATGGATTTTCTCTATATACCATCTAACTTAGCAGACATCAAAGTCTGTTGACTCCTCTCCCTTCTGAGAAGTTGGCTGTTCTGCTGAAAGCCAAGAACAGATGATAAATACCAGCCAGAATAAGGGTTTAGGAGATCCAATAAAGAGGTTGTGTCAGGCCCAAGGGTCCCTGCCACCCATTTAGGAGACCCAACGCTGGCCGTTGCAGTCACCTGAACCAGCAGATGGAAGATCTTTCTCTCTCTCTGTAACTCCGACTTTCAAATAAAAAATAAATCTTGAAAAAAAAGGTTGTGCCAGAGACCTGTCTTAAATGGGATTCAATTGACCCTGAGGAACAAGAGAAATCCCGAAACATTAGAAGCCTCTCACTGAAGGCAATGTGGCTGGTCAGTCACCCTCCCAACAATTGAACCCTTGAGAGGTGCAGCAGGACCATGGGGAAATCTCATCATGTTTTTGCAATGGTTGCAGGACTGCCTCAGACAATACGCAAAGCAGGAGTCTGATGCCCAGAGCAGTGCACTGTTTTTTAAAAGATTTATTTATTAATGCAAGAGACAGAGAGAGAGTGAGAGACAGACAGACAGAAATCTCTAATACACTGTCATTCTAATTCTAATTCTCTAAATGACATTAGCCTGGGTCAGATCAGGCCCAACCTAGGAGGCTGGAACTTGACCTGGGTCTCCCACGTGGTTGGCAGGGACATAAGTATTTAGTCCATTTTCTACTGTTTTCCTAGGCACATTAGCAGGGAGCTGGATCAGAAGCAGAGGAGCCAGGACTTGAACCAGCATTCCAATATGGGAAGCAGCAGCTTAATCCACCGTGCACAACTCTGGCCCCAGTGCAGTGTTTCTAAATAACTACTGCACATCCAAGAGTAACCAACACAACTGGAGAAAGCCTCAATCATTGATGTTACACCCTGATGCTAAACCTACTCATTTGAGATGCCTTTTAGTATTTAACAACTGAGATGTGACTAGCAAAAAAAAGAAGGCAAAAAAGATGCAGAGACAAGCTGCCCTGTTAGCTGGGGCCCTTCAGTCTGCTGAAAGTGATACTATGGAAGAATGACAATGGCTTCCACCAAGGAACCAGAAAGAAAGCCACCAACACAGCTGGGGGATAATCAGTGTGCTTACTGCAAATAGGAAGGCCACTGGAAGCAGAAATGCTTGAACTGTCCCCAGAGAGGTGAGGATTCAGACAGGACTGGGCCAAGCCAACTTCCTTTGTCTGAAAAGAGATATGTCAGGGCTATGGGGCTCCCCAGTTGGCTCCAGACTCCGGACTATCAGATCTTGATTTCCCCTGAGGACCCCAGGTAACCTTAGTTGGAGGCAAAGTTACACGTATGATTAAGACTAGAGATACATCATTTGTATTAAATATCAAAAATGAAGATCTTCCTGATAAAAGATGTAATATAGAAATTGATGTTGTGATACAGCAGCATAAGCTGCTACCTACAATGCCAGCATTCCATATAGACACTGGTTTGTGTCTTGGCTACTCTACTTCTGATACAATTCCCTGCTAATGTACCTGAGAAATCAGTAGAAGATGGCCTCAATGCTTGTGCCCTTGACACGCACGTGGGAGACTTGGATGAAGCTACTGGCTCCTGGCTTCAGCCTGGCCCAGCCCTGGTCATTGTGGCTACTTAGGGAATGAACCAGCAGATAGATCTGTGTGTGTGTGTGTGTGTGTGTGTGTGTGTGTAATGCTGACTTTCAAATAATAAATAAATATTTTTCTTAAAATATATAATAATAAAAGAATATCAGGAAAAAGACTAAGATTTCTAGAGCCCTCGGTCTATGAAGTAGGGGTAAAAACTGTTAATGCATTCCCTTATGCTTATATCAGAATGCCCTGTTCCCCTTTAGGAAGAGACACTATCTAAATTAGGAGCCTCATAAACTGGGAATAAGTGAACATTTAGATCCAGGTTCCTGAGAGTTGAGGGTTTCTGCTCAAACTTACTGCAAATACACCAGTGCCTGAACAAGAACAAATTCCTGCAAAGGTTCTAAGCTGAATTAATCTGTACAAGTGGGCACAAGACTCAGGGGGATCAGTGACCACTGCCAGTCCAGTAAGAGTAGAATTAAAGAGGCGAATCACTGGTCCTGGGTAAACCAGTGTCCCTTGACAGCAGAATCTATAAAAGGAATCCTTGCTGTAATCAATATTCCCATGCAATACTCCCATTCTACCTGTTAAAAAGCCAAGACAACAGATGGGCCTTTGGCATAGTGACTAAGATGTTGCTTGGGGTGGGCAGGCACTGTGGTACAGGGGCCTAAGCCTTTGAGTCTCCAGAATCCCATATGGGTGCTGGTTCGTGTCCCGGCTGCTCTCTTCTGATCCAGCTCTCTGCTACGGCCTGGGACAGCAGTGAAAAATTGCCCAAGTGCTTACACCCTGCACCCATGTGGGAGAGCTGGAAGAAGCTCCTGGTTTTGGATCAGCTCAGCTCTGGCCATTGCGGCCGTCTGGGGAGTGAACCAATGGATGGAAGACCTTTCTCTCTGTCTCTCCCTCTCTCTGTCTGTAACTCTACCTCTCAAATAAATATATAAAATCTTTAAAGAAAAATGATGCAGTTTGGAAGCCTGCATTCCACATGGGAGTGCCTTGGTTCGTGTTCCAGTTCTGCCTCTGACTCCAGATTCCTACTCCTGTGCACCCTGGGGGGCACCATGTTTCAAGTAGGTACCTGCCACTCACATGGGAGATGAAGACTGAATTTCTAGTTCCTAGACCCAGCTGCTGTGGGCATTTGGGGAGTGAGCCAGCAAGTGGAAGAACTAACTCTGTCTCTTTTTATGCCTTTCAAAGAAAAATAAATAAAACCTGTTTTTAAAAGTCATTCAAGAATGAAAGACTGTGGATGTGTTCATGATCTTGGTACTTTCAGTAATACAGTCCAGGCACACATCCTGCATACACCCTAACATATCTAATCCTTACACCCTACTGGCTAGCCCACCACGGACAGCAAGTTTTATACAGTGCTGGATTTAAGATAACTTCTCTGCTTCCTTTTTCTTTCTAAATCCCAAGATACTTGCTTTTGAATGGGAGGAACCATTCTCTCACCAGAAGTAATAATACTGCTGGACTGCTGGTTTGAAAATTCTCCTATCTTCAAGGAAACCCAGGGTTGGTATTCAAAGGAATTAAAGTGTACAGAACCATATTGCAGTATGCAGATAATACCCTGATCACTGCACCTACTGAGGAAATCCCTGATGGGAACATTATAGTCATGTGCAACTTCAGAGCCAGTAAGAATATAAATTGTCTAAAGAAATAGCACACATATCTAGAGAAACTATAATGTATTGAGTTTATTTTAAAACATTTCAAAGACGTATTTATTCAGTTAAAAAGCAGAGTTATGTATATAAAGAGAAAGACAAAGAGATTCTTGTGCTGGTTCACTTTTCAAATGGGCAAAGTGCCGGGGCTGGGCCAGGCTGAAGAGAAGAGCCAGGCGCTTCGTCTGGGTCACACACATGGGTGCAGGGGCACAAGTACTCAGTCACCTTCTGCTGCTTTCCCCAGTGCATTAGCAGGGAGCTGGGTCAGAAATGGAGTAGCTGGGACTCAAAAAGCACTCATATAGGATCTCAGTGTCACAGGCAGTAGCTTAACCCACTGTTCCACAATGCCAGTCCCAGGATTTATTTTTTTGTGGACAATACAGCCTTTTTTACTAGGAAAAAAAAATGCTAAGTTGCTATTTCAAAAATCCACTAGAAGGGCCTCTGCTATAGTGCAGAGGGTTAAAGCCCCGGTCTGCAGTGTTGGCATCCCATATGTGTGCCAGTTCGAGTCCTGGCTGCTCCATTTCCAATCTAGCTCTCTGTTGTGGCCTGGGAAAGCAGTAGAAGATGGCCCAAGTCCATGGGCTCCTGAACCTGTGACAGAGACCTGGAGGAGGCACCTGGCTCCTGGCTTCAGATTGGTATAGCTCCAGGCATTGTGGCCATCTGGGGAACCTGTGCCTCTCTGTAACTCTGCCTTTCAAATAAATAAATAAACCTTTAACAAAATTCACTAGAAACTGAGGATTCTTGAGGATGGCTGTCTTTTGCTAAATTTAGATCCCTAATCTGGTCTTGTTAAACCTGAGTATGGTAAACTACAGTGCCGAAAAATGGATGCTTTTCAATTGAATAGGCTGAGTGATCAAGCATTCAGTCTTCTATTTTTTTTTTTTTTTTAAGATTTATTTTATCTATTTGAAAGGCAGTGTTACAAGGAGAGAGAGGGGGAGATAGAGAGAGGTCTTCCATCTGCTGATTTATTACCCAAATGGCTGCAATGGCTGGGGCTGAGCCAGGCCAAAGCCAGGAGCTAGGCGCTTCATCCAGGTTTCACACATAGGTGCAGGGCCCCAAGCACTTGGACTTTCCTCTGTTGCCATCCCGGGCACATTAGCAGAGAGCTGGATCAGAAGTGGAGCATTTGGGACTAGAATTGGTGCCCAGGTGGAGGCCCGTGCTGCAGGACTGGAACACAATGGTGGTTCTTCAATATTCTGTATTTTTCAAGATTCATTCTATTTATTTGAAAGGCAGAGTTACGGTGGGGGGGGGGGGGGGAAGAGAGAGAGAGAGAGATTCCTCCATCCCCAAATGGCTGCAATGGCCGGAGCTGGGCCGATCCGAAGCCAGGAGCTTCATCCAGGTTTCTCATGTGGATATAGGGGCACAAGAACTTGGGTGATCTTCTGCTGCTTTCCCAGGTGCTTTAGCAAGGAGCTGGATCAGCTGGGACTCGAATGGGCACCCATGTGGATGCCATCATTGCAAGCAGTGACTTAAACTGCTATGCAACAATGCTGGTCCCTTGATATTCTTAAAAGCCTGTTTTTGGAGCACTTGTATTAGCATTACTGCAGTTCAATAACCTGTTTGATTTTTACATGTGTGAGAAACAAAGAAATGGCTGCACGGGTATTAAAGCAAATGTTGGGGCCTCTACAAAGAGTGGTGTCCTCCTTCCCAAAGCAGTCAAGACTACAGGGCAAATGCATGGCCTTCATGTTTGTCACTTATATCTTATAGCAGAGAAGCTGACTATGGGCAATTTAAGAAGATAACGATCCTCCACCACATTTCCAGTCCACTAGAGATTAACAGATTATTGATGACTATTCCAGCACGAGGATTACAAAGGCCGGCCATGCTGATAGACTCCTCCCAGGGGAGTCCTGCCTGAATTCAATGGGTGCATTACTTATGTGTTCCAAGAGGTGATTGACCAAGGGTACAGGAACATCTTGAGTTTACTGTTACACAATGCCAAGAATATGTTTTGGGATGGTATACTGGACACTGAAGAGCACATTAGGCAGTAGTATCCTGCATTCTACTATAGAGGCCAAGGGATTCACAAAACGCACCCTATCTCAAAAAGCAGAAAAACTGTGTTAAGTGGAGCTTAAGAATAGGAAAGAGGAAAAACAAAAACAATATATACAGTGTCTAAGTATGATTTCTGTCATCCCTTCTCATGGCGCCTTTGGGAAACATAGAGCCTTCTAATCAGCAGCAGTGAAGAAATTTAAAATGGACAAGAAATGGCAACAACAGCATGGTCTGGGCTGGGCCAAAGCCAGGAACCAGGAACTCCATCAGCTCTCCCACACACTTGGGCCATCTTTCAAAGCTGGATCAGAAACAAGAATAGTTGATACTTGAGGGGGCTGGTGCTGTGGCGCAGCTAGTTAATGCCCTGGTCTGAAGTGCCAGCATCCCATATGTGTGCCAGTTCGAGTCCTGGCTGCTCCACTTCCAATCCAGCTCTCTTGTGGCCTGGGAAAGCAGTGGAAGATGGCCCAAGTCCTTTGGCCCCTGCACCCACGTGGGAGACCTGGAGGAAGCTCCTGGCTCCTGGTTTCGGATTGGCGCAGCTCCAGCAGTTGTGGCCAATCGGGGAGTGAACCATCGGATGGAAGACCTCTCTCTATCTCTCTCTCTGCCTCTTCTCTTTCTGTGTAACTCTGACTTGCAAATAAATAAATAAATCTTAAAAAAAAAAAAAAGAATAGTTGATACCTGAACCAGCGCTCTATTACGGGATGCTAGCAATGTAAGCATGAGCAAAACCCACGGTGCCACATTGCCAGCTCAAAAGTATTTCCATTTAAAAGGAAAGGTTCAACATCTAAGGTAACTGCAGAGATTCACTTGAAATTTGAACAATGTTTTTTACAAAGCAACTATCCTGGTCTGGATAGAAGACCTCTCTGACTCTTCCTCTCTATCTGTAACTCTGACTTTTAATAAATAATTTTTTAAAAAAGAAATTGATACTGTTGAGAAAGTTAGAAATAAAATTGCTTGCCCTACAGTTTTCATTAAAAAGATGTAAATTATATCCTGTGATATATAATGGCCACGGCGGCTATTGGAGGGTGAACCAAAGGCAAAGGAAGACCTTTCTCTCTGTCTCTCTCTCTCTCACTGTCCACTCTGCCTGTCAAAAAAAAAAAAAAAACTATTGAATCAATGAACTTACAAATAAATAATGCTTTCCTTTTTAAGATTTATTTATTTGAGAGGTAGAGTTACAGAGAGAGGGAGAGAAAAAGAGAGAGAGAAAGGTCTTCCATTTAGTGGTTCACTCCCCAGATGGTCACAATGGCTGGAGCTGGGCTGAGCCAAAGCCAGGAGCCAAGAGCCAGGAGCTTTTTCCACATCTCCCACCCAGGCACAGGGGCCCAAGCGCTTGGGTGATCTTCCACGGCTTTCTCAAGTAATGGCAAAGAGCTAGCTGGAAAGAGGAATAGCCAGGACATGAACCAGTGTCCATATGGATGCCGGTGCTGCTTAGCCTACTACGCCATAATGCCAGCCTTCTAAATAATGCTTTTCAAAGAATTCTTGTAAGAGAGTCCTCCAAAATACAGAAGTACAGTTCTTCCATTAAGGGACCCTTCCCTTGCCGAAAAAGGAACTAATTTCTTCAACCCTGTTGTAATCATTAACCACTTGCAAATTGTTTATTGAGAGGAAATTTGCTGTTTCTTTCAAAAGGTAATTCCTCAGGACAGATGCATGCAAGACCTGCCAATGGAAAGATATGTGATACTGAAGATCACAAGACCAGATCCCCTGAGAACTGGCAGAGGCACAGCAAGAACAGAGGTGCACCAAGGTCATTCCCCAAAGCCCAAGCTCTCGCCTGAATTTATCCCAGCTTCTGTTTCTGTACCTATGGTAAGCCCTTTGTGAGCTGGAGGGAGAGAGGTGATTTGGAGCACTAGCCTCTACCTCCTATGCTGGCCACACAAATAAATTCTTTTTACAAAAGTTGCTGTCTCTAATTTTGGCTCACAAAGACAATAGGTGACAGATGTCCTTTATTCAGTACAATACTAACTCTGACACTGAATATATGTAAGGTGAGTAACTTTAAAAATCATTTTCTCTTAAATAATGTAATTTGTGATTTATTATAAATGCCCTAAAATGAATTAGATTTCTTGGCAAAGAAATTTATTTATAAATTTATTGAGATATTATGTGAGAATACTAACAAGTAAGATGTGCTGAGTTGAGCTGCTAATTTTTACATCTGGGATCATAGACCCACTGCAATTTCTTCTCAAATGCTTAATTTATTTATTTCAAAGGCAGAGTTAGAGAGAGAGAGAGAAGTCCTCTATCTGCTGGTTCACTCCCCAAATGGCTGCAAAGGCCGGACCTGGGCCGATCCAAAGCCAGGAGCCAGGAGCTTTTCCCAGGTCTTCCACAAGGGTGCAGGAGCCCAAGGACTTGGGCTGTTTTCTGCTGCTTTCACAGGCTATACCAGAGAGCTGGATTGGAAGTGGAGCAGCCAAGACTCAAACCAGTGCCTACAGGAGATGCCAGCACAGCAGGCGGCAGCTTTACCTGCTACGCCATGGTACTAGCCCCTCAAATGCTTAATTTTGAAACACAATTAATAATTTTATGAAAGAGAAGACTAATGCTATAAAATAGATTATTTTAGAATGTCATCTTTGTTTCTTTGGAAATATAAATAAAATGCAATGAGATAATGTTGACACCTGGTAAAATCAGAAATATTGTATTTAACTTCATGTTCAGTAATTATATCAACCTCAAATTACAAGATTTTTTCTAAATCCTTGTAGTCTTTTGACCATACCAGGAATCATCAACCAGATACAATATCACTTAGGATATGAACAAATATTAAACATTTATTGTACTACGACTTTGATTTAAAACAGTTCCTTCTTTAATGTTGTTTCTGAAAGACAGAATGACAGAGACCAAGCAAGAGATCTTTCATCTGCTAGCTCACTCCCCAAATGATCCCAATAGCTGGGGCAGGGTCAGTTCAAAGCCAAGAGCCTAGAACTCCATCTGGGTCTCCCACATGGGTGCAGGGGCCCAAGCATGTGGGCCATCTTCTACTGCTTTCCCAGATGTGTTAGCAGGGAGCTGGATCAGAAGTACAGCAGCCACAACTTGAACCACTGTCCTGATGTAGGATGCCTGTCACAAGCAGCAGATTAACTGGCTCGGACATGATGAGGGACCTTGTTTTCTTTATATTTTAAGCATTATCAATTTTGATTAATATATATACAAGTCTCTGTCATGGAACTTTTCTCTTAGAATCACAAACAACATCATGCAAATGTAACATAACTATGAGTGATTCATTTCCAGACTTGACTTTGGGATAGCCGGCACTGTGGTGTGACAGGTTAAGCAGCCACTGGTTATGCCGGAGTACCATATCAGGGTGCTGATTCAAGCCCTGACTGCTTTGTTTCTGATTCAGCTTCCTGCTAATGTGCCTAGGAATGCAGCAGTTGATGGCCCAAGATCTTGAGACTCTGCCATCCACATGGGAGCCCCAGATAAAGATTCTGGCTCCTACTTTCCACTTGGGCCAAGCCCCGGCTGCTGCACTCATTTGGGGAGTGAACAAACTCATGAAGGCCTCTATCTCTCTCTCCCTCTGTCTTTGTGATTTTGTATTTCAAATAAAATAAACTTTTAAAAAACATCTTTACTTCTCTCTACCTAAATCCGGATTGCCGCCTTTAAGAAGAATGAGATAAATCACAGGGTTCAATTGAAAAGAGGTGAGTGGAAGGCTCAGGAATGATTTGGGATATTTGCAGGCTGGCGTCACACTGAAGATAAGCAATCATTGTGGTAAAATGATTTTGAATGATACAAAACTACAGTGAGACTGCAGGGAAAATACTTACAGGATGAAATATCATATGTGATCGTTTATATAAACAAATTTTTAAGTTTTACAAATCAATATATTTAAACTTTTTTTCAGAGGAATTTCTTTGATTACACTGAGTTTACAAAGGCATTTTTGATAGGCAAAGAGAAGAGAGGGAGAGGGAGACAGAGAAGGAATGAAAAATAGATCCTGAGAGCTCACATCTCCTGGTACACTTGCCAAATGCCTGCAATAGTCAAGGCTGTTTGTGGCAAGAGTCCTGTGCTGGGAAACGAACCCAGGTCTCCCACATTGGTAGCAGTGAGCCAATTATTTGAGCAGCATCCTGGACTGCCGGGTGCTCCCAGGCACCTTGGTCTTAGCATTATGGAAAGAACCGAAGTGTCTCCTCCCTCTAGAACTCTGGATGCCTCTTAACTAACGTCTTCCCATTCACCCCGTGGGAAGCTTCTGCCAGCACTGCACTCACCCATGTTATCTATCAGTGATCAGCCTAAAGTGCTTTACTGTGGGGCAGTCTCTTTGGTCCTTCCCGCTCACTGTGGAAATGCATCCTGCAGCTCCTTCCCGGCATGTACAAATTAAACAGAACAAGATGGAAGCCCATTGTAACAAACACTTGCCAAAGGACAAGATTTAAGTTTCAACAGAAACAGTTAGAAAAGGTTCCATTAAAACTGCCCCTGCTTTCACAGTAGCTAACGTATAACCACTGTATTAGCTCTTTGGAGATGACGGGTTAAAGACATACAAATACTCCTAGACTGTGAGACCTCAGTGACTTGGTATTTCTTGCTACCAGCCTTTCCGTTTGTTAGGAGATTTTCTTCTTATTTAAATAAAACTTCTACTCTTACCATTGTGTTTGGTCTCAGGACACAAACCCAGACTCACCAATTTTCCTGCAACAGTATAAAGATAAGGGACATTTACTCCAGTACTCACATGGTGCATCCTAATGAAGCTACTGTAAGTTTTGGGGAGAGGTTCAGGAGGAGCAGACATGTATGGGAAAGAGATGGCAGAGTGGATGCCCAGCACAAGGCCAGATGGGGAAGCACTCCTGGGAGTCTATGCCCCAATGACTCTCTCAGTGCATTTGTTAAGTACAACAGAAACTGAGATAAATCATTATGTGATATCAATGTTTCTGGTCTTTCTGATGAACTCATTTCCTTTTAAAATAATAGAATGATTGGCCAGTGCCATGGCTCACTCGGCTAATTCTCCACCTGTGGTGCCGGTACCCCGGGTTCTAGTCCCGGTTGGGGCGCTGGATTCTGTCCTGGTTGCTCCTCTTCCAGGCCAGCTCTCTGCTGTGGCCCGGGAAGGCAGTGGAGGATGGCCCAGGTCCTTGGGCCCTGCACCTGCATGGGAGACCAGGAGGAAGCACCTGGCTCCTGGATTCGGATCGGCGGAGCACGCCGGCTGTAGCAGCCATTTGGGGGGTGAACCAACAGAAGGAAGACCTTTACTGTCTAACTCTGCCTCTCAAAAATATAATAATAATAATAATAATAATAGGATGGTAGAACGGTGGTTACCAGGTTATAAGCAATAGAAGGTGGAGTGTCAGAAGAAAGGGGAGGCATTGGCCACAGGTTACAAAAATCGCTAATACACAGAAGAGATAAATTAATTGCTGTATTTCTCAGAATAGAAACTTTAATATTTCATTTTATATTTCAAAATTGCTAGGATTGGCCCTTAAATGTACTCAGAGAAATGACTACATGAGGTTACAGATATGTGTTTTTTGCCTTACTTGGTAATTTTAGATTGTGCACATTTATCAAATCATTACATTGTGCCCCACAAATATATACAAGTATTTTTCAGTTTACAATGAAATTATAAAGAGTGCAAAGATTGTCAGATTACAGTAAAAAGTAACATCACACAATAAACTGTGCACATGAGGAAACAAAATCAATGAGAGGGGGAGGGGAGAAGGAGGGAAGAGAGTGTGGTTATCTTCTTAGAACTGAATCTATGAGAATTTAATTTGGGAGATGCAAGATGGCAGATTAGGGAACAATGTACTGCACTCAGCAAGGGATAAATACTAAAATAAAAATGGTAGGAAGTGCTCTCTCTCAAGGGAGAATTAAAGAGAAAACCACACTTGAAATTCTACAAAAGGAAAAGAACACCATGGACCTGTGTGGAAGGTGTGGACATGCAGCACAAATACAGACACACACATCTGCAGCAGCCCAGAGCTGGAGCATGGACGTGAGGCCAGACTACAGCAACCAGTGGTGACACAGCTAGCGGGAGCACGTGGCATGAGTCCAGACTGGAGCCCTAGGGGCTAGCAGTTACTAACCGTTACCTGTGGACCCAGTAGGAGTAAAAGGGGCACGTTTATCTCATCCAATCCTCCCCCTAACGGCGCCCGCAGCAAGGCTGAGACCGGCGGGCAACATCCTGGGCTGGGGCGGCAGCTGCAGAAGCCACACGCACCGCACCTGGCTGAAACAGGATGCCGTCTTCTCAGCAGCACGAGTGGCAGTGTGCGGAGAGGGAAACATTCGGCCAGGGGCTCTTGTCTGAGCATGTTCCCAGAGATTCCAGCAGAGGGAAAAATCCACAGACCCCACTGACTGAGCCTGGCTGGCAGGACGGGTGGCTGGGCACCCAAGTAGGACTGCGAGGAGCCCCCATTATTCCCACACCCCACAGGCTCAAGCTACCTAGGCGGAGCTGGCTCAGGGAACATCTGCCTCTGTTGACTGGAGAGCCGAGCCTCTACACCCAGCAACTGTGGGAGCCTTGTGTGATGAGATCATGGGGACTTGGTGGCTTCATGAGATGGTGCAGAGTGTAGCTGGGTCTTTGGGCAATCACTGGATGTGGTTCCACACACTCAGAGCTCCTTGCTTGCCTGGGGTGGGTATTGCAGCTGGAACCACGCTCAGGGTGATGACTGTGCAGATCATTTGTGCGGTTCATACGTTGACATGGATGAGTGCTAAGCCCACTGGGGGTTAACACCAGGCATTGCTCAGCTTGGATGAGAGGAAGTGAGGGGGTGATCACAACAATAGAAGTGAACATTCCTCTTCTTCTGTTAACAAGAGAAGATCTATCAGGCCCAACATGGGTGTTACCCTGGATACCTGCCCAATGACGGAGCACTGACCAGAGCAACCTGGCCACACAAAGCACACACTTCTTGGTATTCACTGAAAGTGCAGACATTCTACTAAGCCACAGAGGTTAGTTCAAAGGTAAAAGCCACCAGAGGAAAAAGATCAACAAGCAATTCCACAAATACCTAAAAGTGCAGAAATTCAAGAAACAAGAATAAAGAACACACCATGACCTGCACCCCAAAGAACACAACATTTTAATGTTAGAGTGTGAAGATGCAGAGATTGATGGAATATAGGAAACAGAATTCAAAATTTAATCATAGGATTACTCAAAAGCAATCAGAAGCAAATCCATGAACTAAAGAAAACTATGATATGAATGAAAGTTTTTTCAAGAAATTGAGATTTTTAAAGAGAAATTAAAATGAAATCCTAGAAATGAATAATTCAATGGATCAAATAAAAATACAGCAATGAAAAAGGATATGTAACAACAAATACCACAAAAAAAGAAACATCAAGAATTACTACAAAGAGTTTTATGTAAACAAACTGGAAAACCTAGAAGAAATGGATAGATTTCTGGACACATACAATCTACCAAATTTGAACCATGAAGACATAGAAAACCTAAACAGACCAATAATCAAGATGGAAACTGAATCAATAGTAAAGACTCTCCCAACAGCTTCACTGCTGAATTCTACCAGACATTTAAAGAAAAACTAATTCCAATTCAGCTCAAGCTATTTAAAGCAATTGAAATGGAAGGAATCATCCCTGACTCCTTCTATGAAACTAGCATCATCTTCATTCTTAAAGCAGAAAAAGAGAACTATAGACCAATTTCCCTGGTGAATATAGATGCAAAAATCCTCAACAAAATACTAGCTAATTGAATCAGACAACACATCAGAAAGATCAGACCAAGTGAGATTTATTCCTGTTATTTATTTCCAAATTTGCAAATCAATAAATGTGGTAACATCACATTAACAAACTGAAGCACAAAAATCATATCATTCCCTCAAGATGTCGAGAAAGCATTTGATAAAATACAACATCCTTTCATGATGAAAAAACCTTTAACAAACTGGATATAGAAGGAACAGTCTCCACACAATCAAGACGATTTATGACAAACCCATGGCCAGCATCCTATTGAATGGGGGAAAAGTCAGAAGTATTTCTCCTAAGATCTAGAACCACAAATGGATGCCCACTGTCACCATTGCCATTTAATATAGTCTTGGAAGTTTTAGCAGAGCCATTGGCAAGAAAAAGAAATCAAATGGATACAATTGGAAAGGAAGAAATCAAACTATCTGTATTTGCAGAGAACATGATTCTAGACATAGGGGATCCAAAAGACTCCACTGAGAGACTATTGGAACTCTTAAAACAGAGTTTGGTAAAGTAGCAGGATATAAAATCAACACAAAAAAGTAGTAGCTTTTATATACACCAACAATGCTATGGCTGAGAAAGAACTTTTAAGATCAATCCCACTCACCTAAAAAAAGAATTAAATACCTTGGAATAAATTGAACCAAGGATGTCAAAGATCTCTACTAGGAAAATTATAAAACATTAAAGAAAGAAACTGAAGAAGACACACACACACACACAAAAAAAAAAAAAAAGGAAAAATCTTCCATGGTCATGGATAGGAAGAATCAATATCATCAAAATGTCCACACTACCAAAAGCAATGTATAGATTCAATGGGATACCAGCCAAAACACTAGCAACATCCTTTTCAGATCTAGAAAAAAAGGATGCTTAAATTCACATAGAAATATAAGAGACCCTGAATAGCTAAAGCCATCTTATACAACAAAAACAAAGCCAGAGGCATCACAATACCAGATTTTAAGATATACTACAGGGCAGTTATAATCAAAACAGTCTGGTATTGGCACAAAACAGAAGTACACACCAGTGGAACGGAACAAAAACTCCTGAAAGCAATCCACGCATTTACAACCAACTTACCTTTAACAAAGGAGCTAAAATCAATCCCTGGAGCAAGGACAGTCCGTTCAACAAACAGTGCTGGGAAACTGGATGTCCACTGGATGCAGGCATATGAAGCAGGACCCTCACCTTACATCTTACACAAAAATCCATTTAAAATTGATTTCAGACCTTAATCTATCAACTTATCATCAAATTACTGGAGAGCATTTGGGAAATCCTGCAAGACATTGGCACAAGCAAAGAGTTCTTAGAAAAGACCCCAGAAGCACAGGCAATCAAAGCCAAAATTGACAAATGGAATTACACCAAGCTACAAGGTTCTGCCCTGCCAAACAACACTCAATAACATGAAAAGACAACCAACAGAATAGGAGAAAATATTTTCAAACTGTGCAACTGATAGAGGGTTAAATCCAGAATCTATAAAGAACACAAGAAATTCGACAACAAAACAAACAATCCAATTAAGAAATGGGCAAAGGACTTGAACAGATACTTTTTATTTATTTATTTATTTATTTATTTATTTATTTTTATTTGACAGGTAGAGTTATAGACAGTGAGAGAGAAAGACAGAGAGAAAGGTCTTCCTTCTGTTGGTTCACTCCACAAATGGCTACTACGGCCTGCGCTGCGCCAATCCGAAGCCAGGAGTCAGGTGCTTCTTCCTGGTCTCCTATGTGGGTGCAGGGGCCCAAGCACTTAAGCCATCCTCCTCTGCCTTCCCCAGGCCACAGCAGAGAGCTGGACTGGAAGAGGAGCAGCTGGGACTAGAATCCGGCGCCCATATGGGATGCTGGTGCTGCAGGCTGAGGTTTAACCAAGTGAGCCATGGCGCCGGCCCCCAGACACTTTTGCACTTAAAAAAGTGCTCAGGATCAGGGCCAGCACTGCGGTGTAGTGGGTAAGGCTGCTGCCTGCAGTGTTGACATCCCATATAGGCACAGGTTCAAGTCCTGGCCTCTCCACTTCTGATCCAGTTCTCTGCTGTGGCCTGGGAAAGCAGTGGAAGATGGCCCAAGTCCTTTGGCCCCTGCACCCATGTGGGAGACCAGGAAGAAACTCCTGGCTCTTGGATTCAGACTGGCACAGCTCCGGCCATTGTGGTCAATTGGGGCGTAAAGCACTGGATGGAAGACCTGTCTGTCTGTCTGTCTGTCTCTCTCTCTCTGCTTCTCTTCTCTCTGTGTAACTCTGACTTTCAAATAAATAAGTAATTCTTAAAAAAAAAAAAAAAAAAAAAGGTGCTCAGGATCACTAGCCATTAGGAAAAGGCAAATCAAAAACACAGTGAGTTTTCACCCTACCCCAGTTAGAATGACTCTAATACAGAAATCAACAAACATCAAATGCTGGTAAGGATGTGGCATACAAGGTACCCTAATCCACAGTTGGTGGACATGTAAACTGGTGCAGACACTCTGGAAGACAGTAGGGAGATACCTCAGAAATCTGAAAATAGACCTACCATATGATCCAGCCATCCCACTCCTGAGAACTTACCCAAAACAGAAGAAATCAGCATCAGAAAGAGTTATCTGTACTCCCATGTTCATTACGCAGCTCTGGCCTTTGCAGCCATAGGAAGAATGAATCAATGGATGGAAAACCTCTCCCTCCCCCCCCCCTCTCCCTCCCTCTGCTTCTCTGGAACTCTGTCTTTCAAATAAATAAATAAATCTTTAAAAAAAAAAAAGGACATAAAGAGAATAGTGTTCAACAGTACATAGAGATAACACTATGTAATAATGAACGGATCAAGTACAAAAGGGCAGAAAAAAGACTGAGATCATATGCATATACATCTTACACCATTCAACAAGAGAATACCCATTCAGTTCAAGTTCCCAAGCAACATTTCTAGAGAATATGATTCACTCGTCCATAAAAATAACCAAAATAAATGAGGTATTCTCTGATCATGCTGGATCTCAAGTGAAAATCAGGGATGAGCATTTGGTGTAGTGGTTAATATGCCACATCAGATGCCCATGTCCTGTATTTAGTGCTTAGATTTGGGTCCTGGGTCATCTCCATATTTGAGCTTCCCGCAGATGTGTACTCTGTAGACAACAGTTGATGACTCATGCAGATGAGTCTCTTCCACCCATGTGAAAGACCTGGATGCAGTTCTAGGTTCTAGGCCTCACCCTGATCCAGCCCTGATAGTTGTGTGCAATGGGGAGTAAGCCAGTGAATGGGAGATTTCTCTGCCTATGTATCTCTCACATTTTCAAATGGAAAACTAATTTCTTTAAAACCTGGAAACTGGAGCCAACATTGATACCAGAGGATAAAGCCACTGCCTGCAATGCTGCCACCCTCTATGAGCACTGGTTCATGTTTCAGCTGCTCCATTTCCCATCCAGCTCCCTGCTAATGGCCTGGGAAATGTAGCAGAAGATGGCCCAAGTGTTTGGGCCTTGGCTACACATGTGGGAGGCTTGGATGAAGGTCCTACATCCTGGTTTCAGCCTGACCTGGGATTAGCCATTGCAGCCATCTAGGGAGTGTACTAGTGCATGAGAGATCTTGCTCTCTCTTTAATTCAGACTTTCAAATAAATATGTAAATCTCTGAAAAAAAAATAAAATCTGGAAACCAAATACAGAAGGGTACTGAATACCACACACCTGTGGAAATTAAGCATCATAATCTCAAATGTCTAATGAGCCATAGAAAAAAACAGGAATTTAGAAAATATTATGAAATTATTGAAAATTAAAATAAAGCATACATAAACTCACAGGATGTAGTTAAAATAGGATTTAAAGCAGAATGAATGGCAGTAAAGGTTTAAATTTTAAAAACAATATGTGAAATCAATAAGCTACCTTTCCACCTTAAGAAACTAGAAAAATCAGAGAAATTAAAGATAGAGTGAGAAAGGAAAAGGAAATAATGGTGTATGGCTCCCAACTTGCAGAGAGGGAACATGGGGGAGATGATGGCTCACGTCAAGGGATCCCTATGACCACCAAGATCCTAAAGTCTCTCAATCCAGCCACACCCCACAGGCTTTTTTTTTTTTTTTTTTTTTTTTAAGATTTATTTATTTATTTGAAAAGCAGAGTTATAGAGAGGCAGAGGCAGAGAGAGACAGGTCTTCCATCTGCTGGTTCACTCCCCAAATGGCCACAATGGCCAGAGCAGGCTGAACCAATGCCAGGTGCCAGGAGCTTCTTCTGGGTCTCCCACATGGGTGCAGGGGTCCAAGGACTTGGGCCATCTTCTACTGCTTTCCCAGTCTACAGCAGAGAGCTAGCTTGGAAGTGGAGCAGCCCGGACTTGAACTGGCATATGGGATGTTGGCACTGCAGGTGGCGGCTTTACCCACTATGCCACAGCGCTGGCCCCCTGACAGGTTCTCTCTTTACTTGAGTCTTTCCTATTCATTCCTGCCCCATTTCTAGATTTTTCTGATTTCTCTGAGACAGCCACACTATGTGTTGTGAATACAAACTTTATGCCAAATGCAAAGAAGGCCCAGACCAGATATACCCACTTGCTTTTGTCTACCCACCTCTTGCCAGACCTGTTTGGCTTGCAGCATAAAGAAATGGACACCAGGGCTGGCGCCGCGGCTCACTAGGCTAATCCTCTGCCTTGCGGCGCCGGCACACCGGGTTCTAGTCCCGGTTGGGGCGCCGGATTCTGTCCCAGTTGCCCCTCTTTCAGGCCAGCTCTCTGCTGTGGCCAGGGAGTGCAGTGGAGGATGGCCCAAGTGCTTGGGCCCTGCACCCCATGGGAGACCAGGAAAAGCACCTGGCTCCTGGCTCCTGCCATCGGATCAGCGTGGTGCGCCGGCCGTGGCGGCCATTGGAGGGTGAACCAACGGCAAAGGAAGACCTTTCTCTCTGTCTCTTTCTCTCACTGTCCACTCTGCCTGTCAAAAAAAAAAAAAAATGGACACCATTTAGACCAAGTGCACTTGTAAGCAGAGAGTATGTGTGGATCCTCTGGATGCTAGTAGTATATATGAGACCTAGATCAGACAAAGGGCTATGCTGTTCACTGCTAAACACACAATTTCTTCATCAACCAAATGATCCCCACCTCTTCTCTGGAGACCCAGGGTAGCTAGATGGACACTATATGAGGTGGTGGGCAAGGGAGACAAGAAACCCAGAAACTCAGTCTAATCCCATGATCCCAGAAAGCAGCAGCAGCAGTAAGTAAGGTCTTTTCCAACCACCAGTGGTGGTCCCTGCGCCTGTTGGGATGCTCAGGTAACCAGGAAATGAAACTGCTCCATGCCAGAGACAGGCAAGACTGCAACGTGGACAGGATGTGTGAAGCCTGATCTAAGCTCAAATCTGTAAGCCAGACTGCATGTATAGTGAGTGGGTCATATCATCATGTCACTCCCTCTATCTCCCTGACCTAATTTTTGAGGCCTGCAGGCCCAGGAAGGAGGCTATACAGTCACCACCTCAGCTGTAAGCCTGGCTCCAGCTGTGCCCAAATGTCTACCTCCCTCCAACCCACTGCTGGTCCCCCTTGGAGCCCAGGTCTTTTCCCAACTGCCTGAAAGAAACTCTAGGGGAAGTGAAGAGTTACCGTAGCTTGCAAGGCACTTATCTGTTGGAAAGGAGCTCTGGGATGAGACCAGGAATAGGTCTGCAGGATGGATGGGCCCTGCAGATCCTGGGCTCTGAAAAGCTCTCATGTGCTACTTCAGCTCAGAAGTTCATTTCTGCTGTACTCTGTCATTTGTTCTGCTTTAGAATCACATTTTCCTGGCTGGGTGGAACGCATCAGTGAGAGGCAATATTTGGGACATTCTGGCTTGAATGCTAGTAAGGTAATAACTAAGATTTCCAAGTCCATCTCCACTTTTATTTCCTATGTGCCTTTCCTCTATTTGCTTGCCATATTCCACTTCTGAACCCAACAGAGAGAGGTGACAAGGTCTCCAAGTATGATGTGTCTACTCCCTTACAGTGATTAATTTTCACTTTATATATGCTAAGGCTGAGTTGGAAGAAACATAGAAATTTAGAACTGCTTGATCAACTGGAGTAATTAAATATTTTACTGCTTCAGATTTTTCTCATTCTCTAAAACTTTTGCTCTTAAAAAGAATAGCAATTTTACCTGTTATTTATTTACCTGTTATTTAATTTTATGTAAAATGTACATAAGCATTTACTTACCCTATAATCTGTGTTCTTTGTTGTATTTGAGGTCTGCATCTCATGATTAATATTTGAGAGATCTCCAGGGTGCATGACTAGGCTAATGGGCTTTCCCTGATGGGTAGCAGTAGAGGCGGGAGGGGTGATTTCCAGGCCTGTCCTCAGGATGGGAAGTAGGAAGAATGACTGCAGCTAGAGCGTCTTTCACCACATCTGTAGCCTGGTCACCAGGGAAAGGCCATGACACTTGGGTGACCTGTCCATCATGAGCGGGAATGTGCTGAGATATGAGCTAAATTCAAGTCCAACCAGAATTTAAAAAGAGCTTTGTGGATGGGAAATAGAATTTCAAAGAGATTTTAAACAAACCTGATGACCAAAATGAAGGGGGAGAATGAAGCCAAAAAATTAAAAGTAATGTGAAGCTACTAGAATTTTAGACACTATTATATTTATGTAGAAGGGTCTCCAAATAGTGCAACAAAAGTGAAAATAGGTTAGGCATAGGCCATAAGAATCCAATTAAGTCAGGATTCAATGACAGACAGCAGTAATCTACCTCAAGAGAGTAGGATTAGCTCACTAGGCTAATCCTTCGCCTGCGGCGCCAGCACCCCCGGTTCTAGTACCGGTTGGGGCGCCGGATTCTGTCCTGGTTGCTCCTCTTCCAGTCCAGCTCTGTGCTGCGGCCCGGGAAGGCAGTGGAGGATGGCCCAAGTGCTTGGGCCCTGCACCTGCATGGGAGACCAGGAGGAAGCACCTGGCTCCTGGCTTCAGATCGGCGCAGCGTGCTGGCAGTAGTAACCATTTGGGGGTTGAACCAACAAAATGAAGACCTTTCTCTCTGTCTCTCTCACTGTCTAACCCTGCCTGTCAAAAAAAAAAAAAAAAAAAAAGAGAGAGAGAGAGAGAGAGAGTGTGTACACAAGACAATCATAAGGTTAAAAAATAAAAAGAAAAAAAGAAACACTTAACATAGAATAAATTAAGAAAAAACAAGAAAGTTGGATGTATACGTGACAGCCTATCATGGAGACTATAGAATAGCTGTGTGTGGTTCATGTTCTCAGGACTGGGACCTCAGAAATAAATGGGGGATGGCGCTGTGGCATAGCAGGTAAAGCCGCCATCTATAGTCATATAGCCAGCATCCCATACGGGTGCCAATTCAAGTCCTGGCTGCTCTACTTCCGATCCAGTCCTTTGCTATGGCCTGGGAAAGCAGTGAAAGATGGCCCAAGTCCTTGGGCTCCTGCACCTGGGTGGGAGACCTGGAGGAAGCTCCCAGCTCCTGGCTTTGGATTGGCCCAGCTTGGCCTGTCGTGGCCAACTGGGGAGTGAACCAGTGCATGGAAGATCTCTCTCTCTCTCTCTCTACCTCTCCTCTATCTGTGTAACTCTGACTTTCAAATAAATAAATCTTAAAAAAAAGAAAGAAACAAATCATAAGAGCTTAATACAGCTGCTCATCTCTCCTTGTTCCAGCCTTCCTGCTTACAATGGGCTGACTGACCTCGGAGTCTCTGGTTTTAGGATTCTTCTACCAACCACAACTCTACTTCTGTTCCAACTTAAAGATTACCTCAAGGTTAGTAATGCAGAACCTGTTAAGAAGAAATAATGTGTAGGCTGGCATTGTGGCATAATGAGTTAAGCTACCATCTGCAATGCTGCCATCCCATATGGGCACTACCTCGAGTCTCAGCTGCTCCACTTCCAGTACAGCTTCTTGCCAATGCACATGGGAAAGCAGTGGAAGATGGCCCAAGCCCTTGTGCTTCTACACCCATGTGGGAGACCCAAATGCAGCTTCTGGCTCCTGGCTTCGACTTGGCACAGCCCTGTCATTGCAGCCACTAAGGGAGTGAACCAGAGGATGGAAGATCTCTCTCTCTCTCTCTCTGTAACTCTGTTTTTCAGATGAAAATTAAAAACAAACAAACAAACAAAAAAAACGGAGAATGTAGTATTTTTCAAATCCCTAAGTCCAGTTCTAGAAAGACTATAGCTTGGCTTCAGGAACTGTGCAACAAGTGTGAGTCCTTTGCTGGAGGGTGGATTACTCACATTCTGCATGGACTCAAACCCTATGCCTAAACAGAATTATACCTTATAAAGTATCCACTTGTTTAACAAATGGGAAGAAAGCTTCACTGGGGAGTTTCACTCACCTAAGGACAGTAGGCTGCGGTAGGTCTCCCGCATCACATCCCTGTATAGCATCCTCTGAGCACCGTCTAAGTCGCATCAGTCCTCCTGGGAGAAGTCCACAGCCAGGTCTTCAAATGACACCAACATGTGTAACATCACATTTCTCCTCACCATATCAGCTCTGGTCACAAAACAGGAGGACAGGGTGTGCAATCTCTGCGTGTCTCATATGTCTCTTACAGAAGATGAAGCTTATTTCGTACTCCATATGTCAACAACAACAAAGAATTACAAGGAAAATTCCTTGCTTCTTTAGCCATTTACAAAACTACCATGACAGTTTCCCTTATGTATCCACAACCATCCCTTCCCGGTAAGGTTAGGAAGGATGGACTTCCGATTCTGTAAGATCACAGTGTAGTCTGTACACATCAGTATTCACACATAACTGAAATCACATATTGGATCTATTGAGACAAACTCATCCTAGATTTAAACACAAAGTGTTTCATCAGGTCACACTTTACTGAAAAGCTGAAGATGGTTATCAGTGTGTTCTCATGAATGTGAAAATACAGAAGTCACATTGCAAAAGCACAAGCACAGAGACCAGGTGAAATGGAACTACAAACATCACCTCTAGTGAGTGCTCCTGGCTGTAAGGAGAGGAAGGCAGGAAACACGCTCCAGGAGCTGACAACTTAGTGATTCTTTACTTATAGAGTTGGCCTGATTCCAACAATAAAATGTGCTCTGCTAAGTAACTGTGAAAACTGCTTATACAGTGTTCTTAAGCACCCATATATTGCCTTCAAAACCAACACAATTGCTAATGTTCCCATGAAAACGACTGCCTGCTTCATAAAACCCAAGGCATAAAGTATGATAAATCAATAAAAACTAGAAGCTATTTAGCAATTTGCATTTTTAAGTTACACCCCAGAGGGAGCATGAGAAGGAACCAGAGGGACAGAGGGGAAGAAGTTAGAGCAGGACATGACCACTGACCATCAGGACACAGAGCAATAATACTGATGAAGAAATTCATTGTGAAAAAGAAAAAAGTAAAAGAAAAAGAAAAAGCAAGAACAAAATTCATTTCTAATTTGTTGTGTTCAGGGTAGACAATGGAATTTAATTTGATACTATGTGCATGAGGTGCAGGTAGACACAGGTACAATAAACTGTAACTGAAAAAAAGGAAAAAGAGTATGATGAGATGAAGCGAAACTGATCGTGGACACAATGTTTTTAAAATTTCAAATATCTGGCTATGTCCAGTCATATAAACTAGAGCTCAGAGAGAGCTGTAAACTGCAGATAAAGATTTTGGAAGTAGCAGAACTTCCGTTAAGCCTTAAGCCAACAGAGTGAATGTAATAAGAAGAGCTAAGAGAAGAAGGCAGAAAGGAATGAGTGCAGAATCCGAGGAAACACTAACATTTACTGCTAGAGGAAGGGAAGGAAAGCCTAGTAGAACCAGACAAAGCAGAACGAATTTCAAAGTATTCCAGGAATAAGAAAAAGCTCAACATTACAAAACCTATTAATATAAGTATCTATGAGTTCAACATTTCCAGCACCAAAATGAATTTATATTTTAATTCTATCCCCCACAACCTTTTTAAATTACTTTAGTATATTTCATCATAGTCACGGGACAATGGAAAGAAAATTCTGTGATAATCCACAGACACTGCAAAAGTATATTTTAAAATATTTGCAATTATAAAACAGATCCTCAGTTAGAGATATCAGTATATTCTTCTTACAATTAAATTCATTTTTAACTATTTCTAAGTCAGAATAACAGGGAGAGAGAAAGAAAGAGATTTTAAATACATTGGTTCACTCCCCAGATGGCTGCAACAGCAAGGTTCTATGCCAGGCAAAAGCCAGGAATCCAAGCATTTGAACCATCGTCTGATACTTCCCAGGATGCATTGGGAGGGCACTGGATCAGAAGCACAGTAGCTAAGGTTCAAGCCAGGCATTCTGCTAATAGATGTGGGAATCCCAAGCACCAGTTTAACCCATTGCACCACAATGACTGCCCCTAATACATTCTTCGTAGCATTATAAACTATATACATTTTAGCCTAAAGGCAGAAACAGAGTTAAAGGGCAAACACTGGAAAATAGGGATGCTCCATCATCACAATTATTAAACACTGGATAAGAGGTGCTAGTCAATTCAAGAGAAAAGTAGATGAAAATGAGTATGATTTGCTTATAAATTATACCTACATGACCCAGACGATCTACTGAAAACGACTCTGATTATGATGATTTAGCAAACTGATAGAATATAAAAATAACATAAAAGTGATCAGATAGGAGTGGGCATTTAGCACAGCAACTAAAATGCCCATACTGCACATTAAAGTGCCCAGGGTTTTATTCCCACACGGGGGCCCTGACCCCAGCTTCCTGCTGCTGATGCAGGCAGGGCTGATGACGCCAGTGATGGCCAAGCAGAGGTGCTACAGACCAACTTTCCAGCTCCAGGCTGTTCCAGCAAAGTCCCAACCTCTGCAGGCATTTTGGGAGTGAATCAGCTGATAGCAGCTCTTTCTGTCTTCTTTTAATATCTAAAAAAGAAAATAAACAAACATTTTAAAGATTACTTATTTGAAAGGCAGTTAGAGAGAGAGAGATTTTCCACACACTGTTTCACTCCCTAAAGGACTACAATGGCCAGGGCTGGGTCAAGCTGCAGTCAGGAGCCAAGAACTCCATCCAAGTCTCCCACATGGGTAGCAGGAGTGTAACCACTTAGGCTGTCTTCTGCTGCTTTCCCAGGTGCATCAACAGGCAGCTAGATCAGAAGCAGAGTAACTGGCATTTGAGCTGGTGCTCTGATATGGGAACACCAGCAGTGCATGCGGTGGGTAAACCAGCTGTACCATAATACCAGCCCCATCAATACATTTTTTTAAAAAATTTATTTATTTGTATTTGAAAGAGCTACGGAGAGGAAGAGACAGAGAGAAATATCTTGCATCTACTGCTTCACTCCCCAGATGGCCACGATGGTCAGGGATGAGCCAAGCCAAAGGCAAGAGCTTCATCCAAGACTCCCACATGGGTGGCAGGGACCCAAACACTTCAGAGTCACCTTCTACTGCTCTTTTCCCAGGCCACTGACACAGACCTGGATCAGAAGTGTAGCAGCCAGGACATGAACCAGTGCCCATATGGGAAAACAGCATCACAGATGGCAACTTTTTTTTTTTGGATTTTTATTTATTTGAAAGGTAGGCTTAGAGAGAGATCTTCCCTCTGCTGGTTTATTCTCCAGATGGCCATAACAGCCCCATATATGAGCCAGGCCAAAGCCAGAAACCAAGAGTTTCTTCCAGGTCTCCCATGTAGGTAGCAGGGGCCCACACACTTTTGGAAAAGCTTTGGAAAAAAATTGTAGCACAACTGTTAAGGGAACTGGAGAGCAATCAAAATAAAAGGCAGAAATTAGATTGAGGGAACCAATAAAGGGGAAACTCATATATTTTGTGTATTTGACCAGAGGACATTCTGCTGCTTACATACAAATTATGGAAGTAAAAGCTGCCGTTTTACTTGCTCAGGATGTAATAGAGAAAATTTCAGGGCTTAGCGGACAATCAAAAATAGGAGAAGAGAAAATTAAGTCCTGTAAAGAAAGCTAAAGAAGTTAAGTGTCTAAATTTGTGAGCGTAATTGACCAAAATTACTGGCTGACTACTATGCTACTTGTAAAAATTTCAGCGGAATCAATAAAAAGCAGCCAATGAAAGCTAAAAGAAATAGTTACTAATCACTGCAAAAATAAAAAGCATGGGATTGGAATGAAGCTAGTTAACAGCCTTGGAGAACAGAAATCATTCTTCTAAAGACTTAACAGTATCTGCAAATTCTGCATCACATGATTTACAATATTGAGGATAAAATTCAGAATCACTACACATGTGGTGACTCATACTCACAAGAGAAAAGTCTTTAGAAAGAAACTCAGATTTAGTCAGATATTGCAAGAAGCTAACAAAACATCTGAAGTATCTCTAAATAGCTTTCAGTATTTAAAGGGGGATATAAAAATAATATAAAGGATGATAGACAAGATTACCAAGAGAAGACTAGGAAAAAACTGCAATTTAATTTCTATAGCTATAAAATAGAGTAACAATAATAAAAATCTATTTATAGGCTAAACAGTTTGGAAAAGGAACAAAAAACATAATAGAGGGGCCAGTGCTGTGGTGTAGTGGGTTAAGCCACCAACTGCAGTGCTGGCATCCCATATGGGCGCCAATTCAAGTCTTAGCTGCTCCCCTTCCAGTCCAGCTCCCTGATAACGCACCTGGGAAAGTAGAGGAGGACGGTTCAACTCATTGGGACCCTGAACTCAAATGTGAGACCTGGAAGAAGCTCCCAGCTCCTGGTTTCAGCCTGGCCCAGCTCTGGTCATTGCGGCCAGTTGAGGAGTAAACCAGTGCATGTGGAGGAAGATCTCTCTCTCTCTCTTTATCTCTCTTTCTCTCACTGTGGTTTTCAAATACAATAAATAAATCTTTAAGAAATAAACACAAATAATATAATTTGAAATATGGTCTGGCTTTGATGTGTCCCCCAAGAGCATGTGTTGGAAACTTAATCCCCAAGACAATAATTTCAGTTCTTAGGAACTAAAACACCAATTTTAAAAGGGCCTGAGGCTATGAGATTTATCTCTTACTCTCTCACCATGTAATGACTTCTGTCATGCTAGGATGATAGGAGATAATTTAAAAAATTTTTTTATTTATATCCTATCCATTTTATGACATTTTTATAACAACATAAAATGAATAAAATAGATTAATACATATTTTCTAATTTTTTGAAGATTTTATTTGTTTATTGGAGAGGTAGCATTATAGAGAGAGGGAAAGACAGAGAAAAAGGTCTTCCATCCACTGGCTCACTCCCCAAATGGCTCCAATGGCCAGAGCTGAGCCAATCTGAAGCCAGGAGTCAGGAGCTTCTTCCATGTCTCCCACATGGGTGCAGGGGCCCAAGCACTTGGGTCATCTCCTAATGCTTTCCCAGGCCATAGCAGAGAGCTGGATCAAAAGAGGAGGAGATGGGACTAGAACCAGCACCCATCTGGGATGCTGGCACCACAGGCAGCAGTTTTACGTGCTATGCCACAGCACCAGCCCCTTTTCTAATATTTTAAAAAACGAGTTAATTATTTATTTTAAAAGGCAGAGTGATAGAGAGAGATCTTTCATCAATTGGTTCACTCCCTAAATAGCCACAATGGCCAGGGCTGATGTAGGCAAACTAGGAGCCTAAAACTCCACCTAGGTCTTCCAAATATGGATGGCAGGGGCCCAAGCATGTGGGCAGTCATCTGCTGCTTCCAAGTGCGTCAGCAGGGAGATGGATGGGAAGAGGAGGACCCAGAGATTTAGGCCAGCACTTAAGCCAGCACTCTGATATGAAATGCCGGCATTGCAGCTGATGGTTAAACCTACTGTGCCTCACAGGCCCTAATATTTTCTAACATTTGTGAAAGAGAGAAGGAAAATGAAGAAGGCTTTCAAAACCTGCTAACGGAAGTTCTCCAGGATGAAAGGAAAAAGTACAAGGTTCTAATATGGATTTACAGGAAAGAATCAAGATCACTGAAAATGGTAAACATGTGGGGGTTGAGCAAGCATTGTGTTGTACCAGCATAAACCACCCCCTAAAATGCCAGCATCCCCTGTGAGCACGGGTTCAAGTCCTGGCTGCTCTATGTCTGATCCAGTTCTGTATTAATGCACCTGGGAAAAGCAACAGAAGATGTCCTGAGTACCTGGGCCACTACCACCCATGGGGAAGACCTGGATGAAATTCTAGGCTCCTGGCTTTGGCCTTGCCAAGCCCAGCCCTGGTTGTTGTTACCTCTTCCTCCTTATCTCTGTAACTGTCTTTCAAATAAAAATAATAATAAAAAATTGTGTGGGAAAGATAGAAAGCTATATACCTGTTTACTTAATTTTGTCAAAAGAGGTATGATCATTCGAAGAAAAGCTATAAGTATAAAAGTAGTAAAATGTACAGGTGTCAAAAATAGAACTTACAGGGGCTGGGGCTGTGGAATAGCAGGTAAAGCCGCTGCCTGCAGTTTTGGCATCTGACATGGGCATCAGTTCAAGTCCCAGCTGCTCCACTGCTGATCCAGCTCTCTGCTGTGGTCTGGGAAAGCAGTGGAAGATGGGCCAAGTTCTTGGGCACCTGCACCCACCTGGTAAACCTGGAAGAAGTTCTTGGCTCCTGGCTTCAGATCAGTGCAGCTCCAGCTGTTGTGGCCATCTGGGGAGTGAACTGATGGGTGGAAGACCTTTCTCTCTCTGCCTCTGCCTCTCTGGAACTTTGCCTTTCAAATAAATAAATAAATCTTTTTTTTTTAAAAAAGGAACTTATCTATTGAACAGTTCCTATATTGTATATGAAGCAGTACAGTATAATTATGAGAATATTGTGATAAGTTCCTCATAGTTTAAATCTTTGGAGCAATTAACAGCAAATTCATGCACAATCAGAAAGTTAATGAAACAAAGCAGTGTATGTGTTTGGTAGCACTGCCACAATGCGTACTATAGACTGGTGGCATAAGCGATAAAACATCATTTTGTCATAGTTCTGGAGGATGAAGTTCAAAGAAGAAGCTGCCTCCAGGGTTGGTTTCTACTTTCCTACTGATGCCTTTCTCTTTGGTTTGAAGGTGGCCAAATTCCCACTATGACCTCATCTGATCTTTCCTGTGTGCTCTCTTCCCTCATGTATCTTACAAAGTCACAACTTGGATTGGATTAGGATCCACCCATAGTCTTCAGTTAACCTTAATTGCCTATTTGAAGGACTTAGGCTAAGAGATCGGTTCAAATGCCTTCACACTACACAGGGGTCCCTGGGCTTGATATCTGGTTCTGCCTTCTGACTCCAGATTCCAGGATGGATAAATTCTAGGCAGTAATGATGGTTCGAGTAATTGAGTTCCAGACACGCATATGGGAGACCTAAATTGAATTCCTAGCACTTGACTTCAGCCTAGCCCAGTTCCAGCTATTGCAGGCATCTGGAGAGTAAATGAGTGGATGGAAGCACTCTCTGTCTTTGAAATAAATTTAAAACATTTAAATAATTAAAAAATATTAGATGAGGCAAAAGTAAGGCAATAAAGAAAAAAGAGATAGAAATCAGATGAGACAAGTAGAAAGCAAGTATATGTACTATCATAAATATGACTGATAAAAAGTTCCATTTCAGACTTCATGTTCTATAAGAATTTAGCTTATTTTCGTCTAAGTTTCAATTTGAATCATATAATATATGTCTTTTTCGTGTGGTATCAGAAAGAATAAAAACCAATTTGTAGGCTGGCACCGCAGCTCACTTGGTTAATCCTCCGCTTGCAGTGCCCGCATCCCATATGGGCGCCGAGTTCTAGTCCTGGTTGCTCCTCTTCCAGTCCAGCTCTCTGCTGTGAACCGGGAAGGCAGTGGAGGATAGCCCAGGTGCTTGGGCCCCTGCACCTGCATGGGAGACCAGGAGGAAGCACCTGGCTCCTGGCTTAGGATCAGCGCAATGCTGGCCATGGCAGCCATTTGGGGGGTGAGCCAACAGAAGGAAGACCTTTCTCTCTGTCTCTCTCTGTCTCTCTCTCTCTCTCACTAACTCTGCCTGTCAAAAAGAAAAAAAAAAAAAAACAACAACAAAAAACAAAAAACAATTTGTACTCAAATTGGACAGCTCTAATGTCTTGTAAGTATGCCAATTTTACCTTGTTCATGTATATTCTCTGATGCTGAATTATATCGATTATTGTGTTTTCATTTTAAGTAATAAACCCCCTTGGGGCTGGCATTGTTGTGTCACACAGACTAATCTGCTGCCTGTGATGACAGTATCCCATATAGGCACAGGGTCACACCCTGGCTGCTCTACTTCCAATCCAGCTTCCTGTAATGTACCTAGAAAATCAGCATTAGATGGCCTAAATACGTGGACCCTTGTCACCCATGTGAAACACCTGGATGGAGCTCCAGGTTCCTGGATCTAGCCTGGCCCAACCCCAGTCATTGTGGCCATTTAGGAAGTGAACCAGATAGAAAATTTCCCTTTATCTCCCTCTTTTGCTGTAACTCTGCCTTTCAAACAAATAAATTAAATAAATAAATCTTTAAAAATAATTAATAAAGCTTCATAAATTTCCTAAAATACAGGGCTGAAACAAGCTGAGGAATAATTAGGTAATCAACTTACTGGAGACACATTTGTTTCTCTTGTCTTAGAAACACGTGGAGGTCTCTGTAATAATACCTGGAAGAGAAGGTGAATGGAGCAAGTTCTGAGTGAAGGGGCTGAGGTTGCTTTGAGATTCTGCGTGCAAAGCAAGATCATAACACAAGCAAATTGGGAATAACAGACACATTAGATAAAAAAACAAAAACAATCAGATTCCCAAGGGGGAATACATCTTTTCAATGAGAAGGGGCAGGAAAACGCTCCCTGAAAGAGCACTCACAATTCCATTAATTGGTAGAGATTAAACTACAACTTACCAATAGGTTACTGAAAAGGTTTATTTGCTATTGATTTTGTAAGATTAATACTGCTGCAAAGAAGTGTAATAATTTGGAAGATTCCAATAAATTGTAGTATAACAAGGAAAGAAATAGCATGGTGTGGCTAAAATTTATACTACAGAAAATACTGAGTAGAATTAGTATTTTTCTATCAATATAGATGTTCTACAAAGGATTCCACATTTGTATTTCCCCCAGAACTTCTCTTGCTGTTACACATCTAATAGTCCATAGAAAGTTTGACTCTTACAGATTGATTTTTTTGCCCAACAATGATAAGGAAATTAGAAATAATATATACTTACGTTAATATACTTTTCAAATAATTGATCTAAATAGAATGCCTTTTTGTATTCAAGCCTTTGTTATTCCTTCCCCACAGTGACTATTGATTTTGGTATTTTCCTTACATTAGCACACAGCAAAACAGGAAATATGATGCAAAATGTTAACCAGAATTTGCCAAATGGGGTTTCCCTTATTGGACACAATTATTTTGTGAAGATGCTTGGTACCTGCCTGTTGGAGACACAGGGCCTAGCCAAGGGCCAGTGCCAATCACCACACAAATGAGTGAAGCCATTAGCAAGGCACCAGCTTCAGGACAGGCCCCAGGTGACTACACGCTCATCTGTGATCCCAGAAAACATCCACTCAGGAAACGACTAGCTGACCCATCTTAAAATGCTGAATCAGGATTACAAATAAAGTGCTTGATTTTAGCCCTGCACGTTTTTGCTTTTTTGTTACATATCAAATGCTGATATGTACTGGTTAGTAGGAGAGAAAAAAATGAATTACATGCCCAATACAATTATCAGATCTTCAATCACACACAACATTTATGAGCATGATATATGGCAATCAGATGGATGCCAGCAAGGTCAGTGACACACACAGTAACTGGAGATCATAAGACAATTCTTCAATTTTTACATGTATTTTGCATTGTATGACATTTCATTTGTATTGATCAAAACAATTAGTAAAAAGTGATTCCCATTTTAAATGTTTGAAAAAAGGCTAATACTAACTTTCTACAAACTTCATGATTATCAACAGTTGATAACTAACATTATGCGACAATAATCTGCATTACACTTTTGGGCTCACACGATCCATTTACAGTATGAGGGAGAAAGGATAGTCCTGGGTCAAGTCAAAGTTCTCTAAAATAGTGCTTGTTTTAGATTGTGGTTCCTAAAATATATCTCAAAACTAACCGTGAGTTTTGAATTGTGGCAAGAAAGACAGCACTACTCAAAGTCAAGTGTGCTTTGGACTGGTGGTGTGGCACACTGGGTAAAGCTGCCACCAGCATCCTTCCATGAGTGCTGGTTCCTGTCTGGGTTGCTCCACTTCTGCCTGAGCTCCCTGCTAATGGCCTAGGAAAAACAGAGGCATATAGCCCAATACTTGGGCCCCTAATACCCACATGGGAGACCTGGAAGAAGCTCCTGGCCCCTGGTTTCAGCCTGACCAACCCCCAGCCATTGTGGCCATCTGGGGAGGGAACGGGTGAAGTGAAGACCTCTCTGATTCTCCCTCTCTCTGCAACTCTGACTGCCAAATAAAGCAATAAATCTTAAAAAAAAAAAAAAAAAAAAAAAAAAGTGTGCCTGACATCCAGAAATCATGTGACGCTGGTCAACTCACATATCTCCTAAAATCTACTTTGTTTCATCTCTCTTCAGGCAAACAGGTCCTGTAACCCTTCTTGTACTGCCAGGAAGAACTCTCAGGACAGAGAGCATCATCACCTCTCTGGTACCAACTGTGACAAACTAGGTTTCAGAGCGCTCCAGCTCTGGAAATAATGGGGGTAGAATGAAGGAATGGGAGTGGATTAGGGAGTGATGTAGATACACTCCCAGATAGGATGGGTTCCCCTTCCACTGAAGGCCACATCTTTCAGACCAATGAGTAATATTTTCTAGGGCCTTGCTTCTCACAGATCATATGAAATTTCCAATATCACCCAGTCTTAGTAGCTTATACAGGAGGTAAGATAACATCACTCCAGGCTGGCACTGTGGCGTAGCGGGGAAAACCACCACCCGCAGTGTTGGCACCCCCCATAAGGACACCAGTTTGAGTCCTGACTGCTCCACTTCTGATCTAGCTCTCTACTATGGCCTGGGAAATCAATAGAATATGGCCCAAGTCTTTAGGCCCCTTCACCCATGTGGGAGACCTCCTGGCTGTGGATCGGTACAGCTCCGGCCATTGTAGCCATCTAGGGAGTGAACCAGCAGATGGAAGACCTATCTCTCTGCCTCTGCCTCTCTCTAACTCTGCCTTTCAAATAAAGAAATAAATCTTTTAAAACAAAAAAGATAGGCCGGTGCTGTGGCTCAATAGGCTAATCCTCTGCCTGCGGCGCCGGCACACCGGGTTCTAGTTCCGGTTGGGGCGCCGGATTCTTTCCCGGTTGCCCCTCTTCCAGGCCAGCCCTCTGCTGTGGCTCGGGAGGGCAGTGGAGGATGGCCCAAGTGCTTGGGCCCTGCACCCCGTGGGAGACCAGGAGAAACACCTGGCTCCTGGCTTCGGATCAGCATGGTGCACCAGCCACAGCGGCCATTGGGAATGAACTAATGGAAAAAGGAAGACCTTTCTCTCTGTGTCTCTCTCTCACTGTCCACTCTATCAAAAAATTTTTTTTAAATAAAAAATAAAATAAATAAATAAATAAAATTAAAAAAAAAAGATAACAGCACTCAAATCTCCATCTCTCTGGGCAGTAGGATCAACAGTTGCCTCAGCCATACAATGCTACAATCTTAACCTTTAAAAGGGATTCATTTGTTCCACTATGAAGCGTCATGGAGAAGGTATGAGCCAAAGGGTTATTCTTTCATGTGGATTTCAATTCATGGAATCCGCTCTTGCTTACAGCAAACTATTGTATTCTAAAGAAAATAGGATTGGGACGGGCATTGTGGCATAGCAGGTAAAGCTGTTGCCTGCAGCACCAACATCCCATATGAGTGCTGGTTCAAGATTTGGCTGCTCCATTTCTGATCACCTCCTTGCTAATGCGGCTGGGAAAGCAGCAGAAGATGGCTCTCAACTGCTTGAGTTCCTGCACCCACATGGGAGACCCAAAGGAAGCTCCTGGCTTCAAATGAGCCCAGCTCTAGCCATTGCAGCCATTTAGGGAGTGAACTAATGGATGGAAAATCAATCTCTCACTCTCTCTGTAAACTCTGCCTTTCAAATAAATAATTCTTTTTAAACAACAAGAAAGAAGAGAATAGGATCATCCTTCAGTACTCTTAATTTCCCTCAGAGTTTCAGTATTCTTGGAAACTAGAATTTGTGTGAGTGTCTATACACTCAATTAAAACAACATACTAGGCAGGATACACGTGCAGCAGGGGGCAGGAAGCTCCACTTGCTGAGGAGATGCAACAAACCCCACAAACACAACTACACTGTTGTAAACAGCCTGTACGTGGGCTGACAATGATTTCTCCGGGAAATCAGGGCTATGTCACTGGTACTGGGAATGCCTTCAAGTTACAGATGGATAAACCAATGCCATATAGGTCAGTAACAGGATCCTCTCGTGGCTGAGCTGGAACTAGACTCACTGCAAACACCTCCCGGCTCATACAATCTGCATTTGCTCCTTGCCCCACTGCCATCTTGGATTGACCACATCATTTGTGGAACCTGTGAAATCAGATTCTGCATGATGGAAGAACTCAAGCCATCTAGCAAAGCACCTACCTCCAGCAGAGTAATCACTGGAAGCTCAGCCCATGGTGGGCTTCCTCACCCTCAGACCTTAGGTTCTAATGACTGTGCTGTTCCCCACAGGCCCAGAGCTGTGGCAAGCATCTCTCTATCAGGCCTCACCCACCTGAGAGCCACCGATGCTTCTGCTCCCAACAAGAGGAAAACAATGTTCCACTCCCCAGAGACCCCCATGGTCTGTGGGCCGCATCTTTCCCTCTGGCACTTACCTTCAGGAACACAGAATACATTCAGTGCCTTTGAATCAGCATCACGACAGTTGCAGGGCCTAGAATTTCAGGGAAGAAGAGGATGGGAGTGAGCAACATGACCCACGCTGAGAAAGACCTGAAAAATCCCTTCCCATGGATCTGTGCTGGTGCTGTCATGGGAGGGAGAGACTTCATTTCCCCCAGGCCTCTGCACCCCTTCACAAAGAAACAAGAAAATGATGTGTCTATTTCCTGGGCACTCAGCCCTGCTCCCTTGAGACCAGATGTGATGCATCAGAATTGGCCTCTATAGAATTCCAATTTCTAATTTATGGCTTAACAAACTCATATTTGAAAGGAATGTGTTTACAGAAATCTACCAACAATAGATGCTGGCGAGGATGTGGGGAAAAAGGGACACTAACCCACTGTTGGTGGGAATGCAAACTGGTCAAGCCACTATGGAAATCAGTCTGGAGATTCCTCAGAAACCTGAAGACAACCCTACCGTTCGACCCAACCATCCCACTCCTTGGAATTTACCCAAAGGAGTTTAAATTGATAAAGAAAAAAGCGGTCTGCACCCTAATGTTTATTGCAGCACAATTCACAATAGCCAAGACCTGGAACCAACCTAAATGCCCATCAATGGTAGACTGGATAAAGAAATTATGGGATATGTATTCTTTAGAATACTATACCGCAGTAAGAAACAACGAAATCCAGTCATTTGCAACAAAATGGAGGAATCTGGAACACATCATGCTGAGTGAAGTAAGCCAGTCCCAAAGGGACAAATACCATATGTTCTCCCTGATCGGTGACAACTGATTGAACACCAAAAAGGAAACCTCCTGAAGTGAAATGGACACTATGAGAAATGGTGACTTGATTAGCATAGCCCTGACTGCTAATGGACAACTTAATACATTATCCCTCTTAGTATTTTTTTTGTGTGTGTTCTACTTAATATGACTGGTTTAATTCTGTAATTATTACACAGTTATTCTTAAGTGTTGAAATTTAACTGAAATGTGATCCCTGTTAAACATAAGAGTGGGAATAAGAGAGGGAAGAGATGTATAATTTGGGGCATGCTCGGGCTGACTTGCCCCAGTTGGTAGAGTTGGAAACATACCAGGGGATTCCAATTCAATCCCATCAAGGTGGCATGTGCCAATGCCATCTCACTATTCCAAGTGATCAATTTCAGTTCACAATTGATCATAATGAAAGGACTAAGAGTCAAAGGGAGCACATAAACAAGTCTAGTATCTGCTAACACTAACCGATAGAATAAATAAAGGGGAGAGTGATCCAACATGGGAAGTGAGATACTCAGCAGACTCATAGAATGGTGGATGTCCTAAATAGCACTCTGGCCTCAGAATCAGCCCTAAAGGCACTCGGATCTGGCTGAAAAGCCCATGAGAGTATTTCAGGCATGGAAAGCCAAGACACTCTGGCAAAAAGATCTCTGTGAGTGAGATCCCAGTGGAAAGAACAGGTCTTCAAAGAGGGAGGTACCTTTCTCTGAAGGGAGGAGAGAACCTCCACTTTGACTATGACCGTGTCTAAACAAGATAAGAGTCGGAGAACTCAAGGGGCTTCCATAGCCTTGGAAACTCATGACTGGTGCATAGGGAGATTACTGATGCCATAAACAGGAGTGTCAATTTGTAAAGTCAACAACAGGAGTCACTGTGCACTTACTCCTCATGTAGGATCTCTGTCCTTAATGTGCTGTACACTGAGGCTTAATGCTATAACGAGTACTCAAACAGTATATTTCACTTTGTGTTTCTATGGGGGTGCAAAGGATTGAAATCTTTACTTAATGTACACTAAACTGATCTTCTGTAAAAAAAAAAAAAAAGAAAGAAAAAAGAAATTATCAATTCCCAACTTGACTCTCACTGGGATTAAACACGACAATAGGTCTGATCTGATTTCATCATCATTTAAAAAAAATCATCTATTATTTTTCACTTTATGTTTCTGTGTGGGAGCAAACTGTTGAAATCCTTACTTAAGGTATACTAAGCTGATCTTCTGTATATTAAGATAATCGAAAATGAATCTTGATGTGAATGGAAGGGGAGAGGGAGTGGGAAAGGGGAGGGTAGTGGGTGGGAGGGACGGTATGGGGGGGGGGAAGCCAATGTAACCCATGAGTCGTACTTTGGAAATTTATATTCATTAAATAAAAGATAAAAAAAAAAATCCTCGTAAAAAAAAAAAAGAAAGGAATGTGTTAGGAACACAGAAATGTGGACATGGATGATCACTGTCATTACACTTACTTTTCAGTTCTGACAACTGTACTGTGTTTATAGAACACATATGTATTTATTGCAGATCTTCCATAAAGCATGGGGAAAACTGCAATGACTATTCTATTTCAAGATACTTGAACAAGAAACCGATATTACTATGGCAACTCATGTCTAGCCTTTAAAAAGAGGCTTGCTTTCATCTACTAATGTAACTTGTGAGGCACCCATGAATCAAATTCCAGAGTTGGGAAAACTCTTCTAGTGCATACACCGGAATAAAATAGTGGGTCCTAAGGTGGGTGTATCCCAAATTAATTGCATAAATACAAAAATATCAATGCCTGGTAACTAGTTGCCTAGGAACTCCTGAAATCCCTCTGTCCATCTGTGTCACAAATTCCCCCTCTCCCCTTATTCTTTTGAGAGCAGGATCTCATCTATCCCTGCCATTTGCTGCTTTCCACCACCAACTAGGCAAGTAGCTCAATAAGTAAGGGTTTCATGGAGCTCCCACGGCTATAGTGGCTCCTCTCCAAATGGGGAAGGGCGTGGTTCCTGCTGTGTACTTGAGTGGAAGTGCTGTCTCAGCTCACAACCTATCCATGGTTTCCTCTTAACCTAAGATGAGATTTGCTGTGTTCAAATTCCTGTCTTCCCTGATTCTGCCCTTGCCCTGCAGTGACTTTATTCTGCAAATAAGGAAGCTCAGTCTCAAACTTCTAAGCCTAGGTACCTCCATCTTGGACAAGAGAAGCAACTGCGCCATGAATACGTGGGTTTCAAAGTTATACTCCCTGATATAGAAAATGAACTCCCAGGGGTCAAAGAACTAGACTGTACCAAAGAGTATTTGGTCTTCGTGTCCTTTCCTAGGAATGGTTCCTCCTAAATAGGTAGTCACATACTTCTGCCAGCAGGAGCTGCTCATACTAGGATTGAAGGTATGGATTTTGAGAGGATTCCTGAAAATAGAAAAAACAGTAAGATCATATTCACTGAAAGTTTGCTGTCCATAAGCACTCATTTTCTCTGTCTCCCAGCTACATCCTCCATGTGTTACAGGACTTCACAATTTGGAGCAGTCAGTGTCAAGATTTCTAATAGTTGCCTTTAACCGAATGCAGAAAGAATAGCTCCTGTTGTTAAGATAAAGGGGGTGATCATCAGAGTGAGGTTGACTAGCTCAGAATCCAACAGATTAAGAGAGCTGAGGTCAGTCTTTTCTGATTATCACTATTAAAAATAGTTAGTCACGTACCTGTGTTAGCTGGTCATGTTTGATATGGTATTAATTTACTTCACAAATATATTCTTAAAAAGATACTCAAATAAAATTAATATCACCTTTCCTCACAATCTGCTGCCCTGAATCAATCACTGTGATGTACAAGATACACCATACTGTCACTTTGTTATATTTATATCCACATCTCTATAGAAATGTGCAGTGTAGCCTACAGAAGGAAAGATTTCGTGTGGAATACTACAATATAAAACATTACACAAAACTCTGAAATAATCCAATATATCCTCTTAAAAATTGTCAGAAATCATATAACTTTCTTAAATAGTATAACTGAATTATGAATATAGCTCACTCACCATCCAATTCATCCACCGAAAGTACACATACAATTCATTCCTTTTCAGTTCTGGATAGCCATATCTGCTGCTGCATTGGAACATATTATCACCTCTAAAAGCAAGTAGGAGGCGGGGCATCTGGCCTAGTGGTTAACACTCTCCTGGGGACACCCATATCTCAGAATGCCTGGGTTTGAGTGCCAGTTCCACTCCTGACTGAATGCCAGCTTCCCATTAATAACACCCTGAGGACACATCATCCAGCAGGCAATGGCTCCAGTGGCTGGGACTCTTAAGCCATTTGGAAACCCACCTCTCAGCTTTTTAAAAGTTGTCTCAAAATAATCAACTTGTTTAAAAACACATACAGACAGAGAAAGAGGGGAGAGACACAGTCCACCCACTAGTTCACTCCCTAAATGCCTACTACATCCACAGATCGGTCAGGCTGAGGCCAGAAATCTTGGGGTTCAATACGGGCTTCCATGCAGGCTGCAGGGATCCAAGTACTTAAACCAATCACCTACTGCCTCCCAGAGGGTGTACTAGCAAGAATATGGAATCAGAAGAACAAGGTTCAAACCCCGGTACTCTCGGATATGAAATGAGGACATCCCCAAAATGTAACGGCTTCACCAATCACCCACCTCAGCATAATCACTTTTTATACTGGAGGATCAGGCAGATATCCTCAGCTTTCCTCTCATGGAAAATACTTACAAACAGAAAAACGTCCTTTAAAATTTTATTGGTTTTTCCATGGAAAAATAACAACAAGAATACTGAATGAATGAACTGCATCACAGGAGAAGACAGCTCTTGTGCTGTGAGTTTCAGGGTAGGAGTTGGCATCTGGCTACTTGGGGAGATCTCTGCACGTTTATGGGTTTGTTGTCAGACTTAGTGCTCTGGATTGGAAATGATTTGTCCCCTCTGAAACTCACGGGGAAATTTAATCCCAGTTGTGAATATTAAAAAGTGGGTCCAGGTCAGACTTCAGAAGAGGTGACTAGAATAAATCCACTCACGTGATTGATGGGTTAATGGCTGATCTCCGGGGTCTCCCATGAAATCCACTTCGGATTGGCCTCTCTCTCCCGCCCCGTGTTCTTCCCCGAGCCACCTCAGGCCTCTGCCAACAAGAGGACACCGCCAGGCGCCGCTCAACCTCCGACCAAAACCTTGAGCCAAATAAACCGCTTCTACCGCCCACCCGGCGTGGGACGCTGTGCTCAGGTAACAGGAGAAGGACTCGGTGCCCCAGGAAGAGCTACTCCGAGAGAACCCGGCGGTGTACCTGAGACTCCACTCCCCGTGTAGTTAGAAACTCAGGGCAATCGGGCACCCTGGGCAGAGAGAGGGGCAGGAGGACCCGCAGACCACAGCTCCTCCCCACAGTGCAGTCCACAGCCTCCCTGAGGACCGGCCCGCCCTAACTGCACAAACAGGGCAGACCTGGGGCTGCGGTCCCTGGGCGGAGTCCTCACGGGCGGAAGCCCGGGTCCTGGCCACCAGCGCAGCTCCCACCCGGTGGGCCCCACACTCACCATTTCCTCGCTTCCGCGGCATTCTGGGGTCCTTGGGCAGCTCCTGCGGTGCAGGAAGGTCACACAGCGCAGCCCCTGAGGCACCCGAGCCCGCTCAGCAGCAGCCCCGGGGACCCCTCCCAGCGCTGCCACAAAGAAAGATCCCGCGGGGCTCCGCAGGGTCACCCTGACGTGCCTGATTGGACAGTGGCCGCAGCCGGCCACGCGACGTCACAGAAGGTGCAGCCAATCAGAATCCCCTAGGCTGGGGCGGTTCCTTGGGGCGGTGCCTGGTAACAGGGGAGGTGGGGCTCAGACTGAAGCCACCGTGTTCTCCGGCCCGGGTGCTCCGGCAGCAGGGGGCGCTGTCCCTGCTCTGGGCACCTCAGCTTCTGGGCGCCCTCAGCTGTCTGCGGTCCTGCTGGATCCTGTGAGCCCAAGCTTGCTTCCTGAGAACTGCAGTTTACAAGGTGCTTGCTGAATGCGTGCCTTTCCCGCAGTCTTGGCTTGCTGTTGTTAGCTCATCTGAGGGTTTGTAAAGCTGATTATCTGAATGTAGTTAAAGATATGCCATGGACTATTTCATCTTTCATTTCTCTTACAGGGATGTGTTTGTGAGTCTCTGTTTTGTCCTTCAGGTCGTGTTCTGTTTATTTCTTGCTGGTGAATAGTATACCAGTTGATGGCATATATTGACTTTCTACCCAGTAATCTTGTTTAGTTTTCTTAATATTTTCTGTTATATCTGAATTATGATGGATTATCTGTTGATAATGGCATCATCCACAAATATTGACAGTTTTGTTGCTTAAAAGTTGGTCCTTTCACTCATTATTTCCTTTTTATTAATTTCTCTGACTACACCTTATGTACAATGTTGAAGAGAAATAATGAAAACAAACAGCTTTGTCTAGGTCTGCTCCCAGGGAAAAAGATTTCAATGTTCTGTGTCAATTATGCTGTTTTTAATAGGTTCATTATAGTAGGTAATCTTAGTTGGAATAATGAAGTTGCTATGATGTACTATTCTAACAGCTTCTTATTTAAGGTTAGGTACTAAATTTGATTAAATCTTCTAAGTGATTATGTAACTTTTTCTTATATTTTTACTCACATGGATAATCGACATTCATTTTGAATTGTTAACCACCTTTGCATCTTTTAGTATATCCAGCTTGTTATTAATATATGATTTGATATATTAACACAATAAATTTTCTTAGAGTATTTGTATTGCTTTTTATTAAAGAGATGTTCCTTAAATTCCTTTTTATTTCATGTCCTTATTTGATTATGCCATCAATAGAATGTTGGATGTACAAGGGACATCTTTACTGCATTATATGATGATACTACTATAGGCTTCGTAAGAGCAGGACAAGGTATCTTTATTTTCCTGAAGAAATTTTATTTAATGAGTACAAATTTCATAAGGAATACAGTAATTCTTCTGATCATGCTCACCCTTTACCTCCACTCCCACCTCACATCCTCCTCCCTCTCCCATTCTCACCCATTCTCCATTAAGAAAAAAAAGAACTCTCTCTACAGTCAAGAAAAGTGCTATTCAAGCCATTGCTTCTTAAAGTGTCAATTTCACTTCTACAGATTTCCTTTCAAGTGATCTATTAGTTATCACAGATCAGGGAGAACATTTAGTATTTGTCCCTTTGGGAATGGCTTATTTCACTAAGTATGAGGATTTCCAGATTCATCAATTTTGTTTGCAAATGACTGGATTTCATTTTTTTTACCGCTGTGTAGCATTCCATAGAGTATATATCCCATAATTTTTTTATCCAGTTTTCAGTTGACAGACATTTAGGTTGATTCCATGTCTTAGTTATTGTGAATTGAGCTTCAATAAACATAGCGGGGGATGCAGATAACTCTTTTATTTGCTAATTTCATTTCCACTGAGTAAATTCCCAGGGATGGGATGGCTGGATCATAAGGTAGGAGGAGTATATTCAGATTTCTGAGGTATCTCCAAACTGATTTCAATGATGGTTTTACCAGTTTACATTCCCACCAACAGTGGATTAGGGTATCTTTTTCCATACATCCTGACCAGCATTTGTGGTTTGTTGATTTCTGTATGAAAGCCATTCTAACTGGGGTGAAATGAAACCTCGTTGTGGTTTTGATTTGCATTTCCCTGATGGCTAGTGATCCTGAACATTTTTTCATGTGTCTATTGGCCATTTTGGAGTTCCTCTTTTGAAAAATATCTGCTTAAGTCTTTGGTCCATTTCTTAACTGGTTGTTTGTTTTATTGTTGTGGAGATATTTGATCTATTTGTATATTCTCGTTATTAATCCTTTATCACTTGCATTGTTTGCAAATAATTTCTCTCATTCTGTTGGTTGCCTCTTAACTTTCCTGAGTGTTTCTTTTGCTGTACAGAAGCTTCTCAATTTGATATAATCTAATCTGTTAATTTTTGGCTTTGATTGCCTGTGCCTCTGGGATCTTTTCCAAGAACTCTTTGCCTTTGCCAGTGTCTTACAGGGTTTCCCAAATGCTCTCCAGTAATTTGATAATATCAGGTGATAGATTTAGGTCTGTAATCCATTTTTAATTGATTTTTGTGTATGGTATAAGGTAGGGGTTCTGCTTCAGATGCCTGCATGTGGAAATCCAGTTTTCCCAGAACCATTTGTTGAAGAGACTGTCTTTGCTCCAGGGCTTGGTTTTAGCTCCTTGGTCAAATAGCAGTTGGTTGTAGATGCTTGGATTGATTTCTGATGTTGCCATTCTGTTCCATTGATCTATCCATCTGTTTTTGTACCAGTACCACACTGGTTTGATTATAACTGCTTTGTAATATGTCTTGAAATCTGGTATTGTGATGTCTCTGGCTTTGTATTCATTGTATAACATTGCTTCAGAAATTCAAGGTCTCCTATGCCTCCATATGAATTTCAGCATCATTTTTTCTAGATCTGAGAAGAATGTCTTTGGTATTTTGATTGGTATTGCATTGAATCTGCAAATTGCTTTTGGAAGAATGGACATTTTGATGATATTGATTCTTCCAATCCACGAACATGGGAGATTTTTCCATTTTTTGTGGCTTCTATTTTTTTCTTTAATGTTCGTAATTCTCGTCATGAGATCTTTGACATCCTTGGCTAAATTTATTTCAAAGTTTTGATTTTTTGTAGCTATTGTGAATGCTATCAATCTTAGAAGTTCTTTTTCAGTCATGGCATTGTCTGTACATACAAAGGCTGTTGATTTTTGTCTATTGACTTTGTATCCTGTTACTTTATCAAAGTCTTCTATGGGTTCCAATAGTCTCTTGGTGGAGTCTTTTGGATCCCCTATATATAGAATCATGTCATCTGCAAATAGGGATAATTTGACTTCCTCATTCCCAATTTGAATTCCTTATTTCTTTTTGTTGTCTAATGGCTCTGGCTAAAACTTTTAGGATTCTATTGAATAGCAATGACAAGAGTAGATATCCTTGTCCGGTTCCAGATCTCAGTGGGAATGCTTCCAACTTTTCCCCATTCAATAGGACACTGGCCATTGGTTTGTCATAAATTACCTTGATTATGTTCAGGAATGTTCTTTCTATACTGTTTGCTTAGAGTTTTCTTCATGAAAGGGTGATTTCTCTGCATCTAATGAGATAATCTTATGGTTTTTCTTCAACAGTTTGTTATTGTGATGTATCACATTGATTTGCAAATGTTGAACCATCCTTGCATACCAGAGATACATCACATTTGATCCAGGTGAATGATCTTCCTTATGTATTGCTTGATTTGAAGGGCTAAAATTTTGTTGAGGATATTGGCATCTATGATCATCAGGGAAATTGGTCTGTAATTCGCTTTCTCTGTTGTATCTTTTTCAGGTTTAAGAAATAAGGTAATGCTGGCTTCATAAAAAGAATTTGGGAGGATTCCCTTCATTTCAATTGTTTTGAATAACTTGAGAAGTGGAGTTAGTTCTTTATTTTTTTTTATCTTTTATTTAATGAATATAAATTTCCAAAGTACGACTCATGGGTTACAATGGCTTCCCCCCCCATACCGTCCCTCCCACCCACAACCCTCCCCTTTCCCACTCCCTCTCCCCTTCCATTCACATCAAGATTCAATTTCGATTATCTTAATATGCAGAAGATCAGCTTAGTATACATTAAGTAAGGATTTCAACAGTTTGCTCCCACACAGAAACATAAAGTGAAAAATAATAGATGATTTTTTTTAAATGATGATGAAATCAGATCAGACCTATTGTCATGTTTAATCCCAGTGAGAGTCAAGTTGGGAGTTGATAATTTCTTTCTTTTTTTTTTTTTTTTACAGAAGATCAGTTTAGTGTACATTAAGTAAAGATTTCAATCGTTTGCACCCCCATAGAAACACAAAGTGAAATATACTGTTTGAGTACTCGTTATAGCATTAAGCCTCAGTGTACAGCACATTAAGGACAGAGATCCTACATGAGGAGTAAGTGCACAGTGACTCCTGTTGTTGACTTTACAAATTGACACTCCTGTTTATGGCATCAGTAATCTCCCTATGCACCAGTCATGAGTTTCCAAGGCTATGGAAGCCCCTTGAGTTCTCCGACTCTTATCTTGTTTAGACATGGTCATAGTCAAAGTGGAGGTTCTCTCCTCCCTTCAGAGAAAGGTACCTCCCTCTTTGAAGACCTGTTCTTTCCACTGGGATCTCACTCACAGAGATCTTTTTGCAAGTGTCTTGGCTTTCCATGCCTGAAATACTCTCATGGGCTTTTCAGCCAGATCCGAGTGCCTTTAGGGCTGATTCTGAGGCCAGAGTGCTATTTAGGACATCCACCATTCTATGAGTCTGCTGAGTATCTCACTTCCCATGTTGGATCACTCTCCCCTTTATTTATTCTATCGGTTAGTGTTAGCAGATACTAGACTTGTTTATGTGCTCCCTTTGACTCTTAGTCCAAAATCTACCAACAACAGATGCTGGCGAGGATGTGGGGAAAAAGGGACACTAACCCACTGTTGGTGGGAATGCAAACTGGTCAAGCCACTATGGAAATCAGTCTGGAGATTCCTCAGAAACCTGAATATAACCCTACTGTTCGACCCAGCCATCCCACTCCTTGGAATTTACCCAAAGGAGTTTAAATTGATAAACAAAAAAGCGGTCTGCACCCTAATGTTTATTGCAGCACAATTCACAATAGCCAAGACCTGGAACCAACCTAAATGCCCATCAATGGTAGACTGGATAAAGAAATTATGGGATATGTATTCTTTAGAATACTATACCGCAGTAAGAAACAACGAAATCCAGTCATTTGCAACAAAATGGAGGAATCTGGAACACATCATGCTGAGTGAAGTAAGCCAGTCCCAAAGGGACAAATACCATATGTTCTCCCTGATCGGTGACAACTGACTGAACACCAAAAAGGAAACCTGTTGAAGTGAAATGGACACTATGAGAAATGGTGACTTGATCAGCATAGCCCTGACTGCTAATGGACAACTTAATACATTATCCCTCATAGTATTTTTTTTGTCTGTTCTACTTAATATGACTGGTTTAATTCTGTAATTATCACACAGTTATTCTTAAGTGTTGAAAATTAACTGAAATGTGATCCCTGTTAAACATAAGAGTGGGAATAAGAGAGGGAAGAGATGTATAATTTGGGGCATGCTTGGGCTGACTTGCCCCAATTGGTAGAGTTAGAAACATACCAGGGGATTCCAATTCAATCCCATCAAGGTGGCATGTGCCAATGCCATCTCACTATTCCAAGTGATCAATTTCAGTTCACAATTGATCATAATGAAAGGACTAAGAGTCAAAGGGAGCACATAAACAAGTCTAGTATCTGCTAACACTAACCGATAGAATAAATAAAGGGGAGAGTGATCCAACATGGGAAGTGAGATACTCAGCAGACTCATAGAATGGCGGATGTCCTAAATAGCACTCTGGCCTCAGAATCAGCCCTAAAGGCACTCGGATCTGGCTGAAAAGCCCATGAGAGTATTTCAGGCATGGAAAGCCAAGACACTTGCAAAAAGATCTCTGTGAGTGAGATCCCAGTGGAAAGAACAGGTCTTCAAAGAGGGAGGTGCCTTTCTCTGAAGGGAGGAGAGAACCTCCACTTTGACTATGACCATGTCTAAACAAGATAAGAGTCGGAGAACTCAAGGGGCTTCCATAGCCTTGGAAACTCATGACTGGTGCATAGGGAGATTACTGATGCCATAAACAGGAGTGTCAATTTGTAAAGTCAACAACAGGAGTCACTGTGCACTTACTCCTCATGTAGGATCTCTGTCCTTAATGTGCTGTACACTGAGGCTTAATGCTATAACGAGTACTCAAACAGTATATTTCACTTTGTGTTTCTATGGGGGTGCAAACGATTGAAATCTTTACTTAATGTACACTAAACTGATCTTCTGTAAAAAAAAAAGAAAAAAAAAAGAAATTATCAATTCCCAACTTGACTCTCACTGGGATTAAACATGACAATAGGTCTGATCTGATTTCATCATCATTTAAAAAAATCATCTATTATTTTTCACTTTATGTTTCTGTGTGGGAGCAAACTGTTGAAATCCTTACTTAAGGTATACTAAGCTGATCTTCTGTATATTAAGATAATCGAAAATGAATCTTGATATGAATGGAAGGGGAGAGGGAGTGGGAAAGGGGAGGGTAGTGGGTGGGAGGGACGGTATGGGGGGGAAGCCATTGTAACCCATGAGTCGTACTTTGGAAATTTATATTCATTAAATAAAAGATAAAAAAATAATAAATAAATAAATAAAACAACATATGTAAAAAATAAAAAAAAAGAAAAACAATGATTTGTTTGATCCAAGAAAGGTTAACCAGATTTTAAAGAAAAAACATAAAACAATCTCAAAATGGTGTACATTCAAGCATAATATAATCAAAATGTTTTACTTTTCTTCCTCTCCTAATTTAGTTGTTTCATATAAAATCATAATTAGACTTGCTGTTAGTTCTTACTGACAGAATGCCTAGATGCAATTTGTTTGAAATCATTTAAATTAGGTTGTGAAAGATTTATTATTATTTTTAACCTTAGGAGAAAAGGGAGAAATAAAAAACTGAAGGTGGAGAAGAGTGTGTGTGTTCACTTTACAATGGCCAATGAGAAACCCTTTGCTCTCAGTTTCCAATGCTTCCTTCTATTCTCTGCATACATAACTTTATTTCTAGCCCCTCAATATAGAACCATAAACTTTTCTCATAGATCATTCCCAGTGAGCAGTATCTCAGGTTGAAATTAAATCTCTCAATGGAGAATTCACCTCAGGATTTATAAATAGATCAATTAGGTCACTCTGGTGGCATCTGAGTTAGTTAAGCTCTTCTGATCCATTTAGGCTCTGTTAACATTAAAATAATTACAGATGGAATAACTCCTCTTCTGCAAGAGCATCTGGAGATGTGGGCCAGTCTTTCATGAGTTCTTCTTGGATTAAAATTTACATTTTTTCTTCTATTTGTTGCCAGCAAATTCATGCTATGGGGCTCAATGTTTGCTAAAGACAGAAGTTGGTAGAAGTATTCTCCCACTTTCTCTGCTTTCTTTGTGTAATAGATATGTAGTAAATAAACGTCTTTCCATCTTCTGCAAATTGACCAAAATTTCACAGAGCTTTCCGTAGGGAAAGGACAGTATACACTCCATTTGTAAGAAAACTACATTAAAGGCCTACTGTTTTACTGTCATAAATCTTTTTCTGAAAAGAGAAGCTTCCTGGAGCTGACCCACTGTGTGACAGAAAGTTCATGATTCAAACAGCTCTCCTGTTTCTCACCTCTTTCAGGATTCCCAAGTGTAAATTCCTAGACAAATGTCACTTTGTTAGCCAGATTGACTATGACACAATAACATATTTGATGAAAGCTATCGGACATTTATAGCATTGATCAGACAGGATAGCTGTTTTCTGACTCCTCCATTTCTGAGGTCAGTGACGCATTTGGTACATCACTGTATGCATGTTATGAGTGATGCACCCCATGAGGGCCACTGAAGACACAATTACAAAACCCTCCAGTTAACAGGCTTACAGTTTAATCAAGAAATTAAAGGACAAATGTTTGCCTTAGTGGTTAAGACACCAGATGCTTGTGTTCCAAATCAGGGAATGCCTGTGTTTGATCTCTAATTATGGTTTGACTCCAGCTTCCTGCATTTTGCATGTTAGGAACCATTAAAGAGTCAAGTAGTTGGGTTCCTGCCACTAAGCTGGGAGATGTGCATTGAATTCTCTATTCCCAGTTTACACAGCTCCAGGTGTTTAGGGGCATTTGGCAAATTAACCAGTAGATAAAACTTCACTTTCTCAAATAAAATTTAAAAAAAGAAATCAGTATGGGTACCTGGTGAAAAACTAGAATACCATATACAATCTATCATAAGTGGTATGGTTATTCAGAGATGAAAGAGGTTTCTTTTTCATTAGATTTAGTTTTATATTTTGTTTTATTTTAAGACTTGTTTATTTAAAAGATAGGCAGAGAAAGAAGAGAGAGATGGAGAGAGAAGAAAAGAGGGAAAGAGAGGAAGAGAGAGAGAGAAAGAGAGAGAGAGAGAGAAATCTTCCATCTGATGGTTAATCCCTCAAATGGCCACAGTGGCTGGGACTGTCCCAGGCTCCAGTCTGAATCCAGGAACCTGATATTCCACCTGGGTCCCCCAATGAGTTTCAGAGTCCTGAGGATTCAGACCTTCTACTGCTTTCCCAGGCACATTAGCAAGGAGCTAGGTTGTAATTGTAGTATCAAAGACTTGAACTGGCACTGATATGTTTGTGATGCAATCAGCAGTTTGATCCACTTCATCACAATGCTGGCTCCTAATTTCATATATTTTAAATACAAACTAGTCATCATGGGAAAATTGAACACAGTAAAGATAAAAAAGTCATAGTTTTCCCTCTTTCAATTCCTCTTTCTAGAAGTAACAACAATAAAGATATGTTCATTCTTATAGATATTTTTGTGGGTCTAAGAGAAGTAGCCAAGTAGAATGTTTAGGAATAGAATTTCTGGAGCCAGTCTGCCTGGAATTTATTCCAGAATCACCTTGAAATTGGAAAAGTTACATATCCTTTCTAAACAACATCTTCCTGAACATGGGTGATAGTAATAAAATGGGGTTCAAATAACTTATATGCTTATTTCAATTCATTTGGGTAAATTCCCAAGAATAGAAAGATAGTATTATATGGTAAACCCGTTTTCAGACTTCTGAGAAACCCCCATACAATCTTCCATAATGTTTATATAGGTTACATTCTCACCAACAGTGAATTTTAGGATACATTTTCTTCCACATGCTATTAGCATTTAATATCTTTTTTTGATTTTTAGATGACAGCCATTTAAATGTGGTGAGGGGAAACCTCAGAATGTGTTTTAATTTGCCTTTCCTGGACACTAGTGAGACTGAGAGCTTTTCTTCTATCTCTAATTACTTCATTTTAATTTTAATTTTAATTTTAATTAATTTTAACAGATTCAATATGATTTGTAGATACACATCTAAGGACATAATTATGTCCACCTTCTCCTTCACCCCTCCCTACCTCGTGTCCTCCATCCTTCTACCTTTCTGTATTTTTTTAGTTTTTGAGATAAGATTTTAAATTTCTGTTATGGTAAAGAGTCTTAATTCTACACTGAATAAGACATTTAACAAGTAAAAAGCAGAAAGACCCTAGTTTAGTGGAAATATAGACAGTGGCTATAAATAGTAATTCAATATATAATTGGTCATTTCACCCATATACAGGTTTTTTTTTTAACTAGACATTCATAATTCCCTTCAATGAAATACAACCAATGACAATTTAACACCTAAATATTTCCTATGTGGTTATAAGACAATAATTAAAGTCATTTAGACTTTGAGCCATTTCCTCTCATTAGTTTATGTGCAGAAATTATTTTATGCATATTGCAATGCAAATAACTATACGTTGTTTTTTGGCACTCCATTCAATACTGCAGTTCAAGGAAAACATATTTGTCTTTTTGCAACTGGCTGATTTCCAGTTGCATACATTTTGATGTGAAACATGGGATTTCCCTTTTTTTAAGTATCTTTTTAAATTAATTAATTTACTTAAATTTAAGGTGAACACATTTCATGTATGACATATATATAGATTTAGGAGAATAATGATGCTTCTCACCCTACCCCCATCCTGCCCACGCTGAAACCCTCCCTCCTCCTCCTTTCTTATTCTATTAATTTTTCCAATGATCTACTTTGTTTATTTTATACTAATAAAATTAAGCCTATGCTAAGTATTCAACACAAAGTAAGCAGAAAATACCACTGTTCCTCAACAGTAGAGATAAGTGCTGTAAAAAAACACAATGAATTTCAAAATGTCAATTTTGCTCAAACACATTGCATTTTTTGTACTTTAAAAGTTACCACAGATCAGGGAAATGATACGATATTTGTCTTTTGGGGATTGGCTTATTTCACTAAGTATAATGGTTTCCAAAGTCAGGATTTTGGAACTGCTGCGAAAGACAGCATTTCATTTGTTTTATGCCTGACATGTATTCCATAATATGTATTCTATACCATATATTCTGTAGTATTCCATTCTCTCTCTCTCTATATATATATATACACATATATCTATATATACACAATATATATGTTTATTGTTTTCTTGATAAAGTTGCCTGCCTCCATCTTCATGTGTACAAGCATGAAATACAACCCCTACCTTAAACTTATACAAAAATCAACTCCAAATAGATCAAGAATCTAAATCAACGGTGTGATACCATCAAATTACCAGAGGTATATATAATGTGTGTGTATATATATATATATACATAATATATATTACATATATTATATATATCACAAATTTTTATCCAGTAATAACTTAATGGAAATCTGGGCTGATTCCATATCTTAGCCATTATTAATTGAGCTGCAATAAATATGGGACACAGATCACTCTTACAGTTGGTTTCCATTCATTTGGATAAATTCCCAAAAGTGGGATGGCAGGGTCATATGATAGATGGAAGGTTGCATGCAGGGCTAGAGGGGCCAACCGGAGAGATGAGACTTCAATGCAGAAATAGCATCAGCACTCACGTCCAGGGGCACAAACACTGCACAGTGCTGCTGTGAGAGCACAGTGTGTTCTCACTACACCCTTGAAACTCACTTGATCTGGGTGTCTCTACTTTTGGCAAATTTCCCTCTTATCAGGGTGATGAAGCTTTGTTAGGAACAATGAGTAAGTAATGTTTTAAGAAAAATCCAAAAGTGTTAGCTACAACATAGAGATTCACTCAGTTTTGAGTCAGGGTATCTGTATTGCATGGTTTGACTGCCTCTCTTAAAATCTAATAGTCCTGGGGCCAGCACTGTGGTGCAGTGGGTTAAAGCCCTGGCCTGAAGCACTGGCATCCCATATGGGTGCTGGTTCTAGTCCTGGCTGCTTCTCTTCCAATCCAGCTCTCTGCTGTGGCCTGGGAAAGCAGTAGAAGATGGCCCAAGTCCTTGGGCCCCTGCTGTCATGTGGGAGACCAAAGGAAGCTCCTGACTCCTGGCTTCGGATCAGTGCAGCTCCGGCTGTTGCGGCCATCTGGGGAGTGAACCAATGGATAGAAGACCTCTCTCTCTGTCTCTACCTCTCTATATAAAATAAATAAAATTAATCTTTAAATAAATCTAACAGTCCTTGTAACAGTCTTATGTAACCTTGAAGAGGTGATTACATCATGGAGGCTCTGCTTTCATGAACTGAGTAAGACTATTATTGCAGTAGAGTGATAGTTAGTGAATGAGTGTGTTCCTGATTAAAGGGCAAGTTCCAACCAGTATTTTGATTCATACATTCTCTCTCACCGTATGTTGCCCTCTACCATGTCATGAGGCAGTAGGAATGCCCTGGGCAGATGCTGATGCCATGCACTTGGAATCCCTAGTTTTCAAAACTCAGAAATGAGTCTGTTCTTCATAAATTATCAGACCTCAGGTTTTCTGTTATAGTGGCAAAAACTGGATTAAAATACTGGTCCTTCATAGTTCCACCTTCGTGTAAAACTCTTGCCCATACTTTGATTATGTGGGTCCCTTTTTTCCTGATTTTTCTCAAATGTCACCTTCTTAGAAACACCTTTCTTTTTTCCTATTATATTTCTAATCTTACTTTCATGTTATAAGCTAGTTTTATTTGAACTGTTCTGAAATTACATGTGCTATCAAGCCATAGAAAGAGTTGTACCATGAAATATAGGCCACTCATTTGTGCCAATTTCCTCTCAATCATTCACGCACATCTCATTAGGAAGAAGGGTTTGATCTTTTCCTGGAACTAGATGAAATGCTAAGCATTTCAAATATTTTATTTTCAAACTTTCAGAAAATATTCTCTCATCTCTTGAATACTCCAAACTCTCTTAGATATCTAATGCTGATATTCAGTAATACTCTGGTTTCTGTTGAGGGAGAAGGACATGGATCTTGGGGAGCATCACTCTGCTCCTCACTCACCAAAGCTGCTCCCACCTGGGCCATTTTAAGTGTTATTTAATGCATCAGGAAGTGGGTATCACTGTAGAGCTCTTATTGCTTATGACTCCTTTGATCTCCTTGGCTCAGCATTGACCATCTTTCTTATTTTTTGTTTTGTACAAAGTAACATAAAGTGAACTTTAGGAATGTTGATTCTGTCTGTGTCTTTGTAATACACAAGAGGATTACATACATGATGTGTGGAGCTGGATCCTTGAATTTGTCAAGGATCCAGAGAATGCAACCCACTCACCTATGCTGTCATAGTCACTTCAGCCCATCTCCCTTCTTGTCCTTGGATTTCTCAGGCAAGAGTCATTTCTCAGTCTAGCATGTCCTCCCAGAACTCAGGGTCAACTCCTTGAAGCCATCTTCATCAGGCTTGGGATTCTCTCTGCTATTTCCAACTCTCTTGGTTTCTCCAACATTATTTTTTCCATATCCCCCACAGAGTGGGAAGAAATAGGTTGGAAATACATTTTTGTCATAATATTAAGTGAATAATGTGGGAGGGTTTGGCATGCAGGTTTATTCCCTTATCTCCTGAAAGTGAATCCCATTTTCATGTATATATTTGCTGTCCATCCCTTCCAGTGTGTAAACTTCAAATAGCTTTTTATTTCATGTATTTCCATTACACAAATATCTAATGGGTAGTGGGCACTCAGCAAATATTGTGGAATAAAAAAAATATTGTGGAATAAGTTAATTTGTTTGTAGACTCTACAGTACCAGAGACATTTATAGACACAGTTAATACTAAAATTATCTCAATCTCCATCATAACAAACCTCACTGAGACTGTTCTTGATTAAATTTATTAACTAATGTATAATTAACTTCAGATGGTGCAAAATTAAAAATTAATGACGTTCATTTCTCTAGCAAGAACATAATAAATTCATTACCCTTTATGCAATATTGAATACAGCATTTTAGTCAATGTGGTGGAATAATTTATATTTGGCTTGGATTGAATATAAGTATAAACCATATGTGGTCTGTAATAAGACCATGGCATATGCTCAGTAAATATAGCTAATAATAGTTATATTATTCCAGAAAAACATCATGACTACATGTCAGAGTGATCTAGATTTGGAACTCTCATTCTCACTTCTGTAATTTCAGCCCATCTTTACCACAGAACTGCACCAGTGCCTTTATATATTAGCAAAGAATGATATGATTTCCAAGATAGTTTTAGTGTGAGAGATATTCTGATTTCTTGTTATATGTTTAGATTAGTTGATCTGTTAATAACGAGCCAGTTATACTAAGTCTATTTTATTGTTACTATTTATATGTAATGATTAGATTTTTACAAGCAAAGTTTGAGCAAGCAAGTATGATTGTTAAAAGTCTTATCACAAGTCCTCACGTTACAGATAAATACTGAGTTCCAAGTAGGTTGAGAAAATTCCAGGACACAGAGCTGCTGGGGAGTGGACCATCTTCACCACTTTGTGGCTCTGACTGATGTCATGGACACAACAAAATATTCTGGGAATTTGCAAGAGAAGAGGGGAAACTGGTTGTGTAATAAACATGTGTTGTCTTACGAATTACCAGACAGAAATCAGTGATCACTGAACCTTAGATGGTGGCTGTCACAATCTCTGCCTTTAGGGTGTATCCACCTTGTTACTGAAGAACACACACTCACATTCTAATAACCCCATGTTTCCATCCTATAGCATGTAAAAACTTTATATCTTTTCTTGATTTCCTCCTATCTCTGTCCCCATTCCTTCACCGTGGGTATAATATATACACACACATATAGATAAGGGGAAAATTTTTGTTCATTGGTTTTTCAAAGGGTTCTCAGTCCCAGTTTTCCTTCACATTCAAAGGTTACAGTATAACTGCAAGAGTGTGCACTGGCACCTCAACACCACCTTAAACAATCTTGGCACATTTTAACTGCATCCACCTTTCAACAGTAGGACAGGAATACCACATTAACTAAGTTATTCCTCAAGGAGATCCATTTGATACTCAGGAAAAAGGACAAGTCTAGGGACCAGTATTGCAGTTTAGCTTGTAAAGTTCTGTCTGTAACACTGGCATCCCATATGGGCAGTGTTTCATATTCTGGATGCTTTACTTCCAATCAAGATCTCTACTAATGGCCTGAGAAAAGCATTTGAAGATTACCCAAATGCTTGGCCCCCGGCACCCATGTGGAAGACCCCAGATGAAGCTCCTGGCTTCTGGTTTTACCCTGGCCCAGCCCTGGCTATTGTGTCTTAAAACGGGACAAGTCTAATAACTTTTTGTCTTGGGGTTTAGTGGCAATGTATCTTTTGTACATAAATGTTGATTAATCTCTTGGAAGATGCAACTTTACAAATCAGCACATATTAAATAGACCTCCCTCCAACAAAAACCATCAAATGTGAATTTCAATAGACACTATTGTTAGTGTTCTCAAACACTTTTTGATTTTAATGTCTTCAGCAACATCCACTCATGCCTCCTGGATTCTATGAAGCATTTATGATGGCCATGAGTTCTCATGGGATGTAATACAATAAACAGGTTCTAGGGGCTGGCACTGTGGTGTAGCCAGTGAGGCCACTGCCTGCACTGCCAGCATCTCACGTGGGCACCAGTTTGAGTCCCAGCTGCTCTACTTCCAATCCACCTCCCTGCTGGTGTTACTAGAAAAGAAACAGAAGATGGCCTGAGTGCTCGGGCCCCTGCACCTGCATGGGAGACCTAAGTAAGTCTCCTGGCTCCTGGCTTTGGCCTGGCCCAGCTCTGGCTGTTATGGCCATTTGGAGAGTGAGCCAGTGGATAACTGTATCTCTCTCTCTCTCTCTCTCTGGCTCTGTGATCCAATATAAATATATTAAAATAAAAATTGGATTTAAAAAATAAATATATATATTTAAAAAAAGAAATATATATATAATATATATATATATATATATATATATATATATTTAGAGAGAGAGAGAGAGAGAACATCAGTGTGTTTGAGAAAATCCAGGACATGGGGCTGGTGCTGTGGTGCAGTAGGTTAACGCTCTGGCCTGAAGTGCCAGCATCCCATATGGGCACTGGTTTTAGTCCCGGCAGCTCCACTTCCAATCCAGCTCTCTGCTATGGCCTGGGAAAGCAGTAGGAGATGTTCCAGGTCCTTGGGCCCCTGCATCTGTGTGGGAGACCCAGAAGAAGCTCCTGGCTCCTGGCTCTGGCTTTGGATCGGCACAGCTCCAGCCGTTGCAGCCATCTGGGAGTGAACCATCAGATGGAAGATCTCTCTCTCTCTCTCTCTCTCTGCCTCTCCTCTCTCTGTGTAACTTTGACTTTCAAATAAATAAATCTTTAAAAAAAAAAGAGAAAATCCAGGACAAACAGCTGCGGGGGAGCGGACTGTCTTCACCACTTTGTGGTTCTGACTGATGTCCTGGACACAGCTAAATATTCCAGGAATTTTCAAAAGAAGAAAGAAACCTATTTATGTAATAAATGTGTGTTGTCTTATAGATTACCAGACAGAAATCAGTGATTGCTGAACTTTATATATGGCACACAAATATGTATATATAAATATATGCAGGCAACATATATATATATATATACACACACACACATACAGACAACACACTAATTGTTTTTAAGATTTATTTATTCATTTGAAACGTGGAGTTACAGAGGCAGGGGAGAGAGGAAGAGAGAGAAAGAGAGAGAAGTCTTCCAGCTGCTGCTTCATTCCCCAAATGGTTGCAATGGCTGGAGCTGAGCACATCTAAAGCCAGGAGCCAGGAGTGTATTTCAAGTCTCCCATGTGAGTACAGGGGCCCAAAGACTTGGGCCATAATCCACTGCTTTCTCAGCCCATAGCAGAGATTTGGATTGGAATTGAACCAGTGCCCATATGGGATGCCAGCAATGCAGGTGGCAGCTTCACCTTCTATGCCACAGTGCCAGCCCCTCAGATGTTCTGTTACCAATATGCCTTCTCTTGGTTTGTAATAGAAAAAGGCTGAAAATTTACCAATATTTTTGTTCTTATACTGTTTTCCTATCAATTCTTTCTTTAATATATTGCTCATTTTGCATTTTCCTATATGCATCCAGGAGGCATAAAAACATTATTTCAGTACATTGTTTAGGAATCTCCTTAGGTTCTTTGTTGAATATGAATTGGTTATAGATGTTTGGATTGATCTCCGGTGTTTCTACTCTGTTCCATTGGTCTATCCATCTGTTTTTGTACCAGTACCAGGCTGTTTTGATTATAACTGCCCTGTAGTATGCCTTGAAGTCTGGAATTGTGATGCCTCTGGCCTTGTTTTTATTGTTAAGGATTGCTTTAGCTATTCTCGGTCTCCTGTTTCTCCATATGAATTTCAGCATCATTTTTTCTAGGTCTTTGAAGAATGACTTTGGTATTTTGATTGGTATTGCATTAAACTTGTAAATTGCTTTTGGGAGAATGGACATTTTGATGATGTTGATTCTTCCAATCCATGAGCATGGCAGGTTTTTCCATTTTTTTGTGTCGTCTTCTATTTCTTTCTATAGTGTTTTGTAATTTTCATCATAGAGGTCTTTGGCATCCTTGGTTAAATTTATTCCAAGGTACTTTATTGTTTTTGTAGCTATTGTGAATGGGATTGATCTTAGAAGGAGAACACCAAATCTTTTAAATTGCAATAGTCATTTTCTCCTGAGGTTGCCTACATTCCCATCTGAATTTGTACTATCCCTTTAAATAAATTTTGCTGTCTTTATCCCTTTATCTACTTCTTTGAATTCGTTTTCATCTAAAGACAAGAATATGGAGTAAAGCATAGCCTACCTCCCCTCCCCCGACAACAAAGACACTAGTACAAAAATTTCTATACTCTCTTATAGTATTGTAGCTTTAAATCCTTTTTAATATAGTCTTCTTTGGTTTCATTATTCTCCTTTCCTTTTAGGTGACCCTCAGTTTTATTTACATTCTGTGAACTTCCCTTCCTCATTCACAAACTCCTTTCTGACTTCTCATTAGATTTATAATTAGTTTAAATCCCAGCATGTACCCACTCAGGATGGACACTTCATCAAGGTGGCATGACACTTGCTAGGTAACTTAGCTACAATTGAGATGATGGATGCTCTGAGTATAGTTGCTTTTCTATTTTCCACCCCGAGACAGTCTTGAAGCTACTTTCTTCCACCTCCATTGCTATTAATTGGCCCTAGGCATGTGCCCTGGGCATATTTCAAGTGTTAATCATGAGATGCAAACATCAAATGCCAGAATAAGAAGAGTATAAGGAAAAAAGATGTTATTCATTTATACACTTACCTGTTTAAATAAATTTATTTTCTTGGAAAGTAACCCCCCAAAAGATAAAGTAGCCATACTTATTCCAGAAAAGTGTTGACGTCAAGGTCAAAGCATTTTTAGAGACAAAATAATTTAATATTGATAAAATCTGTAATCTATCAGGATGATTTAAGAATTGTAAGTGATTTTGTGCCTCCCAACTTGACCTCACCAAATATACAATTAAGGTTGAGCAATATAACGAAGCAGCCAAATCAGAGACGCAGCAGCATCTCTTGTTTATCCAGTCTGAACTCACACTACTGATCCCATCACGGAGTTTGTTTCCAGCAGAGGAGCCTTCTGCTGGCTGAGGTTACCCCTCTGCTGCCCACAGGGTCTTTCAGCCAATCAGTGCCAAGCTTTTGATTTAGGGGACCTGCCTGAGGTTGTAACACTGGTCTGTTAGAGACTAATGTCTGCAGAATCACTGGCAGGCAGCACAATAGCTACAGTGTATAATAACTTTGTAAATAATTAAGTTGGTCTTTTAACTGTTACACAGGAAATATTCATTAACAGAATTCATATCTGAAAGCACAACTCATTTACATGTTCCCAACCTGAAATCTGTACAGGCCAAGAATGCGGATTTTCCACATTCATTACACTTTTAGTGATTTGTGGTGTAACTTGTTAAAATTTGTTGAACTTTGCCTTAGATTGTAAGGTTTTTCCTCTTCCAATGCATTAAGAGTTTGTCCTCTATCAATTCTTTGATAGACAGTGAAAGCTGGCCTATGATTGAACAACTTCTTACAGTCACATCCTTCCTCATCTGTGATTTCTTTAATGTGAGTTGAAGAATGACTTCTGGAAAAAGGATTTTCACAACAATTCCATTGATAGGACTTTTTCTTTGTGTGAACTCTGATGTCTGTTGGGTAACTTCCAGCAAAATGACTCCAATAATTATTGCATTCGAAAGGTTTTTCTTATGTGTGAGTGTTATGCTACCTATTTAGGTTTGAACTAATGGAAACTTTCTCCGTATTCATTACATTTATAGTTTCTCTACTCTGTGACTTCCAGCAAAGGAGTTTTCATATGTTTAACATTCATAAGATTTCTCCCCTGTGTGAATTCTCTGATGTATAACCAGTTCTGACTTACAGCAAAATGATTTTCACATGTGTTGCATTCATAAGTTTTTTCCCTGGGTGTTCTCTAATGTATAACGAGATTTGACTGCTGGCAAAAACCTTTTCCACAGTTATTATATTCATAATATTTCTCTGCTGTGTGCAGTTTTTCCACATTTGTTGTAGTCATGGGGCTTTTCCCCTATCTGAGTGCTGTGATGGATAGTAAGGCAGGATTTATAGTTTAAAGATTTTTCACAGGGATTACATGCATAAGAGTTTTTTCCTGTAATGTACTTTGCTTTACTTTAAGATCTGATTTGTAAATGGGAGTTTCATCACACTCAAATGAATCATAGAGTTTCTCTACTGTGTGTGTTTGCTGCGATCTCTTGAGGTAGTAATTTTGATGAAGGATTTCTGAGTTGGGTTTCCTACAATGATAGTTGACTTGTTACAGGTTTCCTCAATATGATCCTGTTCCCATGTTAATATCCTCTCCTGCTGAAGGCTTTCCCTTGCCCAGTGTGTTCCAAAGGCTGCTGCCCATTCTGAATCTTGTGAAGCTTACTATGTGGCTCCCAGCTCTGCATGCGGTTCCCAGGAACACTGCAATCATCAGGTTTCTCTCCAGCTTGCATCTTGCCAGGTCCCCTACAGAGAATCACATTCAAAAATAAGTTATATGCCTCAGCTTTCCTTCCTGAACAATTCCCCTTTTGTATAATTAGTTTTCAAATATGACCTGAGAATAAATTAGATGTTTTTCTTAATTCAGCTCTCTTATGAATTGATAAGTTGTTTATGATTAAAACATAACTCAAATTCATTTCTTGACTTTTCTGGGTGGTTCTAAACAGGCCATCCTTTCTCTGGACAACTGAAATGAGAAAAAGGGAACCATATATATGAACCACATCTAAGCATTTCTTTCGGAATGTTCATGTAAATGCAATCATGTTTCTGTTTATTCTAGATACCATTTTAACATATTAAAAGGTATTGATCTGTGGCCATTGCTTTTCCCTGAATATATTAATATAAAAAATGAATAGTTTTCCCAGTGGTCAATGATATTTTAACCACATTAAATGTTGTTTATAAACAAGGCAGATAGACAGCTTTGTGAAGTTGTTCAAGCTATTACCTGAGATTCCTATATTCTCTAACAGTACCTGTTTGAATGCTACCTACTCTTCCTCCAATACAGCATCCTGTTAGTATATCCTGGGAGCCACCAGGTAATAGTCCAGCCAGTTGGTAAAAGCCCAATGAACACTGGGACCTTGACACATATTTGAAAGGCCTATGTGGAGTTCTTCTTTTGATTTCAGACTGGCTCAATTCTAACAGTTAAAAGCATTTGCAGGGTGAACCAGTGGATGGAAGATCTCTATTTCTCCCTGTCACTCTGATTTTCAAGTAGCTGAAAACAACCAATGAGCATTTTTAAAAATAGGAAACACTTAGTTTAAAAAATGCTGGAGTAATATGCTAGAAGACTTCAATTGTTCATATTGTTTTCTTATAAAAGTGTTATTTTTTATGCCTCTTTCTGACCCTTCAGCCTACAAGACAGGAACACTTTATTAGATCATTTGCTTGCATGTGCAGGACAGGGACAACTGTCTGACCCTATAGAGAAAGAAATCACATGTTTGTGCAAGGAAAGGACTGTGCCTTAACCAGCACCAGAAATGGGAGCTTGGTCTCTGCAACAACGGAGAAATCAGTGCCTGTGAATGGCACAAAATAATAAGCAATTACAAATTAATACAGACATACATGTCTGAATAGAAAGAGGTGTGGAAGCAAATTAGAATTTAGGGGATGTATCTAGCCTGGAAATTGCATTACTGCATCCAGAAAGTTATTGCATTTTTGGTGGATATAAGAAAATATTTACCAAGAGCAGAAAAACACATAGAAGAATGTACACATGACAGCTTTCCTTGGAGACTGTAGAATGCTTGTGTCTGATGAATACCATCATCTGTTACCATGGCTGGAACTTGGAGAAAAGGAGTGAGGGGAGCAATACACAGTAAATGCCTGCTGAGGTGTTTCTATAACTCTTTGTGTCCCAGCCTCCCTGCTCAGTGTGCAGTGACTGAGCAGAGAGGCTCTGGTTTACGAGTTTTGCCACTGCCCATGACTCTGCTTCTTCCTTCAGGTTGAAGATCGTCTCAGGTTTGGTAAGGCAGTACCTGGTAAATAAAAAATAATGCTGGACTGTGTTAAATGACAGTTAGATTTATTAAGGGACAATCACTTGGTTCCAGAAGCTGTGCAACAAAAGTACAAATTTGAATCTCTTTTGCATGCTTCATGGCCTGAAACCTTATTGCTGCCCAACACTAAAACTTATAAGGAGTACATTTCTTTGTCAAATGGGAAGAAAGTGTTCCGTTTGGGAACTACAAAGGAGTTTTACTCACCCAGGTACTGTAGGCTGCTGTAGATCTCCAACATCACATCCCTGTACAGGATCTTCTGAGCATGGTCCAGTTCCTGCCACTACCCCTGAGTGAAGTCCACAGCCAGGTCTCCAAATGACACCAAAACCTGTGACAGCCCATTTTTGTTGAATGCATCAGCTCTGGGTCAATACATACAAAAATTGGAAGTGCATCCTTCTGTGTATGTCTGATTTACTTCTTATATAAGATGTAGCTTATTTTGTAATCTATATGTAAAGAGAAAGCAACACCACAATGAAAATATGTTGTCTATATTATTTTTATAATTCAAAATCACTACAATAGTGTTTTCCTTATTATCCTGATAGATATTTTTCCTAATGATTTTGAAAGCAGTTCACACTGCTGTCTGTAGACAATAGCATAAACACATGACTGAATTAGCATGTTAGATGAATTATGGGAGAACACGGTCAGTATCACGGTAGCAAAGAAATTTCCAAAACCGATTTTTCTGTATTATCAAATTACAGTTCACTGAAATACCAAATACAACGGGTTAGATTTTGTGAAAGAGTTGTTCACATTTAATATGATGCAACCAGTCACTTGGTAAAAACCCAATGAGAACTGGCTAAGCAATGGAACTAAAAATTGCACTTCCATGTGAGTTGTCTTGATCTGTCAGGAGAAATAGACAGTAAAAGTATTGAAATAACTGATCAGTAACACTTATATAATTGACACAATTTCAACACTAAAAACTTATGTCCTTGCTATTTTTGTAAAATTTTTTGCAAAATATGTTAATAAACATCCAAATATTTTATCCAATAACTAAAATAGTTATTTTTACAAGAAAATGTGCTCATTTTCTAAACCGCAAGTTGTAAATAGTAGGATGCCAAAAATGCGGTAGTTACTTGAACAGATTAGCATTTTAAATCCTATCTCCAGAGAAGCAAATGGAGAAGCATTTGGTAGTTGGAAAGGAAGAAAGTAGAGTGAGACATGGCCACTTACCATCAGGACACAGAGCAATAATCAGACAGAACAGCAAACTCAGTGTGCACCTAAGAAAAAAGGAGAACAAAAGCAATAACAGAATTCATTGCTAATTTGTTGTTCAGAGTGTGAATTAATGTAGTTTATTCTGTGTGCATGAGCGGTGGCATAGATACTGGTACTGCAAACTGAAACTGAAAAAAAAAAGAACAAAAATATGTTAGAATTGAGACTGATTATGAACACCTCATGTCTGAAGTTTCTGGAGTCAAATATATGGTGATATTTAGACAATTAGACAAATGAGCTGGACCTGACAAAACAGAAAATATGAACAGAATATTAATCAGCCAAGTGATTAAACAACTAATAAAATATTGCCAATTAAAGTAAGTCCAGAACCTGCACATTTTTGCCAGATTCTACCAAATACTTAAATAATAACAATTCTAAAATTCTTCCAAGTTCATTTTATAAGACATTCTCCTGACACAAAAGCCTAGCAATAGAGCCTGTTTTGTGGTGCAGGAAGTTAAGCCACCACTTGTGCTGCTGGCATCATAAGTGAGGAAAACCACAGGCCAGTATTCCCAACAGACACAGATGGAGCAGTTTTCACAAAGTAAAAGCAAGCTAAATTCAACAGCACAGTAAAAAAGATACTCAAGTCAGATTCCTTATAGAAGAATATTTCACCATATGTAAATCATGTAATTGAGAAATATTAATATAATAAAGAACAAAACATGATTATCCCTATAAATGCATGAAATACATTAAACAAACTTTTTTTCAAGATAAGACCTTTTAAAAAACAACTACAGAAAGAATGTGACGGGTCCCACCAGCCCCACCTCTCCCTCCTCTGGACATTGGTCCCTACATATGCTCCGCTTCCTGGATTCCAAGGTCTATGGCTTTCTGTTCACAGAGCGACCAACATTGAGCCACCTTGGACCACTCCCCACTACATGAACCTGGAATGCTGTGTGCTGCTCCTCCGCACGCGGAGGAGCCACACTGGACCGGACGCTTGTTGTTCCCTTTTTTTTACAAGTCTTTTCTATAGTAAAGTAAGAATAAGCAAACAGCGAACTCCCAAAGCAAGAATGAGTAGAGAGAAATGAGAAAGAACGAAGCAACGAACTTCCCCGTGAACTCTCCAACACACTCTCCAACCAACCCACACCACCGTGCCATCTCTCTTCTCCTTTATAGTCCTCTCCACCAATACGTGCTCTGCTTGTCCACGTGTCGGGCATGCCATTCTCTTCTATTGAGAGGATGAATCGGCTCCTGCGGCTTCTAGTAGTCAAGATGAATCAGCTGTGTAAAAGCTGGTTACTCCTTATCAGTGCCATATTATGGGAGGAAGGCTTCGCCTTCTGCAGGAGACGGATTCTGCCTCCCACAGATCCCCCTTCTTTTTATTTTTTAAGGCATGGATACATGCCTGTATAAAGTTCAGCGTGATCTTCATGCTATTGACTGTCTTGTTTGTCGTGGTACTTCAGGGTTCGTTGAAAATGTCCCATATTCCAAGGATCCCAGGGATTGGTTATTCATTGTTTCCTTCCTCAAATGGAGTTTTTTTCTTCTAGCTCCTCTGCTGGTAGGTTCACCAAGCGAATTCTTCTCTTGGGGGTCCATATTGGTTGTGCTGCACCCTGCGGAAAAAAACAAACGGCGCCTCGTACCCTTCTGAGTAAGGGGAATGGGCCTTTCTATTGATTGTCCTGTAAATCCTTCCACATTACCCACTGTATTGATTCCTTATCAGCTGATTGAGCATGCATTTCTGCAGGTGTTTTGCTGTTCTTTTTCTTGTTCAAAAAATAATTGTATAAAGAGCTAAGGCCAAAGCATCCTTATTGGATGCAGCCATTTCCCCTATTCCCCCTTTTTGTTTAATTATTAAATTTTTAAAATATAAATGAGTGCGTTCTACCACAGCTTGCCCTTGTGGATTGTATGGAATACCGGTAATATGGGATATTCCAAATTCTTTCAAAAATGCAGCAAAACGAGCTGATGTATACGCTGGGCCATTATCCATTTTGATCACATGAGGAACTCCCCAGGCTGCAAAAGCCTGCAAGCAGTGTTGGATTACTTGTTGTACTCCTTCTTTATTCATGGCTGTGGCCATAACTACGCCTGAATATGTATCTACAGTGACATGAACACAGCTTTGTCACCCAAAAGAAGGGATATGTGTAACGTCCATCTGCCAGATACGTCCTGGTTTAAGGCCATGGGGATTGGCTCCCGCAGGAATCTTTGGAACTATGGCAACAACGCACTTTTCACAGGACCTAATAATACCTTCTGCTTGCTTGCGGGGAATATTAAATTTAAAACTTAAAGTGTGGATGTTAACATGCCATTTAGAGTGATATTCTTTAGCTTGTTCCAAAGCGGTGCATGCAAGCAAGAATCTTGAATAATGACCGGCCATCATGTTACCTCGAGTAAGTGGGCCGGGTAAATTAGAATGTGCTCTTATGTGGCCTATGTAAATAACATGCTCTCTCTGATTTAATAACCCCTGAATTTCGCTTAAATAAGAATAGACTGAGGAGGATTTAAGAATAAGGCACTGTGTAGCAAGCATCTGAACTGCATTCACCACATATGCACTATCAGACAAAATATTCATGGGTGTGCTCTCTCTGCGTAATACTGTCGCGATAATAGCTAATTCTGCATGTTGTGGAGAAGGGGATGCTGTTAAAACAAAATATCATTGATTGCCAAGTATAGCTGCTCATGTTCCGCCTTTAGCTCCATCCGTAAATACGGTAACTGCCCCTTGAATTGGATCCCTTCGCACCTTCTGCACCCGTTTTATTGAAACCTGTGTGCAGAAGTTAACAAATGGATGGCGAGGGTAGTGATTGTCAATCTCTATTTGTAGAATGAGAACTATGTATGCCCATTGCCAGCATTCCCTTGTAAAGGCTTCTACTGCCTCTTGAGCAAAGGGAACTACACATCGCTTTGGAGTCTTCCCTGCCATTTCTGTCGCCTTTGTTATTGCTGTTAATATCAAATCAGCCAAAGCAATGCCTTGGGTGTATAGTACACGCGGTGCATGTGAATGTGGGTATACGAACAACAAGGGTCCTCCTTGCCAAATGACTGCGAAGGGATACAGCTGTTCCATAAAAATTAATATTTCTAGGGCTTGTTGTAGATCACATCTTTCCATCTGCATTGCTTTAATTTGTTTTTCGATTTTCTGTAACGTCAAGCGGGCTTCTTTTGTCAATCTACGAGGGGAATCAAGCTGGGCATCTCCCTCTAATATATTGAATAATGGCATCATATCTTCGGTGGTTAATTTACAATAGGGCCTCAACCAATTTAAATTGCCACATAATTTTTGGAAGTCATTAAGGGTCTGCAACCCATCTATTGCAATTTCAAATTCTAATGGAGTCAACTTTTCAGAAGTTACTTTAAGCCCTAAGTACTGTACTACTTCCCCTTTTTGTATCTTCTCTGATGCTACTTGTTTTTTTTTAACTTTTATTTAATGAATATAAATTTCCAAAGTACAGCTTATGGATTACAATGGCTTCCCCCCGATACCGTCCCTCCCACCCGCAATCCTCCCCTCTCCCACTCCCTCTCCCCTTGCATTCATATCAAGATTCATTTTTGATTCTCTTTATATACAGAAGATCAGCTTAGTATACATTAAGTAAAGATTTCAACAGTTTGCTCCCACACAGAAACATAAAGTGAAAAATAATAGATGATTTTTATAGGATGATGAAATCAGATCAGACCTATTGTCATGTTTAATCCCAGTGAGAGTCAAGTTGGGAATTGATAATTTCTTCTTCTTCTTCTTCTTCTTTTTTTTACAGAAGATCAGTTTAGTATGCATTAAGTAAAGCTTTCAACAGTTTGCATCCCCACAGAAACACAAAGTGAAATATATTGTTTGAGTACTCGTTATAGCATGAAGTCTCAATGTACAACACGCTAAGGACAGAGATCTTACATGAGGAGAAAGTGCACAGTGACTCCTGTTGTTGACTTTACAAATTGATACTCTTGTTTATGGCCTCAGTAATCTCCCCATGCTCCAGTCATGAGTTTCCAAGGCTATGGAAGCCCCTTGAGTTCTCTGACTCTTATCTTGTTTAGACAAGGTCATAGTCAAAGTGCAGGTTCTTTCCTCCCTTCAGAGAAAAGTACCTCCTTCTTTGAAGACCTGTTCTTTCCACTGGGATCTCACTCATAGAGATCATTCATTTAGTTGTTGTTGTTGTTGTTGTTGTTGTTTTGCCAGAGTGTCTTGGCTTTCCATGCCTGAAATACTCTCATGGGCTTTTCAGCCAGATTGGAATGCCTTTAGGGCTGATTCTGAGGCCAGAGTGCTGTTTAGGACATCCACCATTGTATGAGTCTGCTGAGTATCTCGCTTCCCATGTTGGATCACTCTCCCCTTTATTTATTCTATCGGTTAGTATTAGCAGGTACTAGACTTGTTTGTGTGCTTTCTTTGACTCTTAGTCCTTTCATTATGATCAATTGTGAACTGAAATTGATCACTTGGACTAGTGAGATGGCATTGGTACATGCCACCTTGATGGGATTGAATTGGAGTCCCCTGGTATGTTTCCAACTCTACCATTTGGGGCAAGTCAGCCTGAGCATGTCCCAAATTATACATCTCTTCCCTCTCTTGTTCCCACTCTTATGTTTAACAGGGATCACATTTCAGTTAAATTTCAACACTTAAGAATAACTGTGTATTAATTACAGAATTAAACCAGTCATATTAAGTAGAGCAGACAAAAAAAATAAGAGGGATAATGTATTAAGTTGTTCATTAACAGTCAGGGCTATGCTGATCAAGTCACTGTTTCTCATAGTGTCCATTTCACTTCAGGAGGTTTCCTTTTTGGTGTTCAGTCAGTTGTCACCGATCAGGGAGAACATATGGTATTTGTCCCTTTGGGACTGGCTTATTTCACTCAGCATGATGTGTTCCCAATTCCTCCATTTTGTTGCAAATGACTGGATTTCATTGTTTCTTACTGCGGTATAGTATTCTAAAGAGTACATATCCCATAATTTCTTTATCCAGTCTACCATTGATGGGCATTTAGGTTGGTTCCAGGTCTTGGCTATTGTGAATTGAGCTGCGATAAACATTAGGGTGCAGACCGCTTTTTTGTTTGCCAATTTAAATTCCTTTGGGTAAATCCCAAGGAGTGGGATGGCTGGGTCGAACAGTAGGGTTATATTCAGGTTTCTGAGGAATCTCCAGACTGATTTCCATAGTGGCTTGACCAGTTTGCATTCCCACCAACAGTGGGTTAGTGTCCCTTTTTCCCCACATCCTCGCCAGCATCTGTTGTTGGTAGATTTCTGAATGTGAGCCATTCTAACTGGGGTGAGGTGAAACCTCATTGTGGTTTTGATTTGCATTTCCCTGATGGCTAGTGACCTTGAACATTTTTTCATGTGCCTGTTGGCCATTTGGATTTCCTCTTTTGAAAAATGTCTATTGAAGTCCTTGGCCCATCTCTTAAGTGGGTTGTTGGTTTTGTTTTTGTGGAGTTTCTTGATCTCTTTGTAGATTCTGGTTATTAACCCTTTATCTGTTGCATAGTTTGCAAATATATTTTCCCATTCTGTCGGTTGTCTCTTCACTCTCCTGACTGTTTCTTTTGCAGTACAGAAACTTCTCAATTTGATGCAATCCCAATAGTTGATGTTGGCTTTGACTGCCTGTGCCTCCCGGGTCTTTTCCAGAAATTCTTTGCCTGTGCCAATATCTTGAAGGGTTTCTCCAATGTTCTCTAATAACTTAATGGTGTCAGGACGTATATTTAGGTCTTTAATCCACGTTGAGTGGATTTTTGTGTAAGGTGTAAGGTAGGGGTCTTGCTTCATGCTTCTGCACGTGGAAATCCAGTTTTCCCAGCACCATTTATTGAATAGACTGTCCTTGCTCCAGGAATTGTTTTTAGAGCCTTGATCAAATATGAGTTGGCTGTAGATGTTTGGATTGATTTCTGGTGTTTCAATTCTGTTCCATTGGTCTATCCATCTGTTTCTGTACCAGTACCATGCTGTTTTGATTACAACTGCCCTGTAGTATGTCCTGAAGTCTGGTATTGTGATGCCTCCGGCTTTGTTTTTGTTGTACAAGATTGCTTTAGCTATTCGAGGTCTCTTGTGCCTCCATATGAATTTCAGCATCATTTTTTCTAGATCTGCGAAGAATGTCTTTGGTATCTTGATTGGGATTGCATTGAATCTATAAATGGCTTTTGGGAGAATGGACATTTTGATGATGTTGATTCTTCCAATCCATGAGCATGGAAGATTTTTCCATTTTTTGGTATCCTCTTCTATTTCTTTCTTTAAGGTTTTGTAATTTTCATCGTAGAGATCTTTAACGTCCTTGGTTAAGTTTATTCCAAGGTATTTGATTGTTTTTGTAGCTATTGTGAATGGGATTGATCTTAGCAGTTCTTTATTAGCTGTGGCATTGCTTGTGTATACAAAGGCTGTTGATTTTTGTGCATTGATTTTATATCCTGCCACTTTGCCAAACTCCTCTATGAGTTCCAATAGTCTCTTAGTAGAGTTCTTTGGATCCCCTAAGTAAAGAATCATATCGTCTGCAAAGAGGGATAGTTTGAGTTCTTCCTTCTCAATTTGTATTCCTTTAATTTCTTTTTCTTGTCTGATGGCTCTGGCTAAAACTTCCAGAACTATGTTAAATAGCAGTGGTGAGAGTGGGCATCCCTGCCTGGTGCCAGATCTCAGTGGAAATGCTTCCAACTTTTCCCCATTCAATAGGATGCTGGCTGTGGGTTTTTCATAAATTTCTTTGATTATATTGAGGAATGTTCCTTCTATACCCAATTTGCTTAGAGTTTTCATCATGAAAGGGTGTTGAATTTTATCAAATGCTTTCTCTGCATCAATTGAGATAATCATATGGTTTTTCTTCTGCAGTCTGTTAATGTGGTGAATCACATTGATTGTTTTGCGCACATTAAACCATCCCTGCATACCAGGGATAAATCCCACTTGGTCTGGGTGGATGATTTTCCTGATGTGTTGTTGTATTCTATTGGCCAGAATTTTATTGAGGATTTTTGCATCTATGTTCATCAGGGATATTGGTCTATAATTTTCTTTCAGTGCTGCATCTTTCTCTGGCTTAGGGATTAAGGTGATGCTGGCTTCATAGAAAGAATTTGGGAGGATTCCCTCTTTTTCGATTGTTCTGAATAGTTTGAGAAGAAATGGAATCAGTTCTTCTTTAAATGTCTGGTAGAATTCAGCAGTGAATCTTTCTGGTACTGGGCTTTTCTTTGTTGGGAGGGCCTTTATTATGGTTTCAATTTCTGTTTCAGTTATGGGTCTATTTAGGTTTTCGATGTCTTCATGGTTCAATTTAGGTAGATTGCATATGTCCAGGAATCTATCCATTTCTGATAGGTTTCCCTGTTTTGGCATAGAAGTCCTTGTAGTAATTTCTGATGATTCTTTTTATTTTTTTTTATTTTTTTTTAAATGATGATGAAATCAGAGCAGATCTATTGTCATGTTTAATCCCAGTGAGAGTCAAGTTGGGAATTGATAATTTCTTTTTTTTTCTTTTTTTTCTTTTTTTTTTTTTTTTACAGAGGATCAGTTTAGTATGCATTAAGTAAGGATTTCAACAGTTTGCACCCCCATAGAAACACAAAGTGAAATATATTTTTGAGTACTCGTTATAGCATTAAATCTCAATGTACAGCACATTAATGATAGAGATCCTACATGAGGAGTAAGTGTACAGTGACTCCTGTTGTTGACTTTACCAATTGACACTCCTGTCTATGGCATCAGTAATCTCCCTATGCTCCAGTCATGCGTTTCCAAGGCTATGGAAGCCCTCTGAGTTCTCCGACTCTTATCTTGTTTAGACAAGGTCATAGTCAAAGTGGAGGTTCTCTCCTCCCTTCAGAGAAAGGTACCTCCTTCTTTGATGACCTGTTCTTTCCACTGGGATCTCACTCGCAGAGATCTTTTGCCAGAGTGTCTTGGCTTTCCATGCCTGAAATACTCTCATGGGCTTTTCAGCCAGATCCGAGTGCCTTTAGGGCTGATTCTGAGGCCAGAGTGCTATTTAGGACATCTGCCATTCTATGAGTCTGCTGAGTATCTCACTTCTCATGTTGGATCACTCTCCCCTTTATTTACTCCATCAGTTAGCGTTAGCAGGTACTAGACTTGTCTATGTGCTCCCTTTGACTCCCAGTCCCTTCACCATGACCAACTGTGAACTGAAACTGATCACCTGGAACAGTGAGATGGCATTGGTACATGCCACCTCGATGGGATTGAATTGGAATCCCCTGGTATGCTTCCAACTCCACCACTTGGGGCAAGTCAGCCTGAGCATGTCCCAAATTATACATCTCTTCCCTCTCTTGTTCCCACTCTTATGTTTAACAGGGATCACATTTCAGTTAATTTTCAACACTTAAGAATAACTGTGTGATAATTACAGAATTAAACCAGTCATATTAAGTAGAACAGACAGGCCGGCACCGCAGCTCACTAGGCTAATCTTCCGCCTAGCGACGCCGGCACACCGGGTTCTAGTCCCGGTTGGGGCGCCGGATTCTGTCCCGGTTGCCCCTCTTCCAGGCCAGCTCTCTGCTGTGGCCAGGGAGTGCAGTGGAGGATGGCCCAGGTGCTTGGGCCCTGCACCCCATGGGAGACCAGGAAAAGCACCTGGCTCCTGGCTCCTCCATCGGATCAGCGCGGTGCGCCGGCCGCAGCGCGCGGGGCGCGGCAGCCATTGGAGGGTGAACCAACGGCAAAGGAAGACCTTTCTCTCTGTCTCTCTCTCTCACTGTCCACTCCGCCTATCAAAAAAAAAAAAAGTAGAACAGACAAAAAAAATACTATGAGGGGTAATGTATTAAGTTGTCCATTAGCAGTCAGGGCTATGCTGATCAAGTCACCATTTCTCATAGTGTCCATTTCACTTCAGGAGGTTTCCTTTTTGGTGTTCAGTCAGTTGTCACCGATCAGGGAGAACATATGGTATTTGTCCCTTTGGGACTGGCTTATTTCACTCAGCATGATGTGTTCCCAATTCCTCCATTTTGTTGCAAATGACTGGATTTCCTTGTTTCTTACTGCGGTATAGTATTCTAAAGAGTACATATCCCATAATTTCTTTATCCAGTCTACCGTTGATGGGCATTTAGGTTGGTTCCAGGTCTTGGCTATTGTGAATTGAGCTGCGATAAACATTAGGGTGCAGACCGCTTTTTTGTTTGCCAATTTAAACTCCTTTGGGTAAATTCCAAGGAGTGGGATGGCTGGGTCGAATGGTAGGGTTATATTCAGGTTTCTGAGGAATCTCCAGACTGATTTCCATAGTGGCTTGACCAGTTTGCATTCCCACCAACAGTGGGTTAGTGTCCCTTTTCCCCCACATCCTCGCCAGCATCTGTTGTTGGTAGATTTCTGAATGTGAGCCATTCTAACTGGGGTGAGGTGAAACCTCATTGTGGTTTTGATTTGCATTTCCCTGATGGCTAGTGACCTTGAACATTTTTTCATGTGCCTGTTGGCCATTTGGATTTCCTCTTTTGAAAAATGTCTATTGAAGTCCTTGGCCCATCTCTTAAGTGGGTTGTTGGTTTTGTTTTTGTGGAGTTTCTTGATCTCTTTGTAGATTCTGGTTATTAACCCTTTATCTGTTGCATAGTTTGCAAATATTTTTTCCCATTCTGTCTGTTGTCTCTTCACTCTCCTGACTGTTTCTTTTGCAGTACAGAAATTTCTCAATTTGATGCAATCCCAATAGTTGATGTTGGCTTTGACTGCCTGTGCCTCCCGGGTCTTTTCCAGAAATTCTTTGCCTGTGCCAATATCTTGAAGGGTTTCTCCAATGTTCTCTAATAACTTAATGGTGTCAGGACGTAGATTTAGGTCTTTAATCCACGTTGAGTGGATTTTTGTGTAAGGTGTAAGGTAGGGGTCTTGCTTCATGCTTCTGCACGTGGAAATCCAGTTTTCCCAGCACCATTTATTGAATAGACTGTCCTTGCTCCAGGAATTGTTTTTAGAGCCTTGATCAAATATGAGTTGGCTGTAGATGTTTGGATTGATTTCTGGTGTTTCAATTCTGTTCCATTGGTCTATCCATCTGTTTCTGTACCAGTACCATGCTGTTTTGATTACAACTGCCCTGTAGTATGTCCTGAAGTCTGGTATTGTGATGCCTCCGGCTTTGTTTTTGTCGTACAAGATTGCTTTAGCTATTCGAGGTCTCTTGTGCCTCCATATGAATTTCAGCATCATTTTTTCTAGATCTGAGAAGAATGTCTTTGGTATCTTGACTGGGATTGCATTGAATCTATAAATGGCTTTTGGGAGAATGGACATTTTGATGATGTTGATTCTTCCAATCCATGAGCATGGAAGATTTTTCCATTTTTTGGTATCCTCTTCTATTTCTTTCTTTAAGGTTTTGTAATTTTCATCGTAGAGATCTTTAACGTCCTTGGTTAAGTTTATTCCAAGGTATTTGATTGTTTTTGTAGCTATTGTGAATGGGATTGATCTTAGCAGCTCTTTCTCAGTCATGGCATTGCTTGTGTATACAAAGGCTGTTGATTTTTGTGCATTGATTTTATATCCTGCCACTTTGCCAAACTCCTCTATGAGTTCCAATAGTCTCTTAGTAGAGTTCTTTGGATCCCCTAAGTAAAGAATCATATCATCTGCAAAGAGGGATAGTTTGAGTTCTTCCTTCTCGATTTGTATTCCTTTAATTTCTTTTTCTTGTCTGATGGCTCTGGCTAAAACTTCCAGAACTATGTTAAATAGCAGTGGTGAGAGTGGGCATCCCTGCCTGGTGCCAGATCTCAGTGGAAATGCTTCCAACTTTTCCCCATTCAATAGGATGCTGGCTGTGGGTTTTTCATAAATTTCTTTGATTATATTGAGGAATGTTCCTTCTATACCCAATTTGCTTAGAGTTTTCATCATGAAAGGGTGTTGAATTTTATCAAATGCTTTCTCTGCATCAATTGAGATAATCATATGGTTTTTCTTCTGCAGTCTGTTAATGTGGTGAATCACATTGATTGTTTTGCGCACATTAAACCATCCCTGCATACCAGGGATAAATCCCACTTGGTCTGGGTGGATGATTTTCCTGATGTGTTGTTGTATTCTATTGGCCAGAATTTTATTGAGGATTTTTGCATCTATGTTCATCAGGGATATTGGTCTATAATTTTCTTTCAGTGCTGCATCTTTCTCTGGCTTAGGGATTAAGGTGATGCTGGCTTCATAGAAAGAATTTGGGAGGATTCCCTCTTTTTCGATTGTTCTGAATAGTTTGAGAAGAAATGGAATCAGTTCTTCTTTAAATGTCTGGTAGAATTCAGCAGTGAATCTTTCTGGTACTGGGCTTTTCTTTGTTGGGAGGGCCTTTATTATGGTTTCAATTTCTGTTTCAGTTATGGGTCTATTTAGGTTTTCGATGTCTTCATGGTTCAATTTAGGTAGATTGCATATGTCCAGGAATCTATCCATTTCTGATAGGTTTCCCTGTTTTGGCATAGAAGTCCTTGTAGTAATTTCTGATGATTCTTTTTATTTTTTTTTTATTTTTTTTTAAATGATGATGAAATCAGAGCAGATCTATTGTCATGTTTAATCCCAGTGAGAGTCAAGTTGGGAATTGATAATTTCTTTTTTTTTCTTTTTTTTCTTTTTTTTTTTTTTTTACAGAGGATCAGTTTAGTATGCATTAAGTAAGGATTTCAACAGTTTGCACCCCCATAGAAACACAAAGTGAAATATATTTTTGAGTACTCGTTATAGCATTAAATCTCAATGTACAGCACATTAATGATAGAGATCCTACATGAGGAGTAAGTGTACAGTGACTCCTGTTGTTGACTTTACCAATTGACACTCCTGTCTATGGCATCAGTAATCTCCCTATGCTCCAGTCATGCGTTTCCAAGGCTATGGAAGCCCTCTGAGTTCTCCGACTCTTATCTTGTTTAGACAAGGTCATAGTCAAAGTGGAGGTTCTCTCCTCCCTTCAGAGAAAGGTACCTCCTTCTTTGATGACCTGTTCTTTCCACTGGGATCTCACTCGCAGAGATCTTTTGCCAGAGTGTCTTGGCTTTCCATGCCTGAAATACTCTCATGGGCTTTTCAGCCAGATCCGAGTGCCTTTAGGGCTGATTCTGAGGCCAGAGTGCTATTTAGGACATCTGCCATTCTATGAGTCTGCTGAGTATCTCACTTCTCATGTTGGATCACTCTCCCCTTTATTTACTCCATCAGTTAGCGTTAGCAGGTACTAGACTTGTCTATGTGCTCCCTTTGACTCCCAGTCCCTTCACCATGACCAACTGTGAACTGAAACTGATCACCTGGAACAGTGAGATGGCATTGGTACATGCCACCTCGATGGGATTGAATTGGAATCCCCTGGTATGCTTCCAACTCCACCACTTGGGGCAAGTCAGCCTGAGCATGTCCCAAATTATACATCTCTTCCCTCTCTTGTTCCCACTCTTATGTTTAACAGGGATCACATTTCAGTTAATTTTCAACACTTAAGAATAACTGTGTGATAATTACAGAATTAAACCAGTCATATTAAGTAGAACAGACAGGCCGGCACCGCAGCTCACTAGGCTAATCTTCCGCCTAGCGACGCCGGCACACCGGGTTCTAGTCCCGGTTGGGGCGCCGGATTCTGTCCCGGTTGCCCCTCTTCCAGGCCAGCTCTCTGCTGTGGCCAGGGAGTGCAGTGGAGGATGGCCCAGGTGCTTGGGCCCTGCACCCCATGGGAGACCAGGAAAAGCACCTGGCTCCTGGCTCCTGCCATCGGATCAGCGCGGTGCGCCGGCCGCAGCGCGCGGGGCGCGGCAGCCATTGGAGGGTGAACCAACGGCAAAGGAAGACCTTTCTCTCTGTCTCTCTCTCTCACTGTCCACTCCGCCTATCAAAAAAAAAAAAAAAGTAGAACAGACAAAAAAAATACTATGAGGGGTAATGTATTAAGTTGTCCATTAGCAGTCAGGGCTATGCTGATCAAGTCACCATTTCTCATAGTGTCCATTTCACTTCAGGAGGTTTCCTTTTTGGTGTTCAGTCAGTTGTCACCGATCAGGGAGAACATATGGTATTTGTCCCTTTGGGACTGGCTTATTTCACTCAGCATGATGTGTTCCCAATTCCTCCATTTTGTTGCAAATGACTGGATTTCCTTGTTTCTTACTGCGGTATAGTATTCTAAAGAGTACATATCCCATAATTTCTTTATCCAGTCTACCGTTGATGGGCATTTAGGTTGGTTCCAGGTCTTGGCTATTGTGAATTGAGCTGCGATAAACATTAGGGTGCAGACCGCTTTTTTGTTTGCCAATTTAAACTCCTTTGGGTAAATTCCAAGGAGTGGGATGGCTGGGTCGAATGGTAGGGTTATATTCAGGTTTCTGAGGAATCTCCAGACTGATTTCCATAGTGGCTTGACCAGTTTGCATTCCCACCAACAGTGGGTTAGTGTCCCTTTTCCCCCACATCCTCGCCAGCATCTGTTGTTGGTAGATTTCTGAATGTGAGCCATTCTAACTGGGGTGAGGTGAAACCTCATTGTGGTTTTGATTTGCATTTCCCTGATGGCTAGTGACCTTGAACATTTTTTCATGTGCCTGTTGGCCATTTGGATTTCCTCTTTTGAAAAATGTCTATTGAAGTCCTTGGCCCATCTCTTAAGTGGGTTGTTGGTTTTGTTTTTGTGGAGTTTCTTGATCTCTTTGTAGATTCTGGTTATTAACCCTTTATCTGTTGCATAGTTTGCAAATATTTTTTCCCATTCTGTCTGTTGTCTCTTCACTCTCCTGACTGTTTCTTTTGCAGTACAGAAATTTCTCAATTTGATGCAATCCCAATAGTTGATGTTGGCTTTGACTGCCTGTGCCTCCCGGGTCTTTTCCAGAAATTCTTTGCCTGTGCCAATATCTTGAAGGGTTTCTCCAATGTTCTCTAATAACTTAATGGTGTCAGGACGTAGATTTAGGTCTTTAATCCACGTTGAGTGGATTTTTGTGTAAGGTGTAAGGTAGGGGTCTTGCTTCATGCTTCTGCACGTGGAAATCCAGTTTTCCCAGCACCATTTATTGAATAGACTGTCCTTGCTCCAGGAATTGTTTTTAGAGCCTTGATCAAATATGAGTTGGCTGTAGATGTTTGGATTGATTTCTGGTGTTTCAATTCTGTTCCATTGGTCTATCCATCTGTTTCTGTACCAGTACCATGCTGTTTTGATTACAACTGCCCTGTAGTATGTCCTGAAGTCTGGTATTGTGATGCCTCCGGCTTTGTTTTTGTCGTACAAGATTGCTTTAGCTATTCGAGGTCTCTTGTGCCTCCATATGAATTTCAGCATCATTTTTTCTAGATCTGAGAAGAATGTCTTTGGTATCTTGACTGGGATTGCATTGAATCTATAAATGGCTTTTGGGAGAATGGACATTTTGATGATGTTGATTCTTCCAATCCATGAGCATGGAAGATTTTTCCATTTTTTGGTATCCTCTTCTATTTCTTTCTTTAAGGTTTTGTAATTTTCATCGTAGAGATCTTTAACGTCCTTGGTTAAGTTTATTCCAAGGTATTTGATTGTTTTTGTAGCTATTGTGAATGGGATTGATCTTAGCAGCTCTTTCTCAGTCATGGCATTGCTTGTGTATACAAAGGCTGTTGATTTTTGTGCATTGATTTTATATCCTGCCACTTTGCCAAACTCCTCTATGAGTTCCAATAGTCTCTTAGTAGAGTTCTTTGGATCCTCTAAGTACAGAATCATATCGTCTGCAAAGAGGGATAGTTTGACTTCTTCCTTCTTGATTTGTATTCCTTTGATTTCTTTTTCTTGTCTGATGGCTCTGGCTAAAACTTCCAGAACTATGTTAAATAGCAGTGGTGAGAGTGGGCATCCCTGCCTGGTGCCAGATCTCAGTGGAAATGCTTCCAACTTTTCCCCATTCAATAGGATGCTGGCTGTGGGTTTTTCATAAATTTCTTTGATTATATTGAGGAATGTTCCTTCTATACCCAATTTGCTTAGAGTTTTCATCATGAAAGGGTGTTGAATTTTATCAAATGCTTTCTCTGCATCAATTGAGATAATCATATGGTTTTTCTTCTGCAGTCTGTTAATGTGGTGAATCACATTGATTGATTTGCGAATGTTGAACCATCCCTGCATACCAGGGATGAATCCCACTTGGTCTGGGTGGATGATTTTCCTGATGTGTTGTTGTATTCTATTGGCCAGAATTTTATTGAGGATTTTTGCGTCTATGTTCATCAGGGATATTGGTCTGTAATTTTCTTTCAGTGCTGCATCTTTTTCTGGCGTAGGGATTAAGGTGATGCTGGCTTCATAGAAAGAATTTGGGAGGATTCCCTCTTTTTCGATTGTTCTGAATAGTTTGAGAAGTATGGGATTAGTTCTTCTTTAAATGTCTGGTAGAATTCAGCAGTGAATCCATCTGGTCCTGGGCTTTTCTTTGTTGGGAGGGCCTTTATTACTGTTTCAATTTCTGTTTCAGTTATGGGTCTATTTAGGTTTTCGATGTCTTTATGGTTCAATTTTGGTAGATTGCATGTGTCCAGGAATCTATCCATTTCTGATAGGTTTTCCTGTTTGCTGGCATACAGGTCCTTGTAGTAGTTTCTGATGATTCTTTTTATTTCTGTGGTGTCTGTTGTTACGTTTCCTTTTTCATCTCTGATTTTATTGATTTGGGTCTTTTCTCTTCTTTTTTTAGTTAGTTGGGCCAATGGGGTGTCAATTTTGTTTATTTTTTCAAAAAACCAGCTTCTCGCTTGGCTGATTTTTTGTAATGTTTTTTTGGATTCAATCCTGTTAATTTCTTCTCTGGTTTTAATTATTTCTCTTCTCCTACTAGATTTGGATTTGGTTTGCTGCAGTTTTTCTAGGTCCTTGAGGTGCGCTGAAAGCTCATTTATTTGGTACCTTTCCAATTTCTTGATATAGGCACCTATTGCTATAAACTTGCCTCTCAATACTGCTTTTGCTGTATCCCATGTTTTGATATGTTGTGTTGTTATCCTCATTTACTCCCAGAAAGTTTCTGATTTCTCTTTTGATTTCTTGAATGACCCAGTGTTCATTCAGGAGCATGTTGTTCAGTCTCCATGTGTTTGCATACTTTCTGGGGTTTCCTGAGTTGCTAATTTACAGCTTCACTCCACTGTGGTCTGAGAAGCTGCATGGTATAATTCTAATTCTTTTAAATTTGCTGAGACTTGCTTTATGACCTAGTATGTGATCAATCCTAGAGAAGGTTCCATGCACTGCTGAGAAGAATGTGAAGTCTTTAGATGTAGGATTGAAAGTTCTGTAGATATCTGTTAGATCCATTTGGGCAATAGTGTCAATTAAATCTGCTGTTTCCTTGTTGATCTTCTGTCCGGATGATCTGTCTATTTCTGAGAGTGGAGTATTGAAGTCCCCCAGTACTATTGTATTGGAATCTAAGTCTCCCTTTAAGTCCCTTAACATATCTTTTAAATAGACCGGTGCCCTGTAATTAGGTGCATATACATTTATAATAGTTACATCTTCCTGTTGAATTGAACCCTTAATCATTATATAGTGCCCATCTTTGCCTCTCTTAACAGTTTTTGTATTAAAGTTTATTTTGTCTGATATTAATATGGCTACACCTGCTTTTTTTGTTTTTTGTTGGCATGGAATATCTTTTTCCCAACTTTCACTTTCAGTCTGCATGCCTCTTTGTTAGAGAGATGTGTTTCTTGTAGGCAACAAATAGTTGGGTGTTGTTCCTTAAGCCAGTCAGCCAGTCTGTGTCTTTTAATTGGACAGTTCAGGCCATTCACGTTTAATGTGACTATTGATACATAGTGACTTTGCCCTGCCATTTTCCCGGAGATATTTTCTAGTATATGCTTTGAGCTTCCCATGCTCTTTTACTGGTAGGTGTTCTTTCTTTCCCTTCTGTCATATTGATGGCCGTGTTTCTGTGTTTCTGAGTGTAGCACATCTTTAAGTATCTTTTGCAGGGCCAGACGAGTGACCACAAAGTCTTTCAATTTCTGTTTGCTATGAAAGGTCTTTATTTCACCTTCATTCACAAATGAGAGCTTAGCAGGATATAATATTCTGGGCTGGCAATTTTTCTCTCTTAGCACCTGTGCTATGTCTCGCCATTCCCTCCTAGCCTGTAGTGTTTCTGATGAGAAGTCTGCTGTGAGTCTGATTGGAGATCCTCTGAGAGTAATCTGACGTTTCTCTCTTGCACATTTTAGGATCTTTTTTTTATGTTTCACTGTGGTGAGTTTAATTACAACGTGTCGTGGTGAGGATCTCTTCTGGTCATGTTTACTGGGGGTTCTATGAGCTTCCTGTACTAGGATGTCTCTATCCTTCTCCAAACCTGGAAAGTTCTCTGCTAGTATCTCACTAAAAAGGCCTTCTAATCCTTTCTCTCTCTCCATGCCTTCAGGAACTCCTAGAACCCGAATGTTGGTTTTCTTAATAGTATCCTGTAGATTCCCAACAATATTTTTTAGATTTCTAATTTCCTCTTCTTTTCTTTGGTTTGACTGTATCCTTTCCTGTTCTCTGTCTTCTAAGTCCGATATTCTCTCTTCTGCTTCACCCATTCTGTTTTTAAGGCTCTCTAATGTGTTTGTCATTTGATCTATTGAGCTCTTCATTTCATTTTGATTTCTCTTCACTATCACACTTTCCTGCTCTACTAGTTTCTGTGTTCCATTTTGATTCTTCCTTAAAATTTTTTTTTTCACGAGAGAAATTTTCAATCCTGTCCAATAAGGATTTCTGTAGTTCAAGGATTTGCTTTTGAAAACTTCTAAATGTTCTTATCATAAATTTTTTGAAATCTGTGTCTTACATTTCTTCTATTTCCTCATCTTCATAATCTTGGTTTGGGGTGTTTTGTTTATTTGGAGTCATCATAATGTCATTGTTTATCTTGTTCCCTCGATTTCTGTGTTTATTGCTTGGCATGGTTAATTCTGTTTCCCTCACTGTGAGGTTTTTTTTTTGTTATTATTATACTATGTCCGTGTTAAGTGGACTGCCTGCTGTTGGAGGAGCCTTGGATGCTTGAGATGGGTGTGGCCTGAGAGCTCTGCTTGGTTCTTCAGGGTTAGAGGTGTGCAAAGGTGACACCCTCAGGTTATGCATGGTAAATCTCTATTTATTTATTTATTCATTTATTTATTTTATTTTATTTTATTTTTTGTTCAGGAGGTAAGTAATACTGCAAGGCTGAGCAGAATGGATGGTATTTAGCTTCTGCTGGCTTCTACCCAAAGAATCTGTGCAGGCTAGGTTTCTCCTCTGGACTCCCACTGGGTTGCCTAGGCTACTGAATTGTAGCCTTAACTCTCCCCTTTTATTATGTATATCCCAGCTCTTTGTCTCTTGCTCGCCTTTGCAAGGTTGGTGGAGAGTGGAACTTGTCTGTACCAGTATGCCCCCACCTTTTTATTTATTTATTTATTTATTTATTTTTCCTTCTCTCCTGTAGTCAGTCTGTTGGACTTTCCCGCTTCAAAACCTGCGTCCCTCTAAAATTCTGTCCGCCGTTTCCCCCTCTGGTGCTACTTGTAACCCAACTTTTTCCAAATATAATAGCAGCAGCTTATATGCTTCCATAAGGTGACTTTCACTTTCAGCCGTTATTAACAGGTCATCCATGTAATGTAAAATTTGTACTTCTGGGCACTGTTGTTGAACCGGCTCCACTGCCTGATCAACATATAGCTGGTATATGGCAGGACTGTTAGTCATTCCTTGGGGATGCACTTTGCATTCATATCTTTTGTCGGGACCTTGATGATTAATGGAAGGTACGGTGAAAGCAAACCTCTGAGTGGCTTGTTCATGTAGAGATATGCTAAAAAAGCAGTCCTTCAGATCAAGTACTATTAATGGCCAATGCTTTGGGATCGTAGTAGGAACCGGAAGTCCAGGTTGTAATGCCCCCATGGGTTGCATCTGCTGATTAACAGCCCGTAAATCATGCAACAACCAGTATTTCCCCGATTTTTTCTTTATCACAAATATTGGCGTATTCCATGGGGAGGTTGATGGTTGCAAATGGCCTGCCTCTAATTGTTGCAACACTATATCATTTACCGCAGCCAGCTTTTCCTGGGTAAGGGGCCACTGTGGTATCCACTTTGGCTTGTTGTCCAGCCATGATAATGGCAGCGGCTGCATCTCAGTGGCCCCCACGAAAAACCCGTGTCCTGTCTTTTAAAGTCGCCTTTGGGCTGGGCTAGGTTCCTTCTGCCTTCTCCTCTGGAGCCTAATCCTCTCTCCTGATACCCCTTTTTATACATAATACGCCATCCTGGAGAACTCTCCAACTGGTCTTCATTGGTTAATGTCAGTCCCATTTGTTCCAAAATGTCTCTTCCCCATAATGTGATGGGGAGTGCACTAACATAAGGTTGCACATTTCCCTTGTTTCCTTCTTGATCCTGCCAACAAAGCACCTGAGCACTCCTTGATGGTGTCATGGCTGCACCTAGGCCTACTAAAGTATTATCTCCTGGCTGAAGGGGCCATGACTTTGGCCAATCATTTTCAGAAATTATACTTACATCTGCGCCCGTATCTAGCAGGCCCTGAATCGACTTTCCTCTAATGGTTAAGGTCCATAGGGGTTGATCTGCTAAAGACATGGATAAGGCTGCAAATTTCTCCCCTTGGGGTCCATGAACATCCTGCGCTCCAGTCATAATCAGCATCTGAGCCACAGGTTCTTCTGGCTTAATTTGTACAATGCCCTTTGTGGATTGTAGCAGCACCTTTAACTTATCAAAGGGTAATTGGACAACTCCAGTAATGACCATTAGGCCTCTTAAAGCATTTGTTGCCTTTCCTATAATTATTCCAAGTCCCTTCTGCCCAGCCTAAATTGTTTCTGCCATCACCTCTATGGCTTGTGCTCCCATTTGAGGTGTTAGTACTGAATACCCGGTGGCTTGTAACTCTGAGCAGTAAATACTTGGTTTCTGCATTGTTGGGACCGTGGCACCCACCGATTGTTTTGGCCCCGGGGTGCAGGGGCACACATTCCGTTTTTTGGCTGTTGTCCATATACACCTGGTCTTTTTATGGGACCCAGCTCATTTGGCACCCTCAGGGGATTGCCTCCCCTATGCATTTTAGAGTAACATTCACTGACCCAATGGTTCCCTCTTCTACAGCGTGGGCAAAGGCCTGGTCTTCTCGAGTTCTCCATGCCCTGCTGATCTCGGGCTGGAAATTTCGCCCTACATTCCCTCATTAAATGCCCTTCTCTACCACATTTAAAGCATTTTCGTCCCCTCATATCTTGTCTAAATTGTCGGGTCATTGCTACTGCAGCATGTGATCCAGAAGCCACATCATCCATGACATCCTTACAGATTTTCAAGAAGGTAGGGATGTCCTTAGGCTGCCATGGTCTAAGAGCTTCACGACATGTTTTATTGGCCTGTTCATACGCCAATCTTCTGACTAAGGGCATTGCTTCTTCCACAGTTTCAAAAATATTTCCCGCTGCTTCCATTAATCTGTTCACGAAGTCAGCGTAAGGTTCAGTAGAGCCCTGCACTATCTTAGTCAAGCTGTGTCTTATCTCACCTTTTCTGGGTACCACCTTCCAGGCTCTTCTTGCTATCTCTCTTACTTGTAAAAGGACAGCTGTTGGTAGTCGGGCCTGATCATCGGGATTGGCAAATCGCCCTTCTCCATTTAAGGTTTCCTCATCCCATGTTTTATTCCCTGCTCTATAGTTCTGCTTTGAATATTCTCGAACAAATTCTCTATAAGCAGCTAACCATAAGAGGAAGTCACCCCCGCCCAACACCACCTTTACTAAGTTCCTCCAATCCTCGGGTATTAGGCCTTGCTGTCCTATGTTATCAAGGATTGCCTGCGTAAAACTTGCATGGGGACCATACAGTTGTACTGATTGTTGCAATTCTTTAAGTAATTTGTGATCAAGAGGCGTCCAACCCCTATTTCCTTGCTGATCTTGAATTACAGGAAACACCTGGCCTGGTTCCTGGTATTGCTCCCAAGCAGGTTTTTTATAAACAGCTCCCCTTTGCTTGCTTTCAGTTCTTGGCCTTTCTATCTCTTCCTGCATTCCTACTCCCTCCATCACTCCTTCTTCCTCCTCCCACTCTTCTTCAATCTCATGTGGAAAAAAAGGGCTTTTCTTTACAGGAGGAAACTTTGGCAGTACTAATGGGTGATACCGGGGTGGTGATACATCCTTTATGGTTAAATTTGCCAGCCTTGTAGGGCCAGGATATATTCTTGGCATTTCTCTCGGGGACGAGGTTCCCTCTTCAGCTTCCTCCTCCCCCCCGTAAGCTTCCTGGCTCTCTAAATCCTTCTTTGATTTTCTTCTCACCTGTTCGTTACAATAGCTGCTCACCTGACTGCCCTGCCATAATTCTTCCTGCAACTCACTCCCCTCATTAAGCAATAATTCGATCCCTTCCGTGGGATCCTGAAGCGCCTGATCAACGAGTTGCCACAGCTTTAGCACTTCTACAGATTCCCCAGCTGCACGCAATTGCCGTCCCACCTGTCTCCACTGCTGTAGAAACCAAGGGGACGTCTCTACGACTGCTCTTACGAATGCGTGAAATTTCCTCCCCCCTCATTTCCCTCGCTTAGAAGAAAAGTTGCGAGGAGGTGGGGAGTAGGGAGAGAGAGAGGAACCACATTCAGCCCATAACGGATGATCTTTAGGGAGAAATAGAGGATGGTGCCCAGCATGAGGAAGAAGACGTAGCCAGTGGGCAAGGAGTAGCCAAAGAACTCCACTGTCTGTACCGTCCGCGACATGTTGGAGCGGCGGGCGTAGTGGAAGACTGAGTCTCCCGGGCGTCCCCAGTAAATGCCTCTTTCCTAGCTTCTATTTTTCCACCCCCGCAGCTTTTTGCCTGGGTTCTTACTAGCTTCTCACCGGCACTTTTCGTCCGGCTTTTTTCCTACGCTCTCCCTATTCTCTCTCTCTGGTATTTTCTGGCTTCTTCCCCCCGTCCAGATCCGAGTTACGGCACCGGACCGGACGCTTGTTGTTCCCTTTTTTTACAAGTCTTTTCTATAGTAAAGTAAGAATAAGCAAACAGTGAACTCCCAAAGCAAGAATGAGTAGAGAGAAATGAGAAAGAACGAAGCAACGAACTTCCCCGTGAACTCTCCAACACACTCTCCAACCAACCCACACCACCGTGCCGTCTCTCTTCTCCTTTATAGTCCTCTCCACCAATCCGTGCTCTGCTTGTCCACGTGTCGAGCATGCCATTCTCTTCTATTGAGAGGATGAATCAGCTCCTGCGGCTTCTAGTAGTCAAGATGAATCAGCTGTGTAAAAGCTGGTTACTCCTTATCAGTGCCATATTATGGGAGGAGGGCTTCGCCTTCTGCAGGAGACGGATTCTGCCTCCCACAGCTGTGAATACATCTTTTTAAAAAAATCTTGAAAAAAATTAGCATTTAGCTAAAAAAAACCTGCTAGCAGGATGGGACAAAACAGTGACTTCCTTAATCTGATTAAGATTGAAAGGGACTGACAACAAACAAGTACTGAAGGGTCACTGCATGCTTTTCCTTGGGAATAAATCTAGACAAGGATGCTTCCACTATCTCCAACTTCCTACTGCAGAAGTCAGGAAAATAAAACAGCAAAAAGAAAGTTTAAGGTGTAGAGATCAACATCTAAGCAATAAAACTTTCAATAAATGTAATTACTAATAAATTGAGATAATCCATAGTCTAAAACAGATACAACTCATAAATGAATTTAACAAGATTATTGATTACAAAATTAACACATAAAATAAACTGCAAATAGAAAATAATATTAAAAGACAATAAGACAAGGAAACACATATGTACAAGAGAAATGGGACAAAATATTGATGTTTGTCAATATTAAAAAAAAAAGACCCAACCGAAAAAGTGAGTCAAAAATCTAAAGAAAAAGAAAAGCCCAGAAGCCAATAAATCTCCATTAAATTGTAACTCACCTACAGCAGGTCCTGGCAGGCTCCAGGCAGCATCCCTGCAGGAACCCAGATAAAGAAGATCTGGAGAGATCCCAGCAGGTAGCATGATCATCATGCACCTGACAGGGCCTCCAGCTCCGTGAAGCATAGTGCCCTGGAGGTCTGAACTCAGACCTTGCTCCTCCCTCTTCCCCGCTTGCCTGACCTCAAGAGAGGCCTCCATGCTAGGCTGGATCTGATTGGCTGCGTCTCTGTGACGTTGCACATGCTCACTTGCGGACATTCTGTCCAATCAGGCACCGTGGCAACAATACATTATCTCGTGGGATCTTGACGTCATAGTCGTATCTGAGTTATGTGGAGAGCGACCAGGAGACTGCACCTCTACGGGGAGACTCAAGGTGTATTCACCACCACAGCTGTCTGACCTGGCACCACAGGACCCGGACACCTTGCAGCCGTGACGTGGTTAGTGTGTGGGACCGGGCAAACAGGAGCGGGAAGGCGCAGCTGGTGGAACCTGTGGGCAAAGACTGTGGCAGGATGCCAGGCTTCGCAAGGCCATCTCCGGAATCCGTGAGCGCCATCTCACCTCTGGTCCAGCACTTTCCTAAGTCCTCTGTGGCCTTCAATGTGGGGACTGGCCTCCAGGCCTCCTGTCCCTTCCCTGCACACAGGCGACTTCTGCTCAGCCTTGTAGCCATCCGTCGGGTGCTGCTTGCTTTCAGCCCCACAGCTCCCCCGTGTGTGATGAGTTTGGGAGGATGACCAGGGAGAATCCAGGCTGTGTTATGGAGTTTTTGTGGGGGAGAAACCATCGTTTTGGGACCCTTGGCCCTTTTTTTCCCCAGCAATGACTTGATTGCCCCGTTTTCTAAATACGTAGGAAACAGGGTTTCAGTTCCAGGCCACTGTGTTTTCTTCCTAGGTGTCTGTTTTCGGTTGCTATTAATGCAAAGCCACAGACTGGGTCACTTGAAAACAAAGCCGTTTTATTTGGCTGGGGGTTTTGTCCAGGCTTGAGGGGACTGCACCTAGTGATGACTTTCGTGCTGGCAGAGATGCAGTCCGCCCCTTATGGGGATGCCGTTAACTAAGCCTTAGCTCCTGCAGGTCAGCCGTGACTTGCTGGTGCCATCCCAGGGTCATCCCTTAGTCATCATCTTATTACCTGCTCTCAGATACAGCCCCTTGGTTCAAGTTATCATGATGTTCCCGCTTGCTCTTCCCTTTGCATTGTTCTAATCCAGAAGGTGAATGACCCCCTGCCATGACGTGTTGTTTATCCTCTCCTTTCCTAGACACCCTTGCCACTGTGCAGTGTTTCAGGGTGCTCCTGGGTTTTCTCCCATCTTTAGTTAGAACTCATTCTGCAGCTCATGATGTTCTCTTCTTGGCTACCATGTTTCTCAGATTTGGCTCCTTAATTCCATAGTATTCACTGCTATACAACAGAACAACACAAGTCAAAAGGAAAATAATAAGCTTTTTGCTCTCTCATATTTTAATAAAATTATCTCCAGAAATCTCACAGAGTGGCTGGTCCCTTCAGATCTCCAATAACCACATCCAGGTTGATTCTTTTGTTTGTGACTTTCATGTCTCCCTCAATTCAGTCGCTTTTTTCCCATCTTTGTGCCTGTGATTAGCATAAAACTTATTACTCACAAGAACCCTAGGCTGTAAATGAACCCAAGGCTTGGCAGGTAGGACATTAAGCTGTGTGAACTTTCTGGGGAAGGATTCAAAAGTTTCAAGTAATTTACATCAAATATCTTCAGATGTTTTTTCACTGTTTATCAGTCTTGTGGGACAACTTGCAGAGGTAGATGAATTATACGCAGTTGCATTTATTTCAGCAGTAATAGAATGTTGTTTTTAAATTATGTGTACTTCAAGATTTACACCTGGGAAACAGCTGATTTTAAGTTCAACATGGCAGTTATTTGGCAACTTAGTATTACATTGCTATGGCAAGACAACAAACAGGGGGGATAATGAATTCCTCCATGAAATGTTTTATCAGTAGGTTAAAGACATCTAACAAGAAAATTTCATACCATGCTTAAATTTATACTTATAACAAAAGATTAAGGAGAGTATTACCATAACCGTTTACTATTTCAGCACTTATTGAGCTCAGGGTTTTCTCCCACTCCAATCAAGCATCTTGTCTCTTGTTGACACGTGATTTATCTTGTCTTGATTCATCTTATCATCTTGTCTTCTGTTGACACTGCAGAAGAGGACACATGAGTGTCACAAGGGGAGACAGAATGTTGTGCAGGATCTGTTTTTATGGGACATGGCCCTCAGTTCTGTGTGCCAGAAATTCCATGATTCTCAGGGAAACCAAACTTATTGAGGCCTGCAGAGATAACTCAAGTACTGTGTCTTGAATTTTTCCATGAAATCCTTTGTGAGATGCACTGTGCTCCCAATGTTTATGATAAAAGGTACAGAACACCTTGATCAGTGTTGGAGCCAATGTAGTTGGAACTAAAGGAGAAGAAAATCCAGAGGAAACACCTCTGCTCCCAAGAGTCTGTCCCTGGTGACTAGGATGGGGAACACCTGTAATACACCTGGACCCAAGGGCTCATGTGTACTTTTGCCTGGGGTAATATTGTGGTTTTGCTGTTTTGTTTTTTTTTTTTTTTTTACTTTTTTCTGATTTGGATAGATGCTATCCCCATTTTGTCATACATTTTATCCTCTAATTTTTACAATTAAGTTGCTAATCTTCATGAGACCAGCTATATAATACATAGAACACCTAGTAAAAACTGAAAATGTAAAACAATTTCTTTATACATTGTTAAGCATTTAAATATGGAGACATTAGTAACCTAGAATGAGTTTGGATGAGAAATTACCATAGCCCATTCCCAAACTTATAGTCCTGAAACACGATGTACATAGACCCAACCTTTGCTTGGAGCCAAGGGCAACATGGTTCACCAGACTAGGATGGGAAATGGGAGGCTTCCTAGGGACAGGTTACTGAGGAAGGTGGAGGATGCCCATCCCAGTGAAACAGTAAGAGATGTAAAAGTGCCTAAGGCCTGTCTCCAAAACTTGGTACATGCCCTATCATTCTTTCAGACTTCACTCATAAAGCAGAAATTCAAGTTCAATTCAATAATAATCTCTTTTTCCCAGCTCCATTTGTTGAAGAGATTATCTTTTCTCCAGGGATTGATTCTAACTCTTTGTCAAAGATTACTTGATTAATAATGTCTGGGAATTCCATTCTGTTACATTTATCTACATGTCTTATTTCTGTGCCAGTACCAGGATATTTGGATTATGAATGCCTGTAGGATGTCTTGGATTCTGGTATTTTGATGCATCCAACTTTGTTTTTTTGTTGTTGTTGTTTATTTGTTTAAGATTTCTTTAGTGATTCAGGGGTCTTGTATTTTAATATGAATTTTAGCATTGTTTTTTTCTAGGTCTGAAAAGAATGTCATTGGTATTTTAATTCAGATCACATTGAATCTGTAAATTGTTTTTGGTAGTATGAGCATTTTGATGATATTTATTCTTCTAATCCAAGAACATGGAAGAATTTTCCAATTGTTTTGCATCTTATTCTATTTCTTTAATATTTTATAATTCTCATCATGAAGATCTTTTACCTCCTTAGTAAAATTTACTCTAAGCTTTTTTTTGTATCTATTGTGAATGGAACTGATCTTATAAATTCTCTCTTAACCTGATATTTTGACATATGAAGGAACTTTTAAAAATTCACAGAAAAAATTACATTGTCACTTAATCCAAGTTTTCTACAAAAATTTTGAAGTTCCCTCAGACATATCATTATTAAATGATTAAGAGCACCAAGCTAACATAACATATACATCACATTACATAGTTAATTTTTAAAGAATATTTAAAATATTAGGAAATTGCAAGCACAAAATTACTACTGACTATAGTTACTATGCTGTGTAGTAGATCTCCAGACTTTAATTTTAACTGAAAATTTGTAGTTTGACAACATCTTATTTCATTCACTCTCAGCATCTGGCAACCACTCTTCTGTTTTCTGCTTTAGTTTATATTTCTTAGATTCCACAAATAAATGAGATTATGTGATATTTATATTTCTGTGTCTTACATTACATGATCTCATGTCATCCATGTTCATAATTTTAGATCCATGTTCTGACAAAATGGCAGGATTTCCCTCCTTTTTAAGATTGAATTGGGTTATCTTGTATGTATCACACTTTATTCATCTGTGCACAGATACAAGGGTCATTTCCTTATCTTGCCAATGTAATAATGCTGAGATGAATATGGGGTTGCAGTATGTCATTGAGATAGTGATTTTGTTTCCTTTGGATACATACACAGTCTTTCGATTTTAATTTTGCTCAAGGAACTGCCATCCCGTTTTCCATAACATATGTACAAATTTACATTCCCACCAACAATTTTGTGTTCCATTTCTCTACCTCCCATCCTTTCACTCTCAGTTTGTGTGTATCTTTCTTGGTGGGGCGTGTTTTTTGCAGGCAGCAAATTTTTGGTCTTATTTTTTAATCCATTCAGTCTGTATGCTTTGTTTGGAGAGTTTAGGCTATTTGCATTCAAGGTTACTATTGATAAGTAATGTCCTGGCCCTGCCAATTTTCTATAAATATTCATATGTTTGCTTTGGATTTCTTTAGTACTTTTACAGGCAGAGTTTTTGCTTTCACATTCTTTCGTAATGATGACTGTCTTTCTGTGTGTAGCCCATTCTTTAGCATCATTTGTAAGGCTGGACAAGTGGTGTGGTGATAAATTATTATTATTTTTTTTTTGACAGGCAGAGTGGACAGTGAGAGAGAGAGAGACAGAGAGAAAGGTCTTCCTTTGCCGTTGGTTCACCCTCCAATGGCCGCTGTGGCCGGTGCGCTGCGGCCGGCGCACCGCGCTGATCTGAAGGCAGGAGCCAGGTACTTATCCTGGTCTCCCATGGGGTGCAGGGCCCAAGCACTTGGGCCATCCTCCACTGCCTTCCCGGGCCACAGCAGAGAGCTGGCCTGGAAGAGGGGCAACCGGGACAGAATCTGGTGCCCCGACCGGGACTAGAACCTGGTGTGCCAGCACCGCAAGGCGGAGGATTAGCCTAGTGAGCCGCGACGCCGGCCCAATAAATTCTTTCAGTTTCACTTTGTTGTGTAGGTTCTTTATCTTACTTTCATTTATAAATGACAGCTTTGCAGGATACAATTGGCATTTTTTTCTTCTTAAGACTTGCACTATGTCTATATTCTCTCCTAACCTTTAAGGTTTCTGATAAGAAGTCAGCTATGGGTCTAATTCGAGATCCTTGGAAAATAATCTCGGATTCTCTCATGCACATCTTAGAATCTTCTTTTTTCTGTTGAAAGTTTGACTACCATGTGTCATGGTGATGATATATTCCCTTCACATCTATAAGGAGTTTTATGTGCCTCATTTACTTGAATGTCCTTTCTTTCTCCAAATTAGTAAAGTTATCTTTAATTATTTCCCTAAATAGGCCTTTCACTCCATTCTCTCTTTCCATGACTTCAATAAATCCTATGACCCATGTGTTTCAAAATTTGATAGTATACCATAAATCTCCAACACTGTGTTTAAGTTTTCTTTTCCTTTTTTTGGACAGGCAGAGTTAGGCAGTGAGAGAGACAGAGACAGAGAGAAAGGTCTTCCTTCCATTGGTTCACCCCTCAAATGGCTGCTATGGCCGCCGCGCTGCACTGATCCAAAGCCAGGAGCCAGGTGCTTCCTCCTGGTCTCCCATGTGGGTGCAGAGCCCAAGGACCTGGGCCATCCTCCACTGCCCTCCCGGGCCACAGCAGAGAGCTGGACTGGAAGAGGAGCAACAGGGACAGAATCCAGCACCTCAACCAGGACTAGAACCCGGGGTGCTGGCACCGCAGGTGGAGGATTAGCCAAGTGAGCTGCGGCGCCAGCAATGTGTTTAAGTTTTCTAATTTCTTCTTTTAGTCCGACAGGAAATTTTTCAAACATTTATCTTATTGCTTGAATATTCTTTCTTCTGCCTGCCCAAGTCTGTTGGTTAGGCTTTCCATTGTAGTTTTATTTGGTATGTTGAATTTTTCATTTCTAATATTTCATTTTGATTTCTCTTCAAAATCTCAATTTTTCTTTCATGTGATGTATGAATTTTTTGATACTTGACGTTGCTCCTCATTGCTTCAGCACACTTGATCTTAGCAAAAGTCTGACAAGCAATTCCTCATTGCTTCTGAATAATTCTATGATTAAAGATTTTAGCTCCATTTCAGGCATTTCATCAATCTCCTCATCTTCATATTCTAATATTGAAGTGTTGAAGGACACGGAAAGCAGAGCCAGAGCCACTCATTGTCATTCCCCATCTGCAACTATGGCTGCTCCCCCAGAATTCACTTCAAACATTTTCTCTATGTGTTCACTGATCTTTATACATACATCACAATACATGCATTAATGTCAGAATGCAATTGATATAATTGTTTTTGGGCAGGATAATTTTGCTTAACCTTCTCTCAAGGAATGGAGTCTACATCTTGTTAAATATGAGCTTGAAATCTTTTTTTTTTTTTTTGCCAGCATAAGGGCATGATTGTGTCAACACCATATGTACTTCATAAGCATTGTGCTTTCAACTATGAAAACACCCTGCACATATGGAATATTTGAAAGGTGTATTATGAATATAATTGGCAGAAGAAATGGATGAACAGTACATAATAGGGCAGATTTAAATCTTACTTTTCCTGGGAAAGATTATTTCCACTAATTTAGCTGCAAAGGCCCAAATGAAAAATACAATTCTGATGCTTCAGACATCATGTAGATATACATTACTTTAACAAGCTACTGAAGTTGATGTTATAATAAGGAATAGTTTTAGTTTCTCAAGGAGACATGGTTGCTATATTCAGTTTTCTATGGATGTTCATGTGTTAGTTTGTATACATAGGCATCAATGTGCAGAAAGCATACAAACATGACATTGCTGCAGAAATGAATTACTTTAAAGGAGTGTTTTGCATAAGTAATATCAAGGAATGGAGTTTCTACTAGCTTAGTATAAACCTATAAAATGAGGTTTACTTCCAACTTATAGGAATGTTTGTATTAAAACTGTGCTTGTTAACATTGTACTTTATTCCAATAAAGAAACACACTCTACATACATAATGAAAGATATATTATGTCTCAAGTTGGCACAGGGAATAGATTTGTAGTACAGATTAGAGCAAGCTAACAACATTGTTTTTCCTTAGAAAGATTGAATTTTGTGCTTTAACTACCAAAGTCATAATAAACAATGTTTTTCCAGTGTTTCAAACATCGTGTTGGTGCCTGAAATTATTTGAAGGAATTGAACTAGCTTCTCATTTAGAACACATTTGCTGTATTGAATTTTCTCTGTATGTTTGTTGATTGCTTTATGTACATGGGACTTATTATATAATAAGTATGCAATGTGAGAATATAGTGGAAGAATATTGTTGAAAAGAAGTATTTTGTCTCAATTTCCCTCAAGGAAATGAGTTTATATCTAGATCAGTATGGACTTAACCATTATGTTTCCTGTTAACTTAGGTTAATGCTTGTCTTACATTATATGCTCTTAGTAAGCATTACATTATACATGCATAATATCTGAAAGATATGATAAGCCTGAAGCTGGTGCACAGGGCACAATTGTGGTACACACCAAGACTCACTTACAATGTTTCTTTTCCTGGGAAAAAAAGGATCCTCAGCTTTTTTTTCTTTTTTCTTTTTTTTTTGGCAGGCAGAGTTAGTGAGAGAGAGAGAGAGAGAGAGAGAGAAAGGTCTTCTTTCCATTGGTTCACCCCCAAAATGGCCGCTACGGCCAGTGCACTGCGCTGATCCCAAGCCAGGAGCCAGGTGCTTCCTCCTGGTCTCCCATGTGGGTGCAGGGCCCAAGCACTTGGGCCATCCTCCACTGCACTCCCGGGCCACAGCAGAGAGCTGGACTGGAAGAGGGGCAACAGGGACAGAATCCGGCGCCCCAACTGGGACTAGAACCTGGTGTGCCGGCACTGCAGGTGGAGGATTAGCCAAGTGAGCCGCGGCGCCGGCCATTTTTTTTTCTTTTCTTTTTTTTTTTTTTTTTTTGGACAGGCAGAGTTAGACAATGAGAGAGAGAGAGACAGAGAGAAATGGATCCTCAGCTTTAAACACAGTCCTTAATAAGCAATACACATGCAATCTCGAAAAACTGTGAAAATGAATTGTACTTGAAGGAAGCACTGTGCCTGAAGTTAATGGAAGAAATGCAGTGATATTCTCAATTACATCTTGGAGGCTTCACTGATTGCTTTAAATGCAAAAATTCAGTAAAAGCACAAATGTGAGAACACAGGCAAAATGAATGTTACTAGAAAATTATGTGTTGCCCGAAGTTATTTCAAGGATGCTTTTTTTAAATTCCAGTTTACTATTTGTTTACAATAGGTTTCCTAAAAATTAAATCCTGGCTTTATTTCTAATTTGCATAGGAAACATTTTTATTTCTTTTTAAATTTATTTTATTTTTTTAAAGATTTTATTTATTTATTTGAGAGGTAGAGTTACAGACAGAGGAAGAGAAAGAGAGAAAAGTCTTCCTTCCACTGATTCACTCCCCAAATGGTAGCAACAGCCAGAGCTGTGCTGATCCGAAGCCGGGAGCCAGGAGCTTTCTCCTGGTCTCCCATGTGGGTGCAGGGACCCAAGTACTTGGGCCATCCTCCACTGCCTTGCCAGGCCATAGCAGAGAGCTGGATTGGAAAAGGAGCAACCAGGACTAGAACCAGCGCCCATATGGAATGGTGGTGCTGAAGGCGAAGGATTAACCTACTGTGCCATGGCGCCAGCCCCACACTTTTATTGCAGGCTTGAGAACACACTGTACATTAGCAATAATCAAAAGAGCTGCTAAGTGTGAAGTTCAGACAAGGAAGGAGGTTCAGAAGTCCAGGCTGACAACACTGACTTTTTTCAGATAGTTAATCATATTGTCTGCCCTTGAAAAACAATGCAGCTTGAAGGCTTCCAACCCAGTGATTATTCATACTTGAAACAGTAGCTGTGCCTGAAGTACCAGAAGAACTAGAATTAGAATATCTAACAGCAGCCACTTGCAGCATTTAATTTTCTAACCCTTACCATCACTCTGAACATAACCCTAACCCTAAAGACTATCCCCAGCCGAATTCTGACACTCACCCTACCTTTATCCCTAACCCTTGTCTCAATGACAGTGTCATCCATAGTCCAAGTCCAAACATAGTGCTATCCCTAGTATCAAACCTGTTCATAGCCATAATACTAGCTTGAAAAATAACCCTAGCCCTCACCATCAATCTAATCTCAGCCCTAACCACAGTCTTCGCTTTAAGTCTAACCCAAGTTATAAGCCTAACCCTAATCTAATCCCAACCCTAACCCTAGGCCAAGCCTTACTCATAAACCTTACACTAACTCCTTACCTAATGCTAATGTAATCTCTAACCCTAACACTAACATTAGCCCTAAACCTAAACCTACGTTATTCTTCATTTTAACTAACCTGAAACCTATTCTAGGCCCCAACCCTACAGTAAATTCTAACCCTAACCCTAGCCCTAGGTGTAGCCTTAGTCCTAAACCTAACTCTAACCATAAAATTAGCCTTAACCCTGATCTAACTCTAATCCTAAACTTAGTCTAGGCCTTAACCCTAATTGTAACTCAAACCCTAGACTTGATACTAGCCATAAGCCAACTCTATCCCTAAACATAATGTTGAACTTAATCATAATCCTTAATTACCTAGACCCTAGACCTATCCATAACACCAAGCCTAATGCTAGTCCTAACCTTAACGCTAATTCAACCCTAATCCAGCACCAAATCTAGCCCTAGACCAGGCTATAACCCAAAGACTAACTTAAACACTGGCAAGAATTTTCTAATTTCTAATTTTCTAATATTTACTTTAGCCTTATAACTAATGCTATCCCTTCTCCTTAATATAACCATAACCAGAGCTCTAGCTCTAAATTTAATGGTAACATGGCACTTACAATAATTCTAAACATAATTACAAATAACCTTAATCCAAATTCTAACTCTAGCCTTAATCATGGATCGAATACTAAACATAGATCTAACACTAACTCTAAACCTAGTACTTTCTTCTCACTAACAGTACCATAAACAAAGCCCTAGACCAAAACCTACCCCTAGTTTTTACCCTATCTCTAAGCCTAATACTCACTCCACTACTGATCCTAGTCTATGCCTTTTATGTAATTTAAGCCCTAAATTTAAACCAACCATAACCCTAACTGTAGCTATAAACCTAGCACTTGAACTAATCCAAGCCACACTTATAATACTAACCATAAAGTAACTCCAACTGTAACCGTAACCCAGGCTAATTCTGAATCTAAACCTAAGCTGAACCCTAACTCTAGACCTACGTAAAACCTAAAACCCTAGTCCTAATCCTAAACCTAAACAAAGTTATATTTCAATCACTAGCCCAAAACCTAATTCTAGCCCTAGTTCTCAGCTTAATCCAAGCTCTAGCCATAACTCTAGCACTAAACCTAACCCTAGTTCTACCCATAATCCTAATTCTCACATAAATATAGCCTTTGATCAATTCTTAGCCCAAAACCAAACCCTAGCCCTTACCCTTGACCTAACCCTAATTCTAAATCTCACCCTCATTCTAGCTCAGTACTAAATGTAACTCTAACCTAAACACTAGGAATAACTCTAAGCCTAACCCAACCTCTAGTCTCAACTTTAACCCAAACTTAAACCTACCACTACCACAGGCCATAATCCTAACCCTAGTTATAGGACTAATTCTAACATGAACACTATAATATACCTAGTTGTAGTTTTCTCCATAACTCTAACCCTAACTCTCTAAGCTTTATCCTAGTTCTATACCCAACAGTAGTCTAGCTATAGCCATTATAGTGTCCTAACACAAACTATCTCCATAGCGCTAACATGGACGCTAACACTACCTAAATACTATGTCTAGCTCTAAAACTAGACCTAACCATAATCCTAGTCCTAACCCTTACCCTAACCTTAAGTATTAATCTAACCCTGACTCTATCCCTATCCTAGCAATAAACCTAAACCTAGCCTTATCCAGAACCTTAGCGCCTACCCCAGCCCTAACATTAAGCCTAACTGCACACCCAAGTTTAACCCCAGTATTCTGCCTGATCTTATCACTAATCCTACCTCTAATTTAAGTACTAATTAT